>NC_138162.1:104134980-104432181 GCF_964165515.1 Mesoplodon bidens
GCTGCATTAGTCTAAGGGCTGATTATATTTAAACAGTGCTCACATGGATAACAGGACACGGCGACCTCGGCATCCGAGAGCTAATTTGTCTCTTATCTCCAAATAATTTTACACCGCAAATTACCATGAAAACCTAAAGGGCTTTAAAAACATTCATCAAAAGATAATATTCCACTTTGTAGCAACATTTTATTTAAATTATTTTGAATGGGAGCGAAGGTATCTCTGTGGCGGGACAATGACAGCCAAGTGGAGATAGTGAGAGATAAGGAAATGGGGAGGGGTGCTGGGTTGGGTTAAAAATAAAGGTGGGAAGCGTTGGGGTCCTGACAGTGGGAGACACACCATAGGCCTGACTGGCACTTGCAGCCCAACCCGTGTGCCGGCTGTGGTCTGGGGTGACTCCAGGGGACCCTGATCTGGACCAGGGGTCACAGGGCAATTCCCAGAGGCTGAGTGATGGGGCAGACCCCCTTTCCCCCAACTACTTCCCCCACCAAAGTAAGTCTGGGTCAGGTTGGTGCCTCCAGGCTAGGCCTGGATCCATCCAGACTCCAGAGGCAAAAGGATGAGCTACTTCTGGGACTTCCCTTGTGGTCCAGTGGTTAAGAATCTGTCTTGCAATGCAGGGGACTCCGGTTCTATCCCTGGTCAGGGAACTGATGTCCTACATGCCACGGGGAAACTAAGCCCGCATACTGCAACTACTGAGCCCACACATTTCACAATTAGGCACACCACAACTAGAGAGAAGCCTGCGCGTCGCAATGAAAGATCTTGCATGCCGCAACTAAGACCCGACGTAGCCTAAAATAAATAAATTAATTAAATTAAAATAATAATTAAAAAAAGGATGAGCTGCTTTTTCCACATGGTTTGTGTGTTGGGCTGTTGCCTAGAGTTCTTACTTTGCAAAACATGAGTCCAACAGCCTAAGGAAAGTTGCTAAATCATACGTGGCTGTTGTGGTCAGATCTCAGAGTTGGGGTGGTGGGAGAGAGAGTCACATTGACCAAGGCCCTACTCTTCTGTTCTGTGCCACGACCCTTAAACTCATCGAACATTGGGAAATAGATATTATTATCATGCCCATTTTAAGGATGAAGAAACTGAGGCTCAGAGATTCCCAACTGGAAGTGGCAGAGCCTGGAGCCTCCCTCAGTTCATCTGGGTGGCCACGTACACATCTGGTTTATAACCAGGGCCTCTGCATTGCCCCCATCATCAAACATTCTTTAGGGCTCCTGGATCCAAACTGACATGCTCTTAGGCAGCATATGCCATGCCTTGCAGGTGTTTATTACTTAAAATGGACCCTCACGGGGCTGGGCAAAGCGTGCATGGACATGCGCACAAATAGCAGCAGCAAAACTAAAAATACAGGTCTAAAGAAAGAAATGAATTAATTAATCCTATTTCCTTGGTTTGACCTCTTCATCTGAACATGTGGTCCTGATGAAGACTGTTTATTCTTCTTCTGTTTATTTATTTATTCTTCTTCTGTTTATTGTTGCTTTGGAGCATACAGAAAATTGGATTATATAATTATATGTATATATTTAATTTTTTTTTTTTTTTTTTTTTTGCGGTACGCGGGCCTCTCACTGTTGTGGCCTCCCCCGTTGCAGAGCACAGGCTCCGGACGCGCAGGCTCAGCGGCCATGGCTCACGGGCCCAGCCGCTCCGCGGCATGTGGGATCTTCCCGGACCGGGGCACCAACCCACGTCCCCTGCATCGGCAGGCGGACTCTCAACCACTGTGCCACCAGGGAAGCCCTATATTTAAATTTTTCTTGGATCTGCTGCTCGATTGATTAGGAGCGAGGATAAATTTGCCCCTTTATATAGTGCTTTTCTCTAGGGAGGCTCCTCCTTGTTGCATATGTAATTTCCCTTTTCCTGTCTCAATCCTGAAGAGCAAGGATTTGTGTCAGTTTTACAGACAAGAAGCCACAATTTCAGAGAGGTCAAGTAACTTGCCTGAGATCTCTCAGCAGTGGGACCAATAATTCCAACACAAGAGTCCTGACACATGCTAATCACCTAGCTGGAAAGCAAGGGGCTATGATCCCAGCTCTGTTTATTGGGTTACCCATTTATCTTATTCACCGAACATACTAAGAGGTCCTCTAAAAAAACACCTCTCATTATGGAAAAATCCAATGCTATAGAAAAGTAGACAGAATAATGAGCCCTCAAGGTCCTTTTAATTCAGCCCAGAATTGCTTGCACTTACAGCTGCCAAAGGTTGAGGGCACTGAATGAAAGGGAAACATGAACTTGCTGTTTCCTTTTCTTTCTTAAAACAAAAAAGATATTCAGGACAAATTTTAGAATCATTGACGGTTTCTAGGAAGATTTTCTTTTTTGGAAGAAAAAAGGTACCCTTGTCTCCTTAGTTGTTCTTGGTGTTCTTTGTCACCAATCATGATAGTCTTTGCGGAAAATATTAATAGACCATCTTCCTGTGTTCAATATTCCCATTAACAATAAAAAACGTAATGAAAATATCTGCATGAAAAGCTCTGAGCACTAATTTCAGAGACAAATAGAAGATGAACCACCAAGAAGAATTTCTTCTGAAATGAATGATGCAAATTAATTGATATCTTAATTAGGCTTTAGCACGAAGGTTATTAATTAGATTGAATTAGAACTGAAAGCATCTTAAAGGAAAAGCTGGGGATGTGGCACTGGGGGGAAGGAAAGATGTGATGTGTCAATGTTCTGTTCGAAATCTTTTTCGCTCAATGAGAGATTTTCAAAGAGGGGACCCAGAAAGACAGCACTCTTTATTTATCAGTCCCTGCCTACCCTGGTCTGGCCAGGTTTGGGGACTAAAGTCTAGTCTTCTCCCTGAGTGAATGAGAACCCCCAGGTATAGGGAGTTCCGGCCCCAGCCAGCTCCTGGTGCCCTCATCACCCTACCCGCATGCTGCAGCATCCTTCCCCTGCCCTCCTAGAGTAGAAGCCCTCAGAGGGCAGGGAGTCCCCCTATTTTGTTTGTGTTTGTAACCCCAGTGCTAGTGCAGGGTCTGACTTCGAGCAATCATGATAACATCACAGCAAACAGTTACATAGAACTTCCTATGTGTTCTGGGTCCTGTTCTAAACACTTTACTTAAGAAAACTCGTTTAAGCATCAGTAACACCAGAGTGAGTCAGGGACTATTGGGATTCCCACTTTACAAGCGAGCAAATTGAGACACAGGTTGAGCAACTCCCCTCCGCCCACCCCCACCCAACCCAAATCACAAAGCTAATACTGGTGGATTCAGATTCGAACCACAAGTCTGGGTCCAGATTCCGCACCCTGAAACACTATGCCATAACAAATAATGGTCAATCCACACTTGTTGAATGACATGAACAAGGGTGCCATGAATGCCTGGTCCCTCCTGATGGACTTCTCTCTAGTTCCTAGTTTTTATTTAAGGACTAGAGCTTTACCCTACTCTGTCCTAGACCCCACCAGTCTCTCATTGGGGGCTGCAAATGTTTCACATATTCCTAAGGACTGGTTTATATTCTGTTTCAACCTGGACAGGCAGTCCAAAAATTGTCCCTATTGAGGGGCTCCCATGGCCATGGGGCAGCCCACCACCCAATTAGGCCTGAGTCCCTAATAACATGGCCAGCCTAGGTTCCACCAAGTTTGCCTCTGTGGCCGTTGTGAATCGCAGGGCCACTGTCATTCTATATCTGCAGTGACTTCATGGCATGCCTTATTGCTGAGGCTGCTTGTTGCTGAGGGTTATGATAATGTGTAGGGTTTGCTTTTATGGGGGGGGTCCAAGATATTTATCAAGTGTATTTTATTTACCAAGACAGCATTCCCTGGGGAGGTTCCCTGGAAGCATCAACCTGTAAAAGGTAACCAGGAACAGAGCCCTGGGATGACGGGGGCTCTGTTTCTGATTATGCTTACCATTTTACAAAAAGGGCACCATGACATGCCCCTCGCCACAGTGGAGTTGATGAGAGAGATGTGGTGTGAAGCATGACCACATGGGATGGTTGTTTGGAGTTCGGTCGCCTGGATTGAAGACCCACCTCTACAACCCCCTAGCTGAGAGACTGCATCATTTGATCTCACCAGGCTTTGTTTCCCCATCTGTAAAATGGGGATAATGCCTGGTTCACAAAGTGATTGCAAGGATTAAAAGGAAATTGTGCAAATTGCTTCACAGATAGGTGATATTAACAGCAACCCAGGCATTCTGAATCTGCCGTCTTCCTTCCAGCTGCTAAACCCCTCCTGGATGCCTGTTGAATGTGGATGCCCTGTTCTCTCCAGACTGACCCAAGTGGTGCCCAGGAATCTTCATTTTAACAAGCTCACCAGCAGATACGAACGTGCTCTAATGTTGGGGACTGACAGCTATCACCAACACACAGGAAGTGCTTCTGGGTTTGGTTAGAGCCCTCTCTTCCTTTGGCCGTGGTCCACAGCCTGAGACCTACACTGGCCTGGTTTTTCTACTGGCTGTGCAGCTGGCAGAATGCGGGGGCCGGCGGGCAGGCCGAGTGGACATAGCTGGGGAGAGCTGCTGCTTCCTGCTGGACCCTTGCATCGGGGCAAGTGGGTGAAAATGCGGCGGAAACCCACGCTTCCTCCGGCCTGAGCGGGAAAGCTGAGGGCCGCACCCGGGCAGGTGGCCCTGGTAAGCTCTGTGGCTTAGTGGCCTCGCCGGCCAGCTGCCACCTGCCACCTGCTCTGCTTCTAAGCTGGGCTGCTGGGGCTAAACCCACGTTGGCACCACAAGGCTTGTGCGAGAGAGCTGTCCTGTCCTGTATTGGGGGAGGGGAGACTTCAGGCTTGGAAGAGAGGAAGCCTCATGGCTCCGAGGTCCCTTCTACTCTGAAATGATTCCATCCGCATTCCATTTCGTTCCAGTTTCTGAAACTGGGACTCAGAATTGCCCAGTAGAGCCTTCTTACAGGCAGCCCTGTGCATGGAGGCAGACTGTAAATATGATGACCAGAGCAGTGTTCTTTTCTTGAGAGTTTCACCCCCTTGTGGCCGCCTTGCGCCTGTGCTCTAATTTGGGGCAGGATCCAGTATCTTGCCCTTTGTGCTCTCAGCTCCGCTCCCTCCACTAAGTCAGGTCTCTCCCCCAGCTCTTCCCTTTCACATGTTTATGGTGTTTCCAAGGCTCTCCATGAGGCCGAGAGGGGCGCTTGGCCAGGGAAGGGTGATGGAGCAATGACCCTACTTTCCCTCAACAGCCCGGCTCAGCCTCTGTCCCAGAAGCTGCTGCCGCAAGTCTCCCTGGAGGGAGCCCCTTCTTAGGCCGTAGCCAGGGCTGTCCCTAGCATCCTATGAAGGGCCTGTGGTCACTGGGAGGGGTTGGTTGCCAGGGTAACCCCCCACACACCACCACGTCCCCACTCCAATGGTTGTGAGAGCCCAGCCTTGCCAGGAGAGTCAATAGCTAGTTCAGACCGGTACCCCTTCTTCTGCCCCGTAGCTCTAGAAGGAAAAACACAAAGTCCTTATAGCTGTGGTACGTGCTGTGTTTTACAGAGTCATCTTAGGACACTGTAACTGGATGATCACAACAACCACATAGCAGAGGTAACATGGTTCTCACCTTACAGATAAACACAAAACGCCAAGAGGGACTCCATGACATGATGGAGGTCATTGAGGTGGGAACCAGCCCAGCCTGGATCCAAACTTAGTCTTTCTAGGTCTGGGTTCCCACTGTCTTACAGGGTTGGTGCCTTTGCACATGTGATGCAAAGGCCATCGGCAGGCTTTCTAGGCATAAGATGCGTGGATGCCTGATGCTAGTGTGGATTTTCCCAAAGTGCATTGCCACATGCTCGTGAACAAAAGATTCAACAGTCAAGTGAGACTGGAAAATAAATGCATGTTATATAATGCATACTAGGATATTAAAAGCTCTAAAAGGCCCTTCGGTGGGGAACGGGATAAATACATTTTAACCCAGAGTCTCCGAAACTTGCCTGGCAATGGAGCCTTTTTGTTTTTTGTTTTTTCACCTAATGCCCATTAACAAGCCACCAGATTTGCGCCCCTCAGACCTACTCTGGAAAGGCTGAGCCTGGCTCCTTTGTCATTATGGCTGACGACAAAAGGACAAAAATGAGGGGAGGCCACTTGTTTCTGTACAAAGAAAAAGAGATCGCCATGCCTCTTCCATGCCCCTTGGCCCATCAGCAGGAGATGCTGCAAGAGTCCCCTGCCACCTGGACTACACAGAATCACCTGGTGTCCCCCAAATCCAGGCCCCTGGCAGTGGTGTGCTGGAGCCAATTGTTACATTTTCAGAAAATTTGTGACAGTCCTTAAATCACTAACTTGAAATTGGCCATGGTGGGGGTCTTTCTTTACACTACAGAAATCAGCAAACACTACAAATGGGGGCTTTCTCCCCGCTAATCCTGAGATAAGGATATCCTGATCCTGTGTATCACTGGTCCTGGGTCATTTTCTGAAATTATTAGAAAACATGGGCGAGGCTGTGACAGCTGGGTGCTGGGGGAGACCTGACACGGAAGTCCTTGCTCATCAGAGTCCCCAGTGCTCCGGAACGAGAGCTGAGAACTGTGCAGAATGATAATCCTCCAGCCCCAATCTCCAGTGAATCAGAAAGTGCCTTCTGGCCTGCTTACCTTAATATCTGTCACCAGCCAATGTCTCCAGAATCGAGCTTTGGGAGAAGACCTGCTGGGGGCATCTGGATCCACCATCACCAGGATGTAGGTTGCACCCTGTAACACATTCATCAGAAAGACGTGTAGCATCGTGGCTAGAATTTGGAAAGGAAGTCTACAAGGTGCAGACTCTCCTTTTACCTCAATTCCAGCCGAGAGAGGCTGACCAACACCTAAAGCTTCCTACTCGATTCATCCCTGTTCTCATGACATTCCTCTTGTGTCACGTGCTTATTCTCAGAGAAATGAAGTCTATTAAGTAGACAGCTTAATAGCTTGGCTTTCCCTTTATAAAGAAGAATAAATCAAACAAGCATATTTACTCGGCACCTAGAAGTCTGTAACATCATGCCAGGAGCTGTGGAGGAAACAAAGAAACCTAAAACAGGGCTTCTGCTCTCAGGAAGCTCACAGTGTAGTTGGAGCGACTTGTCCATTAACTCAGCAAATACAGGAGAGCTTACTCCGTGTCAGGAACTGTACCGATTGCAAGGAATGCTCAGATTCATTCATCTCTTCAATAAGCATTTACTGAACACCGATTATGTGCCAGAAACTGTTCTAGGTGCTGGGAATCCAACAGAGAACAAGCAGGTGTGACCCATACTTTCAGGAAGATTTTACTCTAGGTGAGAGACACAGATTAAAAGGAAAGAAAAAAAGAGCAGAAGCAAGAAGAGCTACAATCCAGCAGCCTATGGAACAAAAACCACATTCACAGAAAGCAAGACAAGATGAAAAGGCAGAGGGCTATGTACCAGATGAAGGAACAAGATAAAACACCAGAGAAACAACTAAGTGAAGTGGAGACAGGCAACCTCCCAGAAAAAGAATTCAGAATAATGATAGTGAAGATGATCCAGGACCTTGGAAAAAGAATGGAGGCAAAGATCGAGAAGATGCAAGAAATGTTTAACAAAGATCTAGAAGAATTAAAGAACAAACAGAGAAGAACAACACAATAACTGAAATGAAAAATACACTAGAAGGAATCAATAGCAGAATAAGTGAGACAGAAGAACGTATAAGTGACCTGGAAGACAGAATTGTGGAATTCACTGCTGCGGAACAGAATAAAGAAAAAAGAAAGAAAAAAAATGAAGACAGCCTAAGAGACCTCTGGGATAACATTAAACGCAACAACATTTGCATTATAGGAGTCCCAGAAGGAGAAGAAAGAGAGAAAGGAGCCGAGAAAATATTTGAAGAGGTAAGAGTCGAAAACTTCCCTAACGTGGGAAAGGAAATAGCCACCCAAGTCCAGGAAGCGCGGAGTGGCCCATACAGGATAAACCCAAGGAGAAACACACTGAGATACATAGTAATCAAATTGGCAAAAATTAAAGACAAAGAAAAATTGTTGAAAGCAGCAAGGGAAAAATGACAAATAACATACAAGGGAACTCCCATAAGGTTAATAACTGATTTCTCAGCAGAAACTCTACTAGCCAGAAAGGAGTGGCATGATATACTTAAAGTGATGAAAGGGAAGAACCTACTACCAAGATTACTCTATCCAGCAAGGATCTCATTCACATTTGATGGAGAAATCAAAAGATGTACAGACAAGCAAAAGCTAAGAGAATTCAGCACTACCAAACCAGCTCTACACCAAATGCTAAAGGAAATTCTCTAAGTGGGAAACACAAGAGAAGAAAAGGACCTGCAGACACAACCCCCCCACACAAATTAAGAAAATGGTAATATGAACATACATATCGATAATTACCTTAAATGTGAATGGATTCAATACTCCAACCAAAAGACACAGGCTTGCTGAATGGATACAAAAACAAGACCCATCTATATGCTGTCTACAAGAGACCCACTTCACACCTAGGGACACATACAGACTGAAAGTGAGGGGATGGAAAAAGATATCCCATGCAAATGGAAATCAAAAGAAAGCTGGAGTAGCAATACTCATATCAGATAAAATAGACTTTAAAATAAAGAATGTTACAAGAGACAAGGAAGGACACTATGTAATGATCAAGGGATCAATCCAAGAAGAAGATATAACAATTATAAATATATATGCACCCAACATAGGAGCACCTCAGCACATAAAGCGAATGCTAACAGCTCTAAAAGAGGAAATCGACAGTAACACAGTAATAGTGGGGGACTGTAACACCTCACTTACACCAATGGACAGATCATCCAAAATGAAAGTAAATAAGGAAACAGAAGCTTT
Source organism: Mesoplodon bidens (assembly GCF_964165515.1). Taxonomy (NCBI): domain Eukaryota; kingdom Metazoa; phylum Chordata; class Mammalia; order Artiodactyla; family Ziphiidae; genus Mesoplodon; species Mesoplodon bidens. The sequence goes on from NC_138162.1 coordinate 104,143,862, forward strand.
AAATGACACGATAGACCAGATAGATTTCATTGATATTTATAGGACATTCCATCCAAAAACAGCAGATTACACTTTCTTCTCAAGTGCGCACGGAACATTCTCCAGGATAGATCACATCTTGGGTCACAAATCAAGCCTCAGTAAATTTAAGAAAATTGAAATCATATCAAGCATCTTTTCTGACCACAGCGCTATGAGCTTAGAAACGAATTACAGGGAAAAAAACGTAAAAAGCACAAACACATGGAGGCTAAACACTACGTTACTAAATATCCAAGAGATCACTGAGGAAATCAAAGAGAAAATCAAAGAATTCCTAGAGACAAACGACAATGAAAACGCGAGGATCCAAAACTTATGGGATGCAGCAAAAGCAGTTCTAAGAGGGAAGTTTATAGCTATATAAGCCTACCTCAAGAAACAAGAAAAATCTCAAATAAACAGTCTAACCCTACACCTAAAGGAATTAGAGAAAGAAGAACAACAAAACACAAAGTGAGCAGAAGGAAAGAAATCATGAAGATCAGAGCAGAAATAAATGAAATAGAAATAAAGAAAACAATAGCAAAGATCAATAAAACGAAAAGCTGGTTCTTTGAGAAGATTAACAAAATTGATAAACCATTAGTCAGACTCATCAAGAAAAAGAGGGAGAGGACTCAAATCAATAAAATTAGAAATGAAAAAGGAGAAGTTACAACAGACACCACAGAAATACAAAGCATCCTAAGAGACTACTACAAGCAACTCTATGCCAATAAAATGTACAACCTGGAAGAAATCGGCAAATTCTTAGAAAGGTATAACCTTCCAAGACTGAACCAGGAAGAAATAGAAAATATGAACAGCCCAATCACAAGCAATGAAATTGAAACTGTGATTAAAAATCTTCCAACAAACAGAAGTTCAGGACCAGATGGCTTCACAGGTGAATTCTATCAAACATTTAGAGAATATCTAACACCCATCCTCAAACTCTTCCAAAAAATTGCAGAGGAAGGAAAACTCCCAAACTCATTCTATGAGGCCACCATCACCCTGATACCAAAACCAGACAAAGATACTACAAAAAAAGAAAATTACAGACCAATATCACTGATGAATATAGATGCAAAAATCCTCAACAAAATACTAGCAAACCAAATCCAACAACACATTAAAAGGATCATACACCATGAGCAAGTGGGGTTTATCCCAGGGATGCAAGGATTCTTCAATATATGCAAATCAATCAATGTGATACACCATATTAACAAACTGAAGAATAAAAACCATATGATCATCTCAATAGATGCAGACAAAGCTTTTGACGAAATTCAACACCAATTTATGATAAAAACTCTCCAGAAAGTGGGCACAGAGGGAATCTACCTCAACATAATAAAGTCCATATATGACAAACCCACAGCAAACATCATTCTCAATGGTAAAAAACTGAAAGAATTTCCTCTAAGATCAGGAACAAGGCAAGGATATCCACTCTCACCACTATTATTCAACATAGTTTTGGAAGTCCTAGCCACAGCAATAAGAGAAGAAAAAGAAATAAAAGGAATACAATTTGGAAAAGAAGAAGTAAAACTGTCAATGTGTGCAGATGACATGATACTATACATAGAGAATCCTAAAGATGCCACCAGAAAACTACTAGAGCTAATCAATGAATTTGGTAAAGTTGCAGGATACAAAATTAATGCACAGAAAGCTCTTGCATTCCTATACACTAATGATGAAAAATCTGAAAGAGAAATTAAGGAAACACTCCCATTTGCCACTGGAAAAAAAAGAATAAAATACCTAGGAATAAACCTACCTAGGGAGACAAAAGATCTGTATGCAGAAAACTATGAGACACTGATGAAAGAAATTAAAGATGATACCAACAGATGGAGAGATATACCATGTTCTTGGATTGGAAGAATCAATATTGTGAAAATGACTATACTACCCAAAGAAATCTACAGATTCAACGCAATTCCTATCAAATTACCAATGGCATTTTTTACGGAACTAGAACAAAAAAAAATCTTAAAATGTGTATGGAGACACAAAAGACCCCGAATAGCCAAAGCAGTTTTGAGGGAAAAAAACAGAGCTGGAGGAATCAGACTCCCTGACTTCACACTATACTACAAAGCTACAGTAATCAAGACAATATGGTACTGGCACAAAAACAGAAATATAGATCAATGGAACAAGATAGAAAGCCCAGAGATAAACCCATGCACCTATGGTCAACTAATATATGACAAAGGAGGCAAGGATATACAGTGGAGAAAAGACAGTCTCTTCAATAAGTGGTGCTGGGAAAACTGGACAGCTACATGTAAAAGAATGCAATTAGAACACTCCCTAACACTGTACACAAAGATAAACTCAAAATGGATTCGAGACCTCAATGTAAGACTGGACACTGTAAAACTCTTAGAGGAAAACATAGGAAGAACACTGTTTGACATAAATCACAGCAAGTTGATCCACCTCTTAGAGTAATGGAAATAAAAACAAAAATAAACAAATGGGACCTAATGAAACTTCAAAGCTTTTGCACAGCAAAGGAAACCGTAAACAAGACGAAAAGACAACCCTCAGAATGGGAGAACATATTTGCAAATGAATCAATGGACAAAGGATTAATCTCCAAAATGTATAAACAGCTCATGCAGCTCAATATTAAAAAAACAAACACCTCAATCCAAAAATGGGCTGAAGACCTAAATACACATTTCTCCAAAGAAGACATGCAGATGGCGAAGAAGCACATGAAAAGCTGCTCAACATCACTAATTATTAGAGAAATGCAAATCAAAACTACAATGAGGTATCACCTCACACCAGTTGGAAAAGGCATCATCAGAAAATCTACAAACAACAAATGCTGGAGAGGGTGTGGAGAAAAGGGAAGCCGCTTGCATTGTTGGTAGGAATGTAAATTGATACAGCCACTATGGAGAATAGTATGGAGGTTCCTTAAAAAACTAAAAATAGAATTATCATATGACCCAGCAATCCCACTACTGGGCATATACCCTGAGAAAATCATAATTCAAAAAGACACATCCACCCCAATGTTCATTGCAGCACTATTTACAATAGCCAGGTCATGGAAACAACCTAAATGCCCATCAACAGCTGAATGGATAAAGAAGATGTGGTACATATATACAATGGAATATTACTCAGCCATAAAAAGGAACGAAATTGGGTTATTTGTTGAGATGTGGATGGATCTAGAGACTGTCATACAGAGTGAAGTAAGTCAGAAAGAGAAAAACAAATATCATATATTAATGCATGTATGTGGAACCTAGAAAAATGGGACAGATGAACCAGTTTGCAGGGCAGAAGTTGAGACACAGATGTAGAGAACATACGTAGGGACACCACTTGGGGAAAGCCGCGGTGGTGGGGGTGATGGTGTGATGAATTGGGCAATTGGGATTGACATGTATGCACTGATGTGTATAAAATTGATGACTAGTAAGAACCTGCTGTATAAAAAAATAAATAAAATTCAAAAAATCCAAACAACAACAAAACCCAAGGAAGTGCCAACTCGGGATTAGTTCTATGATTAAAATAAAATAGGATGGGGTTGGAGGAAGTAAGCGTCCCCAGAAGGGGAAACAACTGCTACAAAGGCCTTCAGGTGGGAACGAGTGAGGGTTTGAGGAGCAGAAAGAAAGCCATGTGGCTAGAGGCAAGCAAGGGGAGGAGACAGGGCAGGGTTGGAGAGGTGGGTGGGGACCCGGCCACAGAAGGCTTTGCAGACCTGGGTGAGGAGGGGCTTTTATTCTAAGTGCAATGCAGAACTACTGGAGGGTTTTTTGTTTGTTTGTTTGTTTGCTTTTGTTTTTAAGCCAGAAGAGTGATATGCTCTGATTTACATTGTTAAAAAGTTGTCATGGTGGCTGGGTGGGGAGTGAATGGTCGGCAGGAGGCAAGAGAGGAGGCTATTGCAGTGATAAAGGGCAGGATGATGGCATTTTGGACTAGAATGGTTGCAATGGAGATAGAAGCCAGTAGATGGATAGGGGAAGTATTTTTAGAGAGCATCAGTGGGATTTGCTGATGGACTGGACTGTAGGGCAGGGAGGAGCGGGTAGGGAAAGAGAAATCGAGGATGATTCTTGGGGTTTTGGCTAGAATAACTGGGTGAATGGTGCTACTTAATGTCATGGAGAAGACTTGGAAAGGAGAATGTTTGAAGGGGAATATTGAGAGTTCTATTTTGGACATGTTACATTTGAAACGCCTCTTAAAGACAAGCAAGTATCAGAGTCAAGAGTTTGGAGGAGAGATCAGGACTGGATGTATAATATTTGGAGTCACTGACTCCCAAGGACCAAAGATGGCCCCTAAATCCATAGAATAATGAGATGATTCATGGAGAGATTAGACATGGGGAAGAAAAGAGGTCTCGTGAGTGAACTCTAGAACATGCTAAGGAAGAGGGGAGGAGAGGCGAGGTGGATCTAGCAAAGGAGACTGTAGCCAGGGAGGCAGGGGAGCCACCTGAAGCACAGGTATCATGAAAGCCGAGACAGAAAGTGTGTCCAGGCGGAGGAAGTGGTCAGCTGTGTCGAATGCTGCTGAAAGGTAGAGCAAGATGAGGACACAGATGTGACAATGTGATCTGACAACATGGAGATCCCTTGTTTTCTTGGCAAGACCAGGGTCAGTGGAGTAGTAAGGACTGATGTTTGATTGGAATAGGTGGCGAGAGATGGGATGCGAGGAACTGAAAATAGTTATTAAAGATGATAAAAGAGGAATTATAGTGTGAAGGACAGCTGAGACGCAGAGTGGCTGTTACTAGATGGGAAGGAAGAGTCAAGAGATTTATTTCTGTTTACATTTTTAAAGAGGTGGATGGCAGTCAAGAATGTCTGCAAGCCGATGGACATGATCCAGTATGGAGGGAGGTATAGACGTCAGAGAGAAGAAAGGGGTTCGTTGTAAGAGCCAAGACTCTGGGAAGGTGGGAGGAGACAGGATCCAGAGCAAAAGTGGAGGGCCTGGCCTTTGGCAGGGTCGGAGGATACAGGTTCAGATGCAAGGGTGCTGGAAGATGTGGTGAGGAATGAGGAAATTGGATTCCAATTACTTCTATTTCTCAATGAGTTAGAGGCAAGGTCATCAGGGGAAGAGGGATTATAGGAAGTTTGGGGACAGACAAGGTGTGGAATAGTCATCTGGGGAGGTGAGAAATTGAGTATACCAGAGGTATGTAGTAAGGTTACTGGGTAATGTTACATTCCACAGTTATGCGCTTTTTGACGGTTCAAGTGCAGACAGGGAATAAGTCGTCGTTGGGTTTAGCTTGAATATGGACAGACTGGTGAGCATGATGGAAGAGAAGGGAGGGAGAGTGTAAGAAGGGAGTAGATAAATAAGGAGGGTCCTGGGATTCCTCTTGCTCTGGAGGGAGAGAGAGGCATAGACATAACTGGAGTACAGTATGTGAAGGACATGAGTAGAGGAACATCTATCAGGCAGTAAGGGAGCATGGAGGAGGGAGCCTAAATCTCTCCACCTCAGGAGTCCAGGAAGCCTTCACCGAGTTTTCGTCTGAGCTTGATCTTGAAGGATGAGCTGGTAAGGGGTCAGGAAAAGGACTCCCTTGGCAAAGGGAAGGGTCTGGGAAAAGGCACGAGGGGTTGGGGAAGGGCAAGAAACTTGGTGTGCTGGGACAGAGGGTGTCTATAGAGGGATGGTGGGTGACGGAGCTGAAAGGTTACTGGGACCAGATAATAGAAAACCTCACATGTCCTAAGTTGTTGAGAATTTGTTTTGCAACAGGACTCACTGAAATGCCTGCTTTGGGAAGGCACGTGGTGAGGATGAGTAAAAGACTAAAAGCAGAGTAAAAAGAAAAAAAAAAGAAAATGGGGATACTCTGAAGAGAGATCATGAGGGCTTGAAAATTCAAGTAGTAATAAAGATAGAGAGATTTGTACCACAGAATCAACAGCATGAGGTGACTGGATAGGGCAGGTGAGAGAGGGAGAGGGGTCCAGGAGGTCTATGAGATTCTATCTTGGGCAATTAGGTGGATGATGGTACCATGACTATTATGAGTAGAAAGTCTGGGAGAGAGTGAGTTTGGTGTTGAAACATGTAGGCAGAGATGTACCCTAAATGGAGCTATGAAGCCTGGAGCTCTCTTAAGACTTGGCATGTGGGTAGCGGGCATGGGGATGGATAAGATTGTTGAGAAGAACTTACGGAGTGAGAACAGAACAGCTAGGGTGGAACTCAGGAACTAAGAGGGGTGGGGAGAGGAGAGACTGAGGGAAGAGAGTTAGGAAGAGAACCAGGGAGCAGAGTGTCACGGACACCAAGACAAAAAGGGTTCAAGGAAGGAGTGGGGATGGGCTCAGTATAACAGAACCATCAAGGAAGAGGATCCCAAAGCCGTACTGGCTGTGACAATTGGGGGAGAACGGGCAACTTTCCAGAGATGAGTAGTTCAGAGATAAAACTACTGTTTGTTGAATGTTAAAATCCAAAACCACATATTAAACGCTATAGGAAATTAACTCAGAGAATTTGAAGGTAAAGCCCAAGGAAATCTCCAAGAACTCAGAAGAGAAGGATAAAGAGATGAAAATATTAGGGGGAAAGTAGGATCATATCCTAAGGAGCCCGTGTGTGTGTGTGTGTGTGTGTGTGCATGCACATGCATGTGTGTGATCCCAGTAGACTCCCAGAGAGAAAAACTGTCTGATACAACCAAGAATTGGTTTTAGCAAAAGCAGCAAGAGGGCTTCCCTGGTGGCGCAGTGGTTGAGAGTCCGCCTGCCGATGCAGGGGACACGGGTTCGTGCCCCGGTCCGAGAGGATCCCACATGCCGCGGAGCGGCTGGGCCTGTGAGCCATGGCTGCTGAGCCTGTGCGTCCGGAGCCTGTGCTCCACAACGGGAGAGGCCACAACAGTGAGAGGCCCGTGTACAGCAAAAAAAAAAAAAAAAAAAAAAAAAAAAGCAGCAAGAAAATAAAAACAAAGTGTAAATACTGTAAAAGAAGAAAAAAAACCCATTATGCTCTTTCTGTTTTTTAATTAATTGTTTTCCAAAGGACATAATTGCCTACATGAGAAACCAAAAGAATCAGCTGGAAACAACTAGAGTAATATTCAATAAGTGAGTTGTTATGAAATGCACACAAAATCAGTACTTTCCTACGGACAAATAGTAGTCAGAAAATATACTTTTAAAATCCCATTTACCATTGTAATAAAAATATAAAATATCTAGGAATAAACTTGATGAAAAATCCAAGACTTTCACCAAGAAACCAAAGCATTACTGATGTACATAAAAAGAAAACTTGAAGAGATGGAGAAAGACATATTATGCTTTTACACATCAAAGCCACCATTTGCAAATATGTCAGTAATCCTTTAATTAATTAGTTGATTTAACACAATTCCAATCAAAATCCTTAATAGATATTTTGGGAACTTCATGGAAGTTCTCCAAGAGATATCCACACTCCCATGTTCAGTGCAGCATTATTCACAATAGCCAGGCTGTGGAAACAAACCTAAATGTCCATCAAGGTATGAAGGGATAAAGACCGTGTAGTTTATACACACAATGGAATATTATTCAGCTATGAAAAAGAGGGAAATCCTGTCATTTGTAACAACATGAATGAACCATGAGGACATTATGCTAAGTGAAATAAACCAGTCACAGAAGGACAAATACTGTCTGATTCAATTTATATGAGGCATCTAAAATAGTCAAACTCACAGAAGCAGAGAGCAGAATCGTGGTTACCAGGGGCAGAGGGAAGGGGAAAATGGGGAGTTTCTGTTAAATAGGGACAAAGCATGAGTCACAAAAGATGAATAAGTCCTAGAGATCCGCTGTACAACCTTGCACCTGTAGTTAATGATATTGTATTGTACACTTTAAAATCTGTTCAGAGGGTAGATCTCTTGTTCCTACTGCAAAAAAAATAAAATTTTAAATTAAAAAGAAGAAAGTAATCCTGCTTGAAGAAAGCAGGACGGAATCAACGCCCTCGTCAAGCATTCTGCAAATCCCAGACCTTGACAGTACGCTCTGCTGGAGAGGCGGTGGGGAAGCTTCATACATTGCTGTGGGAATGCAAAAATGGGGCCGATTTATCCTTTGACTCAGCAATCTCACTTCTGTAATTTCTTCCCCTAAAGATACCTGCATATTTATGAAATGACTTGTGTATAAGGTATTCATTTCAGCCATGTTTATGATAGCAAAAGTTGGAAATAACTCAAGTGTCCATCAGTTGGGGATTGGTTAATAAACATTGATACGTACTCACAATGGAATACTTTATAGCTGTGAAAAACAATGAAGATCTCTCAGATCTGATCTGAAAAGCTCTCCAAGGTAAATGAGTGAAAAATGCAAGGTGCAGAACAGATATCTAGCACCTTACTTTTACATAGGAAAGAAAAAACAAGCTATGTCTTCACATTGGTTTGTATTTGCATAAACAAACCCTGGAGAGATATTAAAAAAAAAAGATGTGGGTGGTGGTGGTGCTATGGGTGGATGGGACAGAGGTGGGATGGAAATCTCTCCTACGTGCCTGTTCTTTCATTTTTATTTTTGAGCCATGTGAATTCATTACCTGCTAAAAATAAACTGAAATTATAAAATCAAGTGAAATGTGTAGTAATCACATAGTATTATCTTAGTTAGTCTCTAGTCTCTCTCTAGCTGGCTGAGAGGTGAAGAAGGATGGCTTTGCCCTTTAGTAGGGAGAGCTCGTGGAATCCTCATTGCATTTTTGGGGGTCAGTTAGGTGCAGGGCAAATGCTGGACCAGGGCCCTGGGCTCTGCAGCGCAGAGCATGAGCGAGGTATGGGAAGTCACGTCAACAGATCACAGTACCTTGACACGATGATGGCAACATAGAAGGAGAATTAGATCTGGGCTTGTCCATGTGAAGTTTTTTAAACAGCCATTTTGAAGTATAATTTCCATACCACAGACTTCACCCCTTTAAAGCATACATTTCAACAATTTTTAGTAAATTAACAGCGTTGTGCAGCCATCACCATAATCTAAATTTAGAACATTTTACTCACCCCCAAAACAATCCTTGTGCAATTTGCCATCACTTCCTGTTCCCTCCCCCAGCTTCGGCCAACCATTAATCTACTTCCTGTCTCTATAATCTCCTTTTTGCCTTACCTGAACATTTCACATAAGTGGAATCATAGAATATGAGGTCTTTTGTGCCTGGTTTCTTTCACTCAGCATAACTTTTTTTTGTTGTGTTGTTTTTTTGTTTGTTTTTTTTTTGCGGTACGCGGGCCTCTCAGTGTTGTGGCCTCTCCCGTTGCGGAGCACAGGCTCCGGGTGCGCAGGCTCAGCGGCCATGGCTCAGCGGCCATGGCTCACGGGCCTAGCCACTCCGCGGCATGTGGGATCCTCCCGGACCGGGACACGAACCTGCGTCCCCCGCATCGGCAGGCGGACTCTCAACCACTGCGCCACCAGGGAAGCCCAGCATAACGTTTTTGAGGTTCAACCATGTAGCATGCATCAGCACTTCATCCCTTTTAATTGCCAAATAGTATGCCATTGAATGGATATTGGTATGGCTTTTGTTTATCCACTTGATGGACATTTGGGTTGTTTCTACTTTTTGGCTACTATGAATCATGCTGATATGAACATTTGTTACAGGTCTTTGTGTGGATATTTGTTTTCAATTCTCTTGGGAAAATACCTAGCGAGGAATCGTTAGGACATATGGTAAATTTATGTTTAATATTTTTAAAAACTGCCAAACTGTTTTCCAAAATGGTTGCACCATTTTGCAATCCCACCAGCAGTGTATGAAGGTCCCAATTTCTCCACCTCCTCACCAACACTTGTTATCATCTGTCTGTCTGATTGTAGCCATTTCTAGCAGGTGCAAAGAGTGAAATATAAATTAAAAACTCATTGAGTTTTTAATTTACATTTCCCTAATGACTAGTGATGTTGATGAGTACCTTTTCATGTCTTTATTGACTATTTGCATATCTTCTTTGGTGAAATGTCTGTATAAATCTTTTGCCCCTTTAAAATTTATCTTCTTATTATTCTAGAAGGAACTTTAATAGTTGTATCCCAACTGGGAGTTAGGGAAAAGGTGAGCAGTGGGGAGAGTGGAAAGGAAGGAGAGAAGGTGGTCAGAGCTGGATTTGCCTCATCCTTGAGCCGCTGGCTTCTGCCCTCATCCATCCTCTGTACATGGGGCTGTCTTCTTACTGTATCTCACCATGACACTGATTATTCCAGTAGGGAAGTGTCAACCTCAGGAACAGCCACCAACCCAGGTAAGCAGAGAGCACCACTGACACTAACTCCCGCAGACGCTTGGTCCACTGATCCACTGGCCTCCTTCAGAGAAATCATTGAGCCCCAATCTCCCTGTCTCCCATGCAGATCTTCTCAGTCAAAGACCCCCTGCACCCCGCCATCTCCTCCACCACACCATCATGCCAAAATGCTCTTCTCTCTTTTCCTCTGAGCCAGTTCTCTATTCCTCCTCCACCTCCAAACCCTTCTACTCGGCCCTCTGGAAAAGCCACTAAATAACAAGCCACATCCCTTCCATCCTCTGTCTCTCCATCAACTGCTCTGTCTACTTCCTTGCCTTTGCCTGGCTCTCCCCTGAAGAGCCTCTTCCCCTTAGCTCCCTCGAGTGCTGACGTGTGTCCTCTCATGGCCCTTAAACCCCAAGAGGTGTCCTAGCTCCCTGCTGCCACGTCCTCTTTGTGGCTCAAGCCACTCAACCATACACCCGCCTTCTGTCCTGGCTGCTGTCCCCTATGACCTCTTGATTGCTCCTGCTCATTCATCGAAGACACTGGCACCTGATCACAGTCATCTTTTCTTCCCTAGGTCCTGCTATCACCGTGGTGACTCCGGCAAACACGTGGATCACCCATCCAGCACCGTGGCCTCCCGCGTACCTGCACCTTTGCATCTCAGGCAAGCTTTTCTTCCTTTATCTCAACTATCGACTCCCACGGTCACACCTTGAAACTGTCGTCCCCCCAAACCGCTCCACCTCCCCATGTCACTATTTCTGTCCACAACCTCCTTTCTGTTCAGCTTGCTTCTTCAACTCTGTCTACCTCGACTAATCTTTGACCACAAGGGGACCTCCAGACCGTTGGTAAATGTCCCTTCTCTCAGCCCATCCACTCTCCCCTGTCTTTGCTTGTGTCCCAAATCGTCAACATGTAAACTCCCTTGTCCCTCTATCATGTAAACATAGTTCCTTCAAAAGACCCCAAAGCTGAGTAAACCCAACTTTCCTCTACTTCTGTCTATGACGTGAGCAGTGAGCCCACCAGGAGAAAGTCATATCCCAGGGAAGATTGGCTCCGTATCTCTTTGGCCACCAGCTTCATTATGGGCCCTCAATACTGCTCTGCATTTCTGGCATCAACTTGATCTGCCACCCTTGGTAATGGCTTTCCAAGATTTCAAACCTTTGCCAGTATCCTTAAACCTCCAACCTCCCTCCACTCCCCCAACCCTCTCTCTTGGCAGGTAAATTTTTCAGTGATAACTTCGCAGAGGAAACTGAAGCCATCGTAGGACAACTTCTTCAAGGTCTGCCTCCAAGCCTGCAAACCCTAACTGCATCCACACCTAACCTCTCCTTCTCCCCACTGTTTGTCTTGTCTCCTGTAACAGCCTCCTAACGAGCTTCCTCGTATCTGTTTTTACTCCCTGATCAATTTTCCACCCTGATCCAGAACATTTTTTCAAAACACAAGTGAGATTGTGTTATCCTGCTGCTTAAAATCCTTCCCTGGCTTTCCATGGGTCCTTAGCGTGTCTAACAAGGCCTTGAATAATCTGGCCCCTTCCCACCTCACCTTGTCATCTTGTTCACATGACCCTTGCCCTGTACTCCACTCTCAGGGGCCTTTCTGTTTCTAAGGTTTGCCCTGCTCCCTCCTACCCCACGGCCTTTGCATATGTTTCCCCACTCCCGCCCAACCCCCTTGAATCTGGTGAACTCTTATTCATACCTCAGAACTCAGTTCAGGGTGACTTCTCCAGAGGAGTGTTCCCTCACCCCTGTTCTAGGTTAAGTTCCTTTTCTTAAACACGCTCACATTTCCTTCCCCCAGATACGCATCTCAGTTTAGAGTCCATTTATACGTGTGTTGGCGTAAGTTTTGATCAACGTCTGTGTCCCCCACAAGACGAAGACCTCCTTGAAAGCGGGGATTGTGTCTGTTTTGGCTCACCACTCTACGCCCATAGATTACAGTGTCTGGCACAGAGAACACACTCGATAAATATCTTTGAATGAGTAAATAAAACAATTATTGCAACTGGCCCAGCTGGTTCAATGTTCACGTGTTCATTCATTCATTCATTCATTCATTCCACAAGCATTGACTGAGCCCTTATCATATACGCAAAGAATCTAAGCACCTTTGGGGCTCTAACCAGGAGCACTGCTGGTGCTGCAGAAGCAAACCTGAGGAGGTGATGAACTCTGCCGGGGGCGACGGAATAAAGCCTCACAGAGGATATGCTGCCTCTGAGCTGGGCCCTGGTGAATGGAAGGTTGCCCAGGAGGGAAGGCCATGCCAGGCAAAGGAAACAACGTGTACAAAGCCGTGGAGACACAAAAGGGAGCAGCAAGTTGTTCTGTGTCTGGACCTCAGAGTTCCCAAGGCCAAGGGACAGGGAACTGGAGGGGCAGCGGAGGAGGCCAGCGAGGTTGACGGCGAAGATGGGCAATGTTGTATATGTCAGGGAGGTTCATGAGAGGGGTGTAGGGATGACATGGTTAGAGACGGGTTATAGAGAGAGAATTCCTCAGGTGGTGGGGTGAGTGGTGGATCTGCGTGGGCACAGTGATGTCCAGGGAGGGCTGTTAGGCTGATTCCTGTGCGGGTTGGGTCAGCATGGCACACAGTGGTCATTCTCAGAGGGAGGCCAGCATGCCACACCCTCTGTAATGCAGAGATGTCTGGGCAGAGGGGCCTTCCTGGCGTGCAGGGGTGCTCTTGGGTCTCCGAGGCCCCCCTCCCTCCACCTTGCTATTTGAGCAGTCTGTGTGTGCCTGCCTTTCCCAGAGAGGAGGAGTGAAAAGTATTCTTTGGACAGAATATGATGGGACTTCAGTAGACAGTTGTGAGTCCTGGAAGTGCTGAGAAGATGTGGTCTATATGAATCACACCTTTTATTTTCTGATGCTTTGACATCTGGGGTCTTGCTGTCTCTGGAGAGGCTACCAGTTCCCAGAGATAGCAAACACGTACCTGAAAGCATGCTCTTCAAGTGCAAACCTACCAATCCAGAGCCTACGCCATCTCCTTTATTGGGCTGAGCCACTATCCTCCTGGCCTACTCGCCCAGGGGTCAGGTTCCAGACAACCAGGGGCAGCTCCTGTGTTCCAGAGACCACCAGAACTATTCAAACTAGCCAACCCCAAGCCTGTCTACCCTGCTTATCCTCCTTCGCCAATGTTTTATTTTTTCCCACAAAAATCACAGTAAGGATTCTCGCCCATGCTTTCTCCTCACTCCTTCCGCCTTCTGACAGACCCTGGTGCTTCCCCATGTGGCCCTGTGTAGTGTGCTGTGATCCCTGTCTTTAGGGATCTGTGAGTATAAACGTCTTCCTTCATGATCATCATTTCCATCTGCGTGTCTTATCACATCTAATTAAAACAAATCCCAGGTATGTTTTAGAACAGGGCCCTTGACTCCTTCTGACTCACATATCCATCAAGACCATTTGAAGACTACAGGAACCTGGGGAGTATCTAGCATTGCGTTTCTCTCATGTTCTGATATGATTATGTCTGTCGCTTGTTGCCTACAGCACTCACTTGTCCCAGAATGAAGGACTGGTCTGACCTGATACGGTTAAGTTTCACGGTCAAGTTGAGTGGAGAGCCATCCTCTCCAAAGCAGTAGTTCTCACCCCTGCCTGAATACTAGAATCACCAAGGGAGCTTTTCAAAGCTACCAAGGCTGGACCTTTGACCTAAGGGGTCTGGAGAGAGGCCCCGGCTTTAGTGTCGACATGGAAGTTTCCCAGGTGACACAAATGTGGAGTTAGGGGTGAGAACTACAATCCTAAAATCTGGTTCCCCCAAGTCCTTGACTGAATCTGCCACTGACTAAAACCCAGGTTTCTTTCCTCCTGTTTAATGTACTCTCAGGGAAGACCATGTGCCCGCTACATAAAGAGGACAGGCTTCCCCCAATCTTGGCTGGGGTCCCTTGTGCCTGGGACCCTGAAGATTAAGGGGCTTGAGCACTGAATCGAGAAACTGAAGTCACAAATACAAGTCACCATTCTCTCCCACTATTCATTATGAGGTTGGTTGGAGTACAAATTTAGCCTATAGTGGGTTGGTTGTGTTTGAACCTCCCCCACAAAGTTCTGTATGGGAAATCTAGTTAAGAGCCTTCTTCCTGGGGGAGGTTGAGTGTAACAGCTGTTCCTCACCAGGACCGATAGTCTCACCAGGATGCAGTCCGGGTGTTGCCCCTTGAGCCTAAAGCCTTTCATCCCTGAGGACTGACTCACATTTCAGGTTGGCATCCAGAACAGCCTTTCTCTCCATAGCTGTCGACAAAGACAGTTCCTGGTCTGGGTGGACAGAGGCATGTCAACCTGGGAGTTGGGGCTCATGCCTTGCTTTCACACATTTGGGAAGAGGTGTTGTGTAGTCACTGTGGATCAGCTATCCTTCTTCCTTGCTCTCCTCTACTTTAGAGGCTGGGGGGCTACAATACTGGATTTCCCAGCCTCTTGTGCACTAAGGGGAGGCCATATTCTGGCCAAGAAGAGATAGGAGAAAGTCCCTGGGAAGGGATCTCTTCCTGAAAAAAAGGCAAAGGCTTACTAAGAGAAAGCCCTTGTTGTCTTTTGTCCCTTTCCCTGTTCCCCTTCATTCTGCCTGGAATGTAGATGTGATGTTGGATGTGTAGCAGCCATTCTGTGACCAAGAGGGGACAAGCATGAGGTTGAAGGCCTGTGTGCTCAAGATGGTGAAGCAGAGAGATGGAAAGAACTTGGGTCCTTGAGCTGCTGAATCTGTCTGCGATTGCCAGCCCCTAGACTTCTTGTTGCCTGAAACAAATAATCCCTTTATGTTCCTAGGGCAGAGATTTTTCTTCCTTGCACCCAAACACATTCCTACCGGACACACACATCAGTTGTCTGTGCTGGTTTTGGCAAGTGAGTGTCAGAGGCTGATCTTCAGAAAGGCATCCTGATGTTGTGAAAAGATTACTCAAGTAAATGATAGAGAATCAGGATTCGAGCCCCTGCTGTTACTTGTATAGGCTGTGTGTTTGGAGGTAAGTCATTTACTCTCACCAAGGTGCAGTTTATGGATCTGAAAAATGGCAGTACTATGTGTCTCACACAACAGGGTTACTCTAAAAATAAAATGAGTTAAAAGTGTGAAAGTATTTTTAAGACTGTGAAGCAATGTCCACGGGTCAGGTTTCGTTATGTGAACAAATGCCCCAGTGTTTGTTCCCAATGGTCCCTGGAGTAGCAGTTACCTTGAGGGCCAGAAGACATCCTCCAAACGGCCTGTCACCAGCTGTCTGGAGGCAGAGAGGCTGGGCTGTCTGCATCTCTAAGTCTGGCCAGGGACACTAGTGCATGCGGAGACAGCACATTGCTTCCCTCTAACACTCGCTCTTTTTGTGTTCCCAGGGGGACTAAGTTCATCTGGGAGTGGGACAGATTACAGAACCCTGGAACGCTGGAGGAAGCAAGGACCGAATTCCCCTAAGCAAACCTAGCCAGCAGCCATCCACTGTCTCCATGGCGCTCCCAGTGGTGGGTGTCCCTCACTCCCTGGGGAGGCGACTCATTCAAATATTAGAAAGGGCTACGTCTCATGGAGCCCAAAACTACCCTTAAAACTCACAGCTGTTCCTCTTCTTTCTTGCATAGAACAAATCCTATCCTTCTGGTACATGGCCCCCCTTCAGACATTTGAAGGCAATCACAGCCTCACAATGACCTTTTGTTCAGGCTAAAGAGCCCTGTCTCTTCAACTGGTTCAGCTACCTGGAGCTGCATCCCACACTCTGTCTATACAAAGATGCCCTTGTATGGGTCACAAAATAACAAGGGAGACAGACATGTAAACAACTACAGCACACTGTGACATGCTGGGATAAAGACTTACACAAAGGGCTATGGGAACATAGGACAGGGACCAAACACTTCTGTGCAGAATGGGGGTGAGGAGGTCAGTCTTTACAGAGAAGGCGGTAGTTGATGAGAAGAAGAAAGGATGATTTTTACAACGGCCAAATGTGGAGGGTGCAGGTTGGAGGTTGCAGGTGATATGGGTCCAAGTCTGTTAAGGCCATAATTTGCTGTGGCCAGAGTCACATTACTGGGAACAAGGGGCCACTGCAGGGAACATCTACTAAATAGAGATTATTATTCTGAGTCTACAGATGGAAACATTGAAGCTCGGAAAGATTAAGTGGATCTGTCTGAGGCAAAATGCTTTAATGATGTGGATTCCACTCAGTTGCTGTGTGGCCTTGGGCAAGTTGCCTAAACTCTCTGGGCTTCAGGTTTATCATCTCTAAAAGAGAGATCGTAATAATCAGAGTGCTTTTCTCTTAGATTGTTACTCACATTAAGTGAGTGAAATGGCTCAGATTGGTGGCTGGCACACGTTAAGCGATCAACAAATGCCAGCCATTGTAAGCAACTGAACGGCTTCTCTGGGACGTAAAACCATGTCCCTTGTCTCCCAATTCCACCCTCTTCTCCCTGCACAGAGGGCAGGCATAGGTCTGGAGGAAGAGGGACAGATTTGATGTTGACTCTTACTCACAAAAATATGGTATTTGCGTGTTGCAGATTCCTCCACACCTAAGTCTCTGGATGCTTGTGTAATTTAAAACATACATACTACAAAGATGTACTCGTTGGCAACGTGTTCCGGCATCTCTGAATCAAGTGCCTTCTGCCACTGCGCTGCCCAGTCCTCTGGGGACGGCGGTCCCTCCACAGCATCTGCCCACTCAAGATGGCTGGGGGAAGGGAGGCTCTTGGGATTCTGGCTGCCTGCCGGGGGGGACGCGGGTGAGTCGAGTGGTGAGTTCAAATCCTGACGAATTCACTGTACTACACCCACTCCCCAAAGCCCCCACTCTGGTCCACTGCCACTTTTCTGTCTTCATAAAGCTAAGGGACTTATTTAAATTTCAAAGCCTCACACGCAGCTAAGCAGGCAGCAGAGATCACTGCCTGTTGAGTGATGAACTGAGATATTATCCATACTGCATGGGAGGGAGGGTGGGAGGGAGAGGAGGGAACTGAAGGAAGGGAAAGGAAAAGGAGGGCTCGTAAGCAACACAGTGTGTGCAGCTCGTTTCTTTCATCGAATTAGTTATCGGACGGCTATCCCCACCTCCAAAGCTACATTCCAGTCCACCCTGCTCATCAGTTCCCCCTCTGACTTGCCTGTTTCAGTGAATGGCTCTGCCATTTTGTTAGCCACCAAATGAAACGTATGAATCATCTTTTGGCTCCTCCCTCTCCGACCCTGCCCCATTCTTTTTTTTTTTTTTTTTTTTTTTTTTTTTTTTTTGTGGTACGCGGGCCTCTCACTGTTGTGGCCTCTCCCGTTGCGGAGCACAGGCTCCGGACGCGCGGGCTCAGCGGCCATGGCTCACGGGCCCAGCCGCTCCGCAGCATGTGGGATCTTCCCGGACCGGGGCACGAACCCGTGTCTCCTGCACCGGCAGGCGGACTTTCAACCACTGCGCCACCAGGGAAGCCCCGTGCCCCATTCTTTTTGATTTCCAAGCTTAGGGTCTCGCTAGAACCCAAGCTCACTTTTCCTCCTACTCTCTGACACCGTGGGGTGAGGCCTGAACGAGCTCTTGCCTCAACTATTTCAACAGTTTCTTAACTGGCCTTCTTCCCTCTCTGTATCCCTTCCGACTCATGTGCTGCCGGCTTGTATTAGAGAAATCCAGTGTGGACTTGGTAGACCAGTTCTCTGAAATACAAACACACAAACAAACAAATAGCCAAAGAAAAACAAGCCCTGACTTGCAGCCCTTGCCCATTTCCATGGTAAATATTCACACTGTGGCCCATCCAAGCTGCCACTGTGAGGCCACAGAATGAGGGGTTGGAAAGAGGTGGACAGAGTTGGCTGTGGTCAGCACACAACTGTCTGAAGAACAGCTCCCCATGGACTTAGGACTTTAATAGTGTACAAACTTCCTAACCTGGCAGAGGCCTTTGATAGCTTGCTGTCAGTCAGCCTGCCCAGCTGATCCCATCACGGTCTGATAGGGGCATGCAAACTGGGCGTGTTTCTGGTCTCCAGTGTGATTCTGCTTCCCTACTTTTGTGGCTTTATTTGTACTGGTATCTCTGCCCATCGAAAAATCCTTCCCATTCTTCAAGACACACCTTAAATACTACCCGTCTCCTCTATGAAGACTTCTCCCGAGCCCCTTAGACCAGATAAGATGTCCTTACTATTTGAATCCTGATAGCGTATTTTGTTTGTGCCTTTGCTGGAGTACTTATCACTGTCTGCTGTGTATCTGGTTTTACGTGGGCAGAAGTCACTTGGTCCCTCTTACTAGAATATGATTTTCTTGAAGGTAGGGACTATGATTTCTTTGTTGTTCCTGAAGTGCCTGGCATATTTTCTTGCACACAGTAGGTGCTTAAGAAATATTTGTTGAAGTAAAGTGACCCATTTCCTCCATCAGGATAGGACATTGGTTTATTTTCCGCATTCTAGAAGAGGGAAGAGATTTCTGGTTCCAGAGATGGACAAACCCTTTGTATTGCTGGCCCTGACACTGCGTCGCCTGCTCTGGAGCCTTTGCCTTTGTCTTTCTGGCCTCGGCCTGGGGGAACCAGGCCCCTCTCCTACCCACTGCCTCCCAGGAAGTCAAGATCAGCTCAGTCAGACTTAACGCTTCCTCCCAAGAGACCCAAGTAAAGTGCTGGTTAGTTTGGCTCCTGGGCAGCGCTGGAGAGTTCAGCGTTTGCCTGAAAGCTGGGCCTGGGCCTGGGCCTGGGCTGACCCGGGAAGCCTGGGCAGTTGAAGCAGAGCTGGGGCAGTTCTGCTTGGCCTGGTGCTGAGCTGGGGCTTGGCTTCCTCTGCTCTCGGCCTGGGCCGCCACCGTCGCCAAGGCCCCTGGTGTGAAGGAATTCGAGTTCTAACTTTAGGTGGCTACGTGGCTGATGGCTGTGTTTGTGAATATCTCATTCCTACTTTGGTGGCCCAGCTGGTGGGAACAGAACGGGTAGTCATGGGACTGTCATCGTGTGCTGTCCAGGTTAACATGTAGCATTTCTATTACTATTAACAGACTTTCTGCTCCTCTCTCCATCTGTTCTCTGAAATAATTGCAGTTGTACAGACCATGCCTTCGCTACAGGCAAGCTCTGGGGAAGAGGATAGTGCTTTTATGAGAAAAAAAAAGTGTTAAAAAATAACAGCAAACATGAAAAGAGAGTGGGAATGGAACTAACAGCAGGTTTCCAATTTCTTGCGGATTCCGGCCTGCAAAGGTGGCGTTTTCACACTTGTTCGGGGTGACAGAGCCCAGCCAGATGGGGGTGAGTGGCTGGGCTGGTGGCTTAGCCTTTGGGACGTGCTATTGGTCACCAGGGATTTGGCCCCAGTTGAGGTGGTGGCCCCTTGGTCGGGCGACCCAACGAGGGGATGCTGGGAAGGGGTGAGGTCCCTAGGAAGCTAGAGCCAGGGGCGTTTTGATGGTGCAGCGTGTCCTGAGCACGGGGGCTCGATGGTATCAAGGCCTGGAGGAAAGGCTGGAGTGAAGGGCTGGCGGGGAGGTGGAGGTTTTGAGCTACATGGCTTGTTCTGTCTGGGCCTCAGTTTCTCCACGTACAAAATGGGAAGGGATCATCTCCATGACCTCCTTCCCTGAAGGGGTATTAGGAGAATGAACGGGTTACTGCAAAACGTCAAGAATTCTTCTGATGGAGGGTTAAACTACAAAGGACAATTAAGACGTGGTGTGTGAAATATAATAACTATTAAAAGCACAAACCAAATACTTGTGGATTTGAAGCACTCAGGTTTGTAAGGTTGTGTGTGGGGTTTTCGTTTTTTCCCGGGGTGCTAAGCAAGCATGTCTATGAGGACAAGGACCCAATGGGTCTTTGTTGTGGTGCCTTCCTTCCCACTACCTAGCTCGTCCACATGAGGGCCCAACCCTGAGTGTCACATCTCATCCTGTGAAACTGAAAATGGTGCTCTGACCCCCTTGCCCCACCACCGCCCCCCTTGGAATGGCCAAGGAGAAGGCACCGCTGAGATTTTTGAGTGAATTGGATGGAGAAAGAAGGAAATGAATTAAGGGAGTACAGCCATGTGATCGCTAAGTCTTCTTAAAATTCTAAGAAATGTTTTCATTTGAAAGAAACCCAGGAAATGTGACTGGTCAGCTGTCAATAAGACATTTGTTGGGGAAAAAAAAAATTTTTTTTTGGTGGACTCTATACTCCAAACCCATAAAATGATTTAAAAAAAAATTCTGGAAAGGCTCGAGTGGAGATTCAGAGGGACCATCATGTGATGATGATGATAGTATAAAATATTTTTCAGGTATTGAATAGATTTTACCTTTCTTTGCCACCTCAAATTACCCTCAGAAGCGATCAGGATGTTGTAGATCTACTTTAAAACTAGGTCCAGTGAATCACAGAGATTGACAGGCCTTTAAGATTTTTCAAAATACACGGGTGTAGATGAAATGTGACCTGATAGGCTGGGTGGGGGGAGGTTGTCCCAAAATAACCTAGTTTTTTTTTTGCAGTACGCGGGCCTCTCACTGCTGTGGCCTCTCCCGTTGCGGAGCACAGGCTCTGGACGCGCAGGCTCAGCGGCCATGGCTCACGGGCCCAGCCGCTCCGCGGCACGTGGGATCTTCCCGGACCGGGGCACAAACCCGTGTCCCTTGCATCGGCAGGCGGACTGTCAACCACTGCACCACCAGGGAAGCCCTAGAACCTAGTTTTTTTTAATACAAGAGAATATTAAGAAATTTGAAAGGGAAGAATTTTAAGCTATTTCTGTTTATTGACACATTTTCATTGGTATCTTGTAAAAATCCACATCTCCTCCTTTGGCCAAAGACTTGATTGGAAAGAATGTGAATCAGTTCCTTGAGAGACTACCTGTGTTAAAAACTAGCTACACTATATTAGTTTTTGGTGTGTTTGTTTCCACCATCATCTTATGAGCTCCTCCAGGCCAGGGACTGGCGGCTGGCCCTTACTGTCCTCTATATACATGAAATGTACAGTAACGAGCATGCAGAATACATGAACAACATATATAACTGATGGTGCAAACAGCTGAGGAATTTACCACCAAGTAAATGCCTTTCCATAAAAAGTAAACCCTGGATGTACAAATTGATGCAATCAGTAATAAAAGATTATCAAATAAATAATAGTTACCATTGATTGAAGCCCTATTATATGCCAACCATTCCAGATCCCTTGCCTCATTTAACTCCACAGCCAGCATACGAGGTCAGTTTTATTATTCCTGTTTAAAGATGAGAAAACTGAGGCATAGGGAAATTGAGTAACTTGCCCAAGAGCACATTATTAGTAAGTGGCAAAGGCAAAAATCAAACCGAGTTCTGTATGATTCCAAAGCCGGGGCTCTTAAGCTCTCTGTTCTGCTGCCCTTTGACAGGGAAGCAGTAGGATTTCTGTAGAGTGCAATCATGCCTCCTTAGTGTGTTATAGTTCTTTGAGGGGATACATAAATTAGTGGGAAGGAAAATTGTATTTAGTCTTTCAAAATCTTTTGACAAGGTTACTTTTTTTAAAATTAATTAATTTATTTTAATTTTTTGGGCTGCGTTGGGTCTTTGCTGCTGCGCGCAGGCTTTTCTCTAGTTGCGGAGAGCAGGGGCTACTCTTCCTTGCGGTGCACGGGCTTCTCTTTGCAGTGGCTTCTCTTGTTGCAGAGCATGGGCTCTAGGCACGGGGGCTTCAGTAGTTGTGGCACTCGGGCTCAGTAGTTGTGGCTCGCGGGCTCTAGAGCACAGGCTCAGCAGTTGTGGCGCACGGGCTTAGTTGCTCCACGGCACATGGAATATTCCCGGACCAGGGCTTGAACCTGTGTCCCCTGCATTGGCAGGCGGATTCTTAACCACTGCGCCACCAGGGAAGCCCAAGGTACTTTCAAAATTAAAAACCTTTGGTGCTAAATATTTTGTTATTGATAGGGAACAGGTTAGAGACAGCAACAAACAAAGCAACAAAAGGATCTCTTTCTCCGTTCACTTCTAAATTAAATTCTTTGGGGGCTCAATTCTAGGCCTTTTATTCTACGTTCTACACCTTTATATGAATTGTATGGGAGAGGAAGTGTGCAATAAGACCTCCAGGCAATCAGATGATCAGGAAATCCTTGGGCAGGTGGAAACGCCACCGGATGGGGACAAATCCAGGCTGACCCTGGGAGGCTGCTTGAGAGCAGAGATACGGGCAGATGAGTTCCCGGGCAAGTCCAGGCCAGGCCAGGGCCTGGGCAGAAAAAATCCTGGGTATTTCTGGGAGGACAGCTCAGGAAAGGATATCATAGTTGCTACGGACTGTTCCCTAAAGACTGCTGTGACCCAGAAGGACAACAAAGGTCGGGCTTAACTAGAAGGAAACCTGTATGAATTAGTGTGTGCATTTGCGTAGAACCATCTTATGCCCACGTGGAGGCACTGTCCTCAGTTTTGAGTGCTGCAGAAAGGGACCACTAGAATGGTCCAATATAAGGAATGGGAGCCAGAGAGGCCAGCGGTGGGCAGGAGAAGAAGATAAGAAATAGCAAAGTCCATTCATGTCTCTACAAATACAGAGTGAAGTAAGTCAAAAAGAGAAAAACAAATATCATATATTAACGCATATATGTGGAATCTAGAAAAATGGTACAGATGATCTTATTTGCAAAGCAGAAACAGAGACACAGCCATAGCGAACAAACGTATGGACACCAAGGGGGGAAGAGGGGGGTGGGATGAACTGGGAGACTGGGATTGACATATATACACTATTGATACTATGTATAAGATAGATAACTAATGAGAACCCACTGTATAGCTCAGGGAACTCAGTGCTCTGTGGTGACCTAAATGGGAAGGAAATCCAAAAAAGAGGGGATCTATGTATACACAGAGCTGATTCACTTTTCTGTACAGTGGAAACTAGCACAACATGGTAAGGCAACTATACTCTAATAAAAATTAATTTAAAAAAAAGCAAAAAATGAGCAAAGTGTTTCAAATGACTAAGACCACAAATGTCCAAACACACTCTTGGTCACCAAATCCTTGAAGGCGGGCCTAGGGGGAACTCTTGACAAGTGAAATGGAAAGCAATTCTTTGTCAAGAGCTCTTGACAAAGAAAAGAAACTGCTAACTTACACACTGGGGGGTAAAGTCATCAACTTCATTACCCAAGAGATGAGACAGGTTGAAAATACAAATTGCTCTTTAAAAGGTTTGGAGCAACCTGTGGGCTTATCGATTCACAATGGCTTCCTGGGTAGATTGTGACTTAAGGAGGAGATCCTGAAGTCCTGATGGCAGAGAGGAGAACTGGGAGCATTCAAAGTCTCTGGGCGCAGTGGCCAGAGGCGGCATGCACAGCTGGACAGTGCATGGTTCGTTTCAACCCAGGGGGCCAATTCTGATGCTCTTTCTGGGCTGAAGGAGGTAAGAAATATTATGCTTATATTCTGAATAGACTGAATATGGTTTACAAAAAGTCATCCCTGGTTCCTACAATTATATGAGCCCTGCCTTTCAGGGGTCAACAGGGGGAGCCTTAAAAATCTGGGGGTGGAGTGTGTGGTGCTTTGGAAAGCGATTGTGATAAAGTGGAAGGGGCGTGGCTCTGTCACGAGGCCAGGATCCCAGTAATCCTACAGAGCCAAAGGAAACATGTTCAGGACGCTTCTTACTGCTATTAGGAGCAGGGCCAGCTCCCTGGGCCTGTGACCCATGCAGCACTGAGAAGGGTCGTGCATGGTTTAACACACTGTTGCCATCTTGAAATTCTCAATAATTTTCAACTAGGGGCCCTGCGTTTCCATTTTGCACTGGGCCCCAGAAACTATGTCGTTGGTCCTTGTTAGGAGCTACTCAGCCGGCCTAACAATGTGGGGGGGGGGTGATGTCAAAGGAAGGTCAAGGAAGAAGGCCAATCGAGGCATCTGGATCCAAACGATACCAGGAAGTGGAACACGTGTAAAATGGACAGTTTCCTAGGCAACTAGTTGCTCCATCTAAGTGTCACACACATGCTTTGCTAAAAGCATTTCTTAATGGCAGGGACTAAAACAGGAGCGATCAGGCCCAGGGGAGCCTGGGGCATGTCTCATGTTGCTCAAAGACCTGCTGTATGGCCAATCCCTTAGCAGAATCATCTAGAAAAGTGGGAAAAAAAGGCCTGGGGCCTGGTCTCAAGTAGGTGTTTTGAGATTGAATGACAGCCTTCTCCTTTCCTCCCAGACATTTGTATTTTTCGGAAACATTCTTAAGTAATGACTTGCACTTATGACAAGGGCCACTCCTGAGTTCTCTGGGAAGCTAGAAGAGCCTGGATTCTGAATCAAGGGTGTGGATGATACTATGGAAGGAAAAAGCAATAAGACACTCATAGGAGCCCTAGGCCAGGCTGTGCCTGTCCATGCCTCTCATCTCTCCTATCCCTACACTGAAGTGACATTTCTAACAATTGCTTCACTCCTGGGACCCTCGGCTTCTCCATGTTCCGAGCAAGTTGCCTCAGATCCTCCTTAGAAAGCACAAAGGGGCCGGTTCTTGGCAGAGTCCTTGCTGGAACGGTTGGGAAAGAAAAAAAAAAACTACAGAAATCATTAATTTTAGTGTTCACATTGTCCCAGAAATAATTACAGAAGAAAAACCAAGACGAGGTCCCAGAAATTCCCCACAGACACTTATGCAGCTATCAGCTGGCATTTTTCATCTGAGAGAAAAGAATTTACTGTAAATTATGAGGCCATGCCACAAGGAAATCCCGAATCGCAAGGCTTTGCCTGGTTAGAAAATTTCAAATATCCCAATAAAGTTGTGCAGGCTTTTTTCTCCCTTTTCAGGGAATGTATTCTGCTCCCTCTTTTCTATTCTGTTTAGAAAATGAGCTCGGATGGGGATAATCCTGGCTCTGGGTGTTCCGAGAGAGAGAAGTCCTTTCTAGCCGAGGGGTGTTGGAGGTGTGCGCCTAACCCCCTCGCAGGGCTGCTGGCCTTGCCTTCGGCGGGAGGCCAGTGTATCTGAACCCTGACCCTGATTTCTTCTCTGGTCTCAAGCCTTGGTCCTTAGTTGACTGGACCACAGTGGACATGTGACCTGGGGCAGGCAACCCATAAACCAGCCAGTGCGTGCTCTGGCACAAGAAAAGCTGGGCTGAGCCAATCCTATTCTACCCTCTGCAGTACTCTGAACAAGGGTGCGTTAGCAGGGGGCAGTAGAAGTCATGGTCATGGCGAATCAAAGTCATATGTGGCCGAGACTCAGGAGGGGTCAGAATGACCGGGGGTGAGGTCGGCAGCACAGAGGGAATTCTGTTCCCAGGACCACCTGGGGCCCACCAGCCTTCTTCTACTCCCTGTCTGGTCCTCACGAATCCCGCACACGAGCCTTCTTTTACTTGAAGGGTAGAAGCAGGTGGAAGGGAGAGAGGCACAGATTTCAATGTGGCCCCAAGGAGGAATTTCTAGAGTCAGCGCAGAGCAGATGTGGAACGGGCTGCTTGGGAGTGGGTGTAGGGTAGGGGAGAAGGGTAAGCTCGCCATCGCATGGGGGGGAAGCTGGAGGGCCTCCTCCCATGCTGCCATCCCACGAGTCTGTACGTATTCGAAGGCTGGTCTGTTCTGTATCCAACTGTGTGGCCTATGGGGGTAACGCTTTGCCATCCTTAAGGGTGAGAATCTGTCCTAAACATCATGGTTACTCCACCCAGACTCATTCTGCTCTCCTGTCCCAGGAGGCACCTCTTACTGCTCCCACCACCCGCAACCCATCAAGAAACATCATTCCTTTAGGGCTCTGTCTTCTGACCAGACTATGAGCTCCTCTGGGCAAGCAGCTCAGTTACCCTCAGGACCTGGCACCATGTTTGGCCAGGCATGGAATGAGTGCACGAATCCACACAAGGATGACTCATGGTGGGACTTCCCTGGTGGCACAGGGGTTAAGAATCTGCCTGCTAATGCAGGGGACACGGGTTCGAGCCCTGGTCCGGGAAGATCCCACATGCCTCGGAGCAGCTAAGCCCACGAGCCACAACTACTGAAGCCTGTGCGCCTAGAGCCCGCAAGCCACAACTACTGAGCCCATGAGCCACAACTACTGAAGCCCCTGTGCCTAGAGTCCATGCTCCACAGCAAGAGAAGCCACCGAAGCCCGCGCACCGCAACGAAGAGTAGCCCCGCTCCCTGCAACTAGAGAAAGCCCACGCGCAGCAACCAAGACCCAACGCAGCCAAAAATAAATAAATAAATACATACATACATACATTAAAAAAAAAAAAGAATGAATGATGGTGTTGGCGCACAGGCTTCCTGCTTGGATCACAGAGGCTGGGACAGGGGGGTGGACATGCCGGACAAATGCCCTTTGAACTGAGCTCAGTGCCCTTCTCCTAAGTAGACCCTGCCCTTGGGTGGGCGCTGGGGACCCCTTTCTCTTCTCCATGTCCTCAGAGTGTCACCCCCCTGCACGCACATGCAGATCAAGGTGTCTGGCCCCCTCCCATGCTCACCAGCTCCCCAGAGGCACGGGAGGAGGCAGATTGGTTCCACGGGAGGACAAGCTGGTAACTTTAGTCAAGCCAACATGGGCATCCTCGCCACCCCATCCTGGGAAATCCTGTCCTGTGCCCACCCCCACCGCAGGCCCACCTTCTCCACTAGCTGCTGAGCCAGCGGTAACTGAAGCCCGCACTGGGATTCTCACAGCTTGCTTTCCAAGAGAGAAGGCTAGAGGGGTGGGGAGCCTTGGTCTACACCCACCAAAGCCAGATAAGAGGCGTGGCTCTGATTCCAGAGCATTCCAACTCTGCTTCCTCGTGAGAGGGGAGCACGCTGGGCCTGGGGGCGCCCGTCCCCTGCCTGCATCTACCATAACCCGAGTGGCCAACACCGGTCAGCTGCAGCAAGGGGACGTGATGCACAGGACGTGGACACGTAGCGCCAGCTCAGCCCTTGCCTTGGGCTCAGGCCAAGCACAGACTGCGCATGCGGGAGACGATAGAAAGTAGCCGAGGCAAAACGAAGAGGGGAATCTCGTGACCTGGGCCTCAAGACACAAGTAACATGGCTTCTATCCCTGTGAGTGATGTTCACCTCCATCCCCCAGCCCCCAGGTCATGTATTTTCTTTACCTCGTACCTTGATTGTAGGGAAGGTGGTCCGGGCCCATCCCTCTGGGGCAGAGAGAAAGGAAGGGGGAGGCTGGGAAGCGTGTTCAAAGGCCCACAGTATGGAAGCGATGCTCAGAGCCGGAAGCCAGAGCTTGCAGTTTCTATGCTGTCCGACACTGGCACACAGTTCTTGAAGGGGTCTCTTTTGCTTTGGAGATTTCTGTCTTTAAGGCACATCCTTGGGAAAAAGTCCCCCACCCCACCCCATCTCTCTGGTCCCTTTAAATTCTCATTGTCTTCTGGTTTCATGAAGAAAGACCTAAGTAAACATTCTTCTTCTTAGGTCTTCTTAGAAACCTTCTTCTTCGGTTCCTGTCTGCAGGGGCAGCCAGAGCGTGACTGTGTGCTGGGAGGAGCATCCATCCCCGAGGGAGAGGAGAACTCGTTGTTCGTTCTGGTTTGGTCGCTAACTAGCCGGATAATTCTGGGTCCCTTCATCAGTGAAAGGAACGGTTGGATGAGGTGATAGGCTACGTCTTCTGCTCTTCTCAGGCCTGACTCGTTTTTTAAATTGAAGTAGAGTTGATTTACAATGTTGTGCGAGTTTCAGGTGTACAGCACAGTGACGCAGTTATATATAGATGTAGATGTAGAGGTAGATATATTCTTTTTCATAGTCTTTTCCATTATGGTTTATTACAGAATATTGAAGATAATTCCCTAGGCTATACAGTAGGACCTTGTTGTTTATCTATTTTATATATAGTAGTGTGTATCTGCTAATCCCAAACTCCTAATTTACCCCCATTTCCCCTTTGGTAACCATAAATTTGTTTCCTATGTCTGTGAGTCTTTCTGTTTTGTAAATAAGTTCATTTGTATCATATTATAGATTCCACATGTAAGTGATATCCTATGGTGTTTGCCTTTCTCTTTCTGACTTCCTTCACTTAGTATGATAGCCTCTAGGTCCATCCATGTTGCTGCAAATGGCATTATTTCATTCTTTTTTATGGCTGAGTAGTATTCCATTGTATATATATACCACCTCTTCTTTCTCCATTCATCAGTCGATGGACATCTAGGTTGCTTCCATGTCTTGGCTATTGCAAATAGTGCTACAATGAACATTGGGGTACATGTATCTTTTCAAATTAGAGTTTCCTCTGGATATATGCCCGGGATTGCTGGGCATATGGTAGTTCTATTTTTAGTTTTTTAAGGAACCTCCATACTGTTTTCCATAGTGGCTGCACCAGTTTACATTCCCACCAACAGTGTAGGAGGGCTCCCTTTTCCTCACATCCTCTCCAGCATTTATGATTTGTACAGTTTTTAATAATGGTTATTTTGACTGGTGTGAAGTGGTACCTCACTGTGGTTTTGATTTGCATTTCTCTAATAATTAGCAATGTTGAGCATTTTTTCAAGTGCCTATTGGCCATCTGTGTGTCTTCTTTGGAGAAATGTCTACTTAGGTCTTCTGCCCGTTTTTTTACTGAGTTTTTTTTTTGTTGTTGTTATTGAGTTGTATGAGCTGTTTGTATATTTTGGAAATTAAGCCCTTGTTGGTTGTATTGTTTGCAAATATTTTCTCCCAGTCCATAGGTCGTCTTTTTGTTTTGTTTATGGTTTCCTTTGCTGTGCAAAAGCTTATAAGTTTGATTAGGTCCCATTTGTTTACTTTTGCTTTTATTTCTAAAGTCTCAGGCCAGACTTTTAAGTAAGTGCAAGAGCAGAGGCACCAGGCCCACGCAGCCTGTCCACTAGGTGGGACGGTGCCCCCAGCCCCTGTCCCCTTCCCTGTGGGAAGGGCCACCACGCATATTACCACTGTTCCGTCAAATAGGGTGATAGCCTGGAACACCATCAGGGAACACTGGCTTGAGTGCAGGAAACCAGATGAAGGCCTGCATTGCATATGGAGGAAAACTCACGGCCTGGAGCACCACCCCCAGACCCCTGAAATGTGCCAGGAGAGAGGCCTGAGGCTGAGGTGACCAATGGGACCCGAGCCTGCCACTCTCGGAGGGGGTAACTGCTAAACTCTGCGAGCCAAACACCTCAAAAGAGCTAAAATGATTGTAAATGCCTAAACATTTTAAAACAAGCCTTACAACAGAAGGCTTTTAATTTTTTTTTCTTTGCCCCAGTGCTAAAGCTCTTTCTCTCTCTCTCTCTCTCTCTCTCTGTTGCTTTTTCTTTTGGGGGGAATTCAAAAGCCGTTTTATGCCTCATTACCTGCACACCGTGAGTGATGTCTGTCGGTCCATGTGCTGTAAATACCTTAAATCATGCTTCATTAAGAATATCTATGGTGCTATTAAAGGGCTATAATAGACAATGAGTTAACAGATGATTAAAGATGAATTCCATTTGTGTCAGTCACCAGCCAGAGAGAGATGAGGGGCTGGAAGTTCTCAACTCATTATCCTGGAGTGCAGCTCTTCCGGCCCCCCGGCCTGGATTTGTGAGGAGGGGGAAGGTGCGGGAGGGCTGTCTGCTAGCCTGGAGTGGATTCGGGCCCCAGGTTGGTGTAGTGGGCTGGACCAGGGGAGGATAAGCAGGTGGGACCAGCCAGAGGGGGATGGAGAGGGAATCCTGTGGGGAAGCGTGTGTGTGTGTGTGTGTGTGTGCGCACATGCACTCACTCCCATGCTCGGATGTCAGGAGCTGTGCTCTCTATCTGACAGCGCTGTCTGCTCTGCCTGGCTGTTTCCATGCAAAGAGTCAAATTCCACTTGGAGCCGTGAGAACAGCTCAATCTCGAACGCCTGGTAGCCAGAGAAAAATAGACAAGTGGAAAGGAGGAGATGGGGTCCCAAAGGTGGAGACAGTGGATTTTGAGTAGCAGCAATGGCAGGTGGGGAGGAAAGAGAAATTTCCTTTCATCAGCTGTGTTTTTAGGCAAGAAAAAGTGAGGGTCACCAAGAAAGAAGAGGTTTGGCAAAAAGGTAGGATGGAGGAGGAAGTGGAATCATTTCCCTTTAGAGACAAAAGTGCCCTGTCTCATCTCTGGGCTCTTTGCAGAAGCTTTAGCCAGTGTCACTCCACAGAGTCAGAGATACACTACTCCCTTTGTCCTAACACAGTCTACGGGCAGAGATCTGGAAAGCAGCAAGTTTTTTTTTTTTGTTTTTTTTTTTGCGGTACGCGGGCCTCTCACTGTTGTGGTCTCTCCCGTTGCGGAGCACAGGCTCCGGATGCGCAGGCTCAGTGGCCATGGCTCATGGGCCCAGCCGCTCCGCGGCATGTGGGATCTTCCCGGACCGGGGCACGAACCCGTGTCCCCTGCATCGGCAGGCGGACTCTCAACCACTGTGCCACCAGGGAAGCCTGCAGCAAGTATCTGAATTCCCATCAGTGACTGCAGGCAGGAGTGGGTGGGTAAGATCATCATCAGAAATGAGGAGAAGTGCGGGGCAGGCTTAAGAGACGGCTTCAACATGCTCCATGGACACTACATTTTTGCTTTAGAAGAGGGTTGGAACTATTCTCCCATTTTATAAGCAGAGAAGCTGAGGCACTGAATAAACAAAGATTATGGCTATTGATTAGTTGAGGTACTTTGTGCCTCCTACCCGCAGACATGTTTTGGGCCTGGTGGAGACCAAAGGCCTTGAAGACGTGGTCCTAGCCCTGAAGGCACTTCACAGGGTGGATATGAAGGTGGGAATCCGAGCGCATGGGCGGGGGAAAGAAAGCCGACCAACCTGAGGTCAGTTAAAGGGCAGTGAGATGGGGTGAAAGGTGTGTAGCTCAGAGTGTTGCTGGTCTAAGGCTCACGCACCAGCTCTTCCCGGCATCTTCTGACCCAGACGGTATTTCCATGCCCTCTGCCAAGTCACGCTGGCTCCGCCGGAGACACTGATGTGTGGCATTACGCTATTCACATCCCTGGTGCTGCTGTTGCGCTGTCTGACATCCCTTGTGTCACCTGCCATGCTGTCTTGAATGTGCTACTTGGCCTGGGGTGTTACTACAACTCTTCACTCTTTACATCTACTTTTTATGCAAAAAAAAAAAAAAGTTTTTAAAAAAAAGATGTCAAAATCCAGTGCTTCTGATTTCTTTCACATGAAGCCAACCCCGGACGTCCACGTGTCTGTGGCTTTAGTCTATCTTCTGTTGTTGTGGAATGCACCCAGCCTGTGGGCGGGGCTGGGAGAGAGGACCCGGGTGTACTCTGAGAAGGAGGTGGCATGGGTGACCCTTTGATAAAGGCTGGATGGAAAGGAACAGGGAGCCAGAGAAGGTGGGGGGAACGGGTGCAGACGGACTTGGTCTGACCTGGTGCTTTGCTGTTCACCAAGTCCCTGACTCACTGGATTCCCCAGAAACCCTTGAGAGAAGAGGTATTATTATTATCCCCCTTGGAAGACAGAGAGATCTGTGGCTCAGGAGGGATAAGCAGTGGGCACAAGGACATGGGCCAGTGAGTGATGAAGCTGGGGTCAGTGCTCTTCTTGCTCCAAAGCCTCCCCTGGTTTAGAGTCAGGGTGGATGGGAGCTACAGAAAATGATGGCAACTGTAGAGGGCGGGAGGGATGGGGCTAGAGCCTATTGGCTAGTGTTTCAAATTAGACTAACAAGACGAGGGGACTGGCCAGCAGTGGGAAGGGACTGGAGCAAGAACTGGGAAAGGAACAAAACCAGGGCTCCTCCCTGGAGCGAGCCAGGCTGCCAGGAGAACTGTGAAGTAAGAGAAGAAAGTTGTGTTCAAACAGCCAGGAAGATAAGCAATGATGAGTCAGCAGCTATGATCTGGCCCGGGGCTTGGGGCTGCCTTTTCAACAGAGTGATTCAAAGCTGTGCCACCTAGGAGGGGTTCTCCTTGGCGTAAAAAGGAGCACATCTTCACAGCAAGTGTATGTGTGTGTGTGTGTGTGTGTGAGATGTTAGAAAGAGCATGGGCTATGGGCCTAGGTCTGAAGGTAGCATCTGCCACTTGTATAACAGAGGCACTCACGCCCTCCTCCCAACATGGTTTGAAGATGATGTGAACACATGTACGGAGCGGTGCCTAGCTCATAGGCAGGAAGGTTGCTGCGTGCATTCAGTGCTTACTAAGAGCCACTGCCTCCAGGACCCTTGGGGAGGGGTAGGAGGAAGGGGCCTCTGCTGGGCTCCCAGATCCTCTCATTACAATGGGATCCAAGTTTAGAAAGGAGTTGGAATAGACTGGGGTTCAGATTCCACCGGCTTCATGCCATGTCCCACTTCCAGGAAAAGAAACGGGCTTGTTGGAAAAAGAAAACAGACTCAGAAGGCATCCTGGGCATCCAACAGTTCTTGGGAAACAGCATTTGGGCAAACACCATTGAATCAGCAACACTTGGATCTGGTTTCCATCAAAAGCTTCACAAGCTGAAGAGCGAAAGGCTGGGGACCTGGGAAGGCAGCCTCCAGGGGACAATGCCAAGTGAATCATGCCCTGGGTGATAGTCTCTACTTCCTCCTTCCCATCCAGGTCTGGTCTGCAAGGAACCTCTAGTAAGTCCTAACATGCAGGACTCCATGGAGATCGCTGGGCTGCCTGAGAAAGGGGATGCAGAAGACCCTGGGCTAGAAGCCCGAACACTTGGCTTGAGTTCCAGCTGCACCAGTTACTGGGTCTCGCAATGCCCTTTATTCATGGCTTTGTATTCTAGTTTCTCCTGAATTAATTTGTGAGACTGAACACACTCCTGGTCAAGGAAGTGCTTTGGGACCTTCAGTGAAATGTACTAAGATAGACGCCTTGGGATTTTAGAACTAGACTCTGAGACCAGAGATCATCTGGTATAACTTTATTGTTGTACAGAGGAGGAAACTGAGGCTCAGGAAGGTTAAGTGACTTGTCCAAGGCCACACAG
The DNA here is from genome assembly GCF_964165515.1 of Mesoplodon bidens. Taxonomy (NCBI): domain Eukaryota; kingdom Metazoa; phylum Chordata; class Mammalia; order Artiodactyla; family Ziphiidae; genus Mesoplodon; species Mesoplodon bidens. Next base: position 104,177,147 of record NC_138162.1, read on the forward strand.
CTAGAACACTCCAGTGCTCTTCCATGGTGCCACCCACTGCACATCAGAGTTAGTTCTGAAGCTGACAATCTGCAGCTATGGGAATCCCATCACCCATAGCTGCCAGAAAAAGAGGACACGACACAGCTCTCCAGGAAGCACAGGCGAGGACTGGGGGGAAGGGGGAACATGCATCGGCCCTGATAATTGAATCTTGATGCAGAGAGACAGTCCCGCGAGCAGCAGTTGAGTTAAGTAGAAAATGCCATTTCCATATTGTTAGAAGGCTTCTCGGCCCAAGGCCCTGATCATTTACTCCAAGCACCTGGTGGTCTCGCACATCTGACCCCAGCTCCCAGCTGAGCCACGGGCCAGCTGGGATCAGCCGCGTGGGGCAGGGAAAGAAATTAATTTTCAATCCCCAGGGACTGCGGTTGGTAGCTCAGCAGCCAAGGATTATACAGACCTGGAGAGACTAGAGCACAATCCCTTTGGAGGAGTTATTGAACTCCCAAACCTGCTGGTGGGGATGAGGCGAGGGAGGGGATGGGGTGGAGGCTGAAACAGACTTTATCAGCAACCCCATCACTGAGACTTAATGGACATCTTTTGCTGGAGATTTTGCCTCTTGCTGATTTCTCTTCTGAATACTTAATTTCAAACTCCTGCCCTCCACCACCGAAGCATCAACCCTTAGAAAGTAGGAGAGCTGAGTTTATTTCTTTCTCCTTTTTCCCTCTATCTGTCGGTCTGAGACAAGAAATTGCTTTTGTGAAATGGCCTTGCTCTGACTACACGAACACATCTGTGGGGTCCCCTCCTTCACACCTTCAAAGACCTTCAAAAGAGCACAAACCTCCTGATTTCTTTTCTGAATCTATGTATAAAGGAGCAAACCTTAGGACTTCCCTGGTGGCGCAGTGGTTAAGAATACGCCTGCCAGTGCAGGGGACACGGGTTCGAGCCCTGGTCCGGGAAGATCCCACATGCCGCAGAGCAACTAAGCCCGTGAGCCACAACTACTGAGCCTGTGCTCTAGAGCCCGCGAGCCACAACTACTGAGCCCGTGTGCCTAGAGCCCATGCTCCGCAACAAGAGAGGCCACCACAATGAGAAGCCCACGCACTGCAACAAAGAGTAGCCCCCGCTCGCCACAACTAGAGAAAGCCTGCGTGCAGCAACGAAGACTCAATGCAGCCATAAATAAATAAATTTATTAAAGAAACAAAAAAGGAGCAAACCTTGGTTCACTTTCCCTCTGAGCCCACCTTTTCTAATAGTTGGTAAGTGAACAGCAGTTAGAAACACATCAACCACAATGGCCAACCAGAAAGAGCCTAGAAAAATCTGTTTCCCAACACAGACTTGGTTCCAGCAGAATCTTTTGTGAGTGTGAAGAAAATCTGAATTATGGTTCCTGGCCATGCAAAGTCCTCACTAAAAGGAAAAAACAGAAAGAAAATGCTACATCTGTTTCCGTTTCACTCGCTCACGTGTTTCATTACATGGATGAGACTTTGGTCTAAATTTACCAGATCCTAAATGATTAACAATGAAAGGAAGGAAGGAAGGATGGAAGGACGGAAGGAGGAAAGAAAGAAAGACTAAAAGATGATGGTGGGGCTTCCCTGGTGGCGCAGTGGTTGAGAGTCCGCCTGCCGATGCAGGGGACACGGGTTCGTGCCCCTATCCCGGAAAATCCCACATGCCGCGGAGCGGCTGGGCCCGCGAGCCATGGCCGCGGAGCCTGTGTGTCCGGAGCCTGTGCTCCGCAACGGGAGAGGCCACAGCAGTGAGAGGCCCGCGTACAGCAAAAAAAAAAAAAAAAAAAAAAAAGATGATGGTGACGTTTTTGAAAAATGCAGAAGGCTAAGACGTGCTGCGTTCCTGGGCAGTCCAGGTGCTATGTGAAAAGCGGAGTGAGGCCTCAAAAAAGGAATAGGGCCTCATTAGCGTGGTGAGATGCCCACCTCAGCCCCCAGCAATTACCATCCCCAGAAGCCTGCAGGCTGCAAGGCGCTTTCATGACCGGGGGAGTAACGGGTCGCTCCCCTTGAGCCCCCATCTTGCGCTAAAGCATTTTCCGCGCTAAGGACTCCAGCTTCATTTAAATCTGTAATTGCTTTGATTTCAGTATGTATGGACTATGGCGACTTCATGACTAAGAATTATATTAGTCAATAAGTTGGCTACTTATAGGCGTCATTAGTCAGACCTCATTTTAGTCCTAGCCCACACTGGCCTGAACCAGTGTAACATTTCTTTTTTACATCTGTAGGGATCAAGTGAAATTTCCCTTCAAGACCACCTGTTATAGGGATAAATAGTTTCTATGGGTCACAGAGGTGGGATGAAATTGGCGGGTGCAAACAGGGAGGGTTATTCCTGATTCCACACGAAGGGAGGCCAATGCTGGGCACAGGAAGAGAGTTTACTGCAAATTCCTGATTTTTATTAAGTTTTTAACTTTTCACACTCCCTAACGTCTATTAGCTCATGGTCCCTGAAGTAGGTAGGCAAGTACCCTTCTCTGCAGAGAGAGGGTCGCCCACCACTAGCCCTGGGTACTTTCATGTCTACAACTTGCCTCATCGTAGATTTCTTCCACCAGAGGAAACCCAGTAGAGTGAACCATTGTTATCTCTCTGGGGATTTGGAGACCAAATCCTGGACTCGGTTTCTTCTACTACCTCCTAGAGGCCCAGCACTCCTTCTCTGGGCTAAATGGATGATGGCTTGAATCCATAGGTGGCTCTTATCTGGACGATTTTTGTCAGGGCAGAGGGAGAGGAACACTTCCTCCAGACTTTAGGAGGGACTGGGACAGACAGATGAATAGATCACAGGAGAAGCACCTCGGCTGGGACAATTACACCAACCACTGACTGTATTTGATAAACTGGCCATGGGTCCTAGTTTGCAAGAACCAAAAAACCTGCAACACCAGAGTCAAGAGATGACTGGACAATGAAAAATATTCATATAAGAGAAGAAAAGTATCCATTTGGCATAATTAATGCATGCAATGCCGTACATAGATGGTAGTATCAGAGCTTCGATAGGAAAAATCCCAGTGCATGATTCCAGGTGCCAGAGAATTAAACATGGTCCATTAGGAGTTTACTGAATGACAAAGTGGCTTGGAGATTAACAGTAGGTAAGGGAACAGCATTCATTCTCACTGCTGACTCCATCCATGAGGCTCCGATTCCACAGGAGATGGATCTTGACCTGCAACTTTCTTTGGATTTCCCCACATCTCCCTGGACAGTTGTCTTCACTGAGGGCTCACCAACACCCATTCATGGCCTCAGCCTCTGGGGCCCCATTAGGGCCTGGCACACACTCCTCCTACATGAATAGCATACACAGCAGCGTTGTAGGGGAAACTATGATAAAAATAAGTGGTGTTGCTGTAGGGACCCGTCTCAGGAACATTCCTAGTGGAAATCAATGTAACTGTGCCTTGGGGACACCCAGGGACAAAAATAACCCCAAGAGTGTCAGGAAAAGGCAGACGAAAAATCAGGCCCTCGGGCAATCAGGAAGCAGAAGGGTTAATGTCTTTTCGCCCGGGTCTTCACGTAGGGAATTTGAATTCTTGATCAAGCGATTTGTCAGGATTGTTGTACATTTACTGTAATTACAGAATATCAAATGTGCATTGACGTAATTACCATAAATATGTGTAAAGACATTATAACGTGTAATTATGTCATATAATTATTTAATAAAGCATGTGGAAGAAAAATTACTCTGCACATGCTCAGTGCACATCTTTTTCTTACTTTTTCTACTGAAGGTTGTATTTGCTCCACTGCCCCATCCCCCTCTTCAAAATTACAGAGACAGTTTTTCCCATTTAGGATTAACCAGTAGAAGAGGGAAGTTAGAAAGTGTGTCCGCAAGCTTGTGTGAGTGAGTGTGTGCGTGTGTGTGCTTACACACACACACACACACAGGGAAGAAAGGCATTTTCAAACCCTGGCAGAGGTGTCACAACCCAGGTGTGAACAGCACACACATAGCCTTGTGGTCAGTGTTTCCGTAGCTGATAGTGGAGCATCGCCAGACTCACAGTGAAGGGGTCAACCCCTCCATTCTCTCTCCCACTTGTCTGGGGTGACCTCTGGCCCTGCGCAGGGTGGACGTGTCAGGGCACAGGCCGCCTGGTTTGGTGGCACTGAAAGCTCCTGGGAGAGGGACGTTTGGAAACATGTTGACATTATTCTGAACCCAGGGACCTTTTCTAAAGATTTGGACAAGAAGTTAAATCCACAGGTGAGATAACTAGGGATGTTGAAGCAGAGTCTGGACTTGTCAGATTGTCGCCGGGAGACTAGAACAGCCGTAAGTTCCCTTCCCAGCCCTCGGAGACTCTATCAGATGTGAGGTCTGTGTTCAGATTTACATTTTCCATATTCCCCCCTTTTACCCTCTGAGTCTCCTGTGAGTCTTGGAGAAAATGCATCCCTGAAGGCCAGGATTCCAGAGATAAAATAGATTGAAGTATTATGTTCCAAGGATTCAGAGTTAAATTAATGAGAAAGAATGCTCTAATGAGTGGGAAGGCTTCCCAATAGTAACATGAAAATAGAAATCATAGAGGAAAAACAGTGATGGATTAGACTATGCAAAAATGTACAATCCCTCTTCATCAAAAGAGAAAACAAAGAAAACACCACAGAGTAAAAAGCAAACAAAAGACCAAGGAAATATTTGCAACATGTATGACAAAGGGGATGATGTCCTTAATGTATTAAAAAGCTCTGACCAACCAATAAGAAAAAAATCTCAATAGAAAAATGGGCAACAGTGGACAGAAAAATCACAAAATAAATACAAATGTCCAAAAAGCACATCAAAAAAATCCAACTTACTTCACGATCAGAGAGGGAGATACTGTTTATCACCTACCAGTCTGGTAATTATTTTAACAAATTATAATACCCAGTGTTGTTAAAGTGTTGAAGGTATGGGAGTAGAAATTGGTTAACTTTCTTGGGGCCAATTTGGCAACGAATATCAAAAACCTTGAAAGAATACATACCCTTTAACCTATTAACTACTCCTCTAGGATTTTATCCTAAGGAATTAAAAATATAGTAAAAGGATTTCCCTGGTGGTACAGTGGTTGAGAATCCCCCTGCCAATGCAGGGGACACGGGTTCGAGCCCTGGTCCCGGAAGATCCCACATGCCGCGGAGCAACAAAGCCCATGAGCCACAACTACTGAGCCTGCACTCGAGAGCCCGTGAGCCACAACTACTGAGCCTGCGAGCCACAACCACTGAAGCCCGCGTGCCTAGAGCCCATGCTCCACAATAAGATAAGCCACCACAATAAGAAGCCCGCGCACTGCAACGAAGAGTAGCCCCCGCTGGCCACAACTAGAGAAAGCCCACATGCAGCAACGAAGACCCAACACAGCCATAAATAAATAAATAAATAAATAAATAAAAATTATATACAGTAAAAAATTTAGGTCTGAGTTTTCCTGATGCCAAATTATTTATGGTAGTGAAAGAAAAAAAATTCCCACAAAACAGCCCAATGTCCAAAAAGAAGAATTGGTGAAATGAAGTCTGGTAAAGTCACAATCCCATGGAATGTCATTCAGCCATTAAAAATGATAGGTGAGTGTTTGATGACATGTAAAGATGCACTCTTATGTGGAAAAAATTAAAATTATAAACCAGTATATAAAATAAGATATAATTTATAGATATAAAAATGTGGAGGAATTTATACCAAGATATTATTACTAATCATCTTTTAGTGCCAGAGTAAGAGCATTTCCCTCCCTTTTTCTTTCTTTCTTCCTTCTTTCCTCCCTCCCTCCCTCCCTCCATTCCTTTCTTTCTTTCTTAAAAATGTGGCTAGTCCAAAATTTTATGGTAAATATTTGGGCTGCTTATAAAGCACACTAAGTGGTGTATGTGCACGCACATGCACACACACACACACACACACACACTCTCTCACATTTTGGTTTAATGCCCTGATGGTCTCAGTAAGACTTCCCAATTTATAGATGAAACCTCCATACTGCATGGGGCTCCCACTGTATACCAAAGCTATACCCTTCTCTTTGCCTCTTGCCTCTCACTCATCCCAGAAACACTTATGGCCAGAGCCAAGTTCTTGAAGGACCACCAAGGGTGAAAGGCTGACGCTCAGTATATTTTGGCCTCCATGCAATGAGGAAGATTCACAGCAAGTAAGTAGCAGAAGCTGAGTTAGAAGCCAAGATGGTGGGCCAGGGGCTGGTCTGGTTGGTAGGGCCCTTGAACCCAGGACTGAGGGGATGGATCTTTCATCTGAACTCTAGGTTGGGGAGCTTCTAGAGTTGATTCTAGTGGGATTCAGAGTCTAGAATCAAAGAGGGAGGTGGAAGTGAGTTACTAAACTGAGAAGCCAGTAACTGACCTCAAATACTGAATATTCCTAATGAGCTTCTTTCTCAATCTCTCATTTTGTACATGTTTAAGACAGTGTGTTGAGTCAGGGAGCAGTGAGCCATGGAGATGGACACGACATGATGGAGAGGGTGCAGGAGGAGAGCTATCCATGAGAATTACCTGAAATAGGGGTTGTCCATGGCCTGGTGCAGAGTCCATGTTTAATGGACCAAGGACAGGGAGAGCTCTTGGTTGTTATCCTAAGCATCTTCTCCACTATTTTGTAGAGCGTGGGGCCCATGTGGTAGAATTCTTTGAGGTGACCAGGGTGGCCTATGACATTCTTTGCTCTTGCCGCTATTATAACTAAGGAGGGCTCCTCTCTGGGTCCCAGTAAGAAGCTGAAGCTTCAGGGGAACCAACAGACACAGCTGGTCAAAGCGGCATGGTGGGGGCAAGGAAATGGTGAAAGGAATCATCTAGTTTCCTGCATTTCTTCTTACCAAGTTCCTTTCTCAGCTGGTGGGCAGCAAAATAGCCAGGGCATCCAAGGAGTTGAACTGTTTTTAGCACTGTGGCCCAAGAAGGGAATTAGCCTGTCTTTCAATGAATGACCAGTCAGGTTAAGGCCTATTGTCAACCTCAGAACAAGAATTTTCTTCTGTTTCCATTTGGTAAATACAGGGATAAGAGGCATGCACAATACTCCCTCACTGGCAAAGGCTTAGTCCCAGCATTCTTGGAGAATGCATAGTATTATGTGTTCATCCTGTCATTCAGATTTCAAAGTACATCATCCATTCATCTTCCGGATATCCTTAGAAAGCAGGAAAGGGATTATTACATTCATTTTTGAGATGAAGAAACTGAGACTTAGAGATGATAACAAGCTTAAAAATCTTATGTTAAGTAAGAAACAGAGCTACATTGACAGGTCTATCTTAAGCCATCTGGGTCACAGCTCCATCTGGAAGTCAGCATTGCCCAGTGTGTCCTTGACACCCAAACACAAACATTACAACAAACTGAACTCCAAAATGTCCTAGACCAACTCATTTCTACTTTCAACAAGGAAGCCTTTTGTCTTAGACCTAAAAGAGCCCAGCCTATAACGCAAAGTAAGGCAGCACCTCCAGGTAACCCGATCACGTGGCTATCCCACTCCCCCTGTGGAGCCTGCACCTCAGGAGGAAGTCAGGGGTGGGAAATCCAAGGGGCTTCTGACGCACAGCTAGCGATTTGCCAAGAGTGGTGCTTGCAGCTTATGAATATTCAATTGGAAAGAAGTCAGGCTAATCAGACTGGGATCTCGTTGAGTTTCCATCAGGGCGTCTAGAACTTAAACACTCCCGCGAGGGTCAGTTCAAACCAAAGTCAGCAGAAGATCTGCCCAGAGGTGCCGGTGCCATGGGCCCCCTCTGGCCCAGGTGAAGTGGGCCTTGGGGTCTGCTTAGCAGAAGAGGTGGGTCGGTGTAGAACTGGGATAACGGCTTGGTACACTGGCCCACAGAATACCCAGGATGATCCTATAGTAGTCAAGGTTGAAGAGAATATTAGAAGACTCACCTCAGCGGCATGTGAAAGCAAAGTCAAAATTTTAACCTCCATACGCCTTGACATGGCATTTGAGGCACACTTGGCCTCCAGCTGACCTCATCTCCTGCTATGTCCCAATCGTACTCCCTTGAACACGTCCTGCACTCTCTGCCTCTACCTTTCCTAACACCTTTGTTCTTACAGGTGTCTTCCTGGCTTTCCTTTTCATGAGTCATGCTAGAACACTCATAATATACAATTTGCCATCTTAACCATTCTTATTATTTATTTATTTTTTTTAAAGAAGATGTTGGGGTAGGAGTTTATTAATTAATTTATTTATTAATTTATTTATTTATTTTTGGCTGTGTTGGGTCTTCGTTTCTGTGTGAGGGCTTTCTCTAGTTGTGGCAAGCAGGGGCCACTCTTCATAGCGGTGCACAGACCTCTCACTATCGCGGCCTCTCTTGTTGTGGAGCACAGGCTCCAGACGCGCAGGCTCAGCAGTTGTGGCTCACGGGCCTAGTTGCTCTGCGGCATGTGGAATCCTCCCAGACCAGGGCTCGTACCCGTGTCCCCTGCATTAGTAGGCAGATTCTCAACCACTGCGCCACCAGGGAAGCCCACCATCTTAACCATTCTTAAGTGGACAGTTTGGCAGTGATAAGTACCTTCACACTGACAAGCAACCCAGCCCCAAAACGTCTCGCAAAACTGAAACTCTTTTCCCATAAAACAACTCCTGGGCTTCCCTGGTGGCGCAGTGGTTGGGAGTCTGCCTGCCGATGCAGGGGACACGGGTTCATGCCCCGGTCCAGGAGGATCCCACATGCCGCGGAGTGGCTGGGCCCGTGAGCCATGGCCGCTGAGCCTGCGCGTCCGGAGCCTGTGTTCCGCATCGGGAGAGGCCACAGCAGTGAGAGGCCCGTGTACCGCAAAAAAAAAAAAAAAAAAAAACCAAAAAAACCCCATTCCCCTCAGCCGCTGACAACCACCATTCTATTTTCTGTCTCTATGAATTTGACTACTCTAGGTACCCTTATATAAGTGGAATCCTACAGTGTTTGTCTTTTTGTGACTGGTACGATGTTCTCAAGTTGCATCCATGTTGTAGCATGGGTCAGAATGTCTTTCCTTTGAAAGGCTGAATGATATTCCATGGAACGTATATACTACATTTTGTTCATCCATTCCCATCTCTTTTGCCCTCTCAAAATCTGACTCTGTCTTCAAAGCTTAAAACCCAAGGTACCTGCTTCATGAAGCTTTTCTCAAGACTCTCGGTTATAGCCTGTCATTCACAAAGATCTTCTGAGCATCGTTTATATAGCAGGCACTGTGCAAGACAGGAATACAAAGATGAGTACCCACAGTCTCCCACTCGTCCTCCCTTCAAGCTCAGCTCCTGGTACGCTGCTCAGGAACGACTCCATGACAACACTGACCATCCATGTTCCTGACACGCCATGCTGCCTCGAGGTATTCTTGATGGTTTCCACATTAGTCATCACCCTTGTAAATTCCTGAGGACCTAACCACATCTTATCTCAGCACCTCCAAGGCCCAGCACAATATACTGAACATGGGAGACGACCAATAAACGTTTGTTCAAATAGAGTTAAATTTGCACCCCTTGGAGTGCAGGGCTTCTTGACTTCTAAGTGACTGACACAATGAGCTAGAAGGCAGTGCAACCTCATTGCCAGAGCTGTTACCTGATGCTGATGCAGGGTCACGGGTTGAGATTGGGCACTTTATAAAAGTAACTTAGCCTGCTGATGTCGGCATGTGCAGAGGGAGATGTGGAGGTTCCATTTGCCCATTTGCTAATAAAAGCGGTAGCTAAGATGTACAGAGTTCTTTCGACATGCCGGGCTTTCTAAGTGCTTTCCACAGGCTAACTGAATCCTCACCATAAACCCAAGAGGTGGGTTTTATGTAGGATAAGTAAATATCCTTTATTATGCCCACTGTACAAATGATGAAACTGAGGCACAGAGAGGCTAAATACTTTACCCTGTATCTACAAAGGAAATTATTAGATTTGCCGGAAATTTGCCTATACACCCAGGCAGGCAAATTATTTTTTTTAAAAAATAACTTTATTTATTTATTTATTTTTGGCTGCGTTGGGTCTTTGTTGCTGCGCATGGGCTTTCAGACTTGCGGCAAGCGGGGGCTACTCTTTGTTGCAGTGTGTGGACTTCTCATTGCGGTGGCTTCTCTTGCTGTGGAGCGTGGGTTTCAGTAGTTGTGGCATGCGGGCTCAGTAGTTGTGGCTCGCGGGCTTAGTTGCTCCATGGCATGTGGGATCTTCCCGGACCAGGGATCGAACCCATGTCCCCTGCATTGGCAGGAGGATTCTTAACGACTGCGCCACCAGGGAAGCCCCCAGGCAAATTCTTCACACTACACTGTGCTGGTATGAACATCTTGCTTTGGCAAGATTTGATGAGGTATCACCCCACACAGGTCAGAATGGCCATCATCAAAAAGGCTACAAATAATAAATGCTGGAGAGGGTGTGGAGAAAAAGGAACCCTCCTACACTATTGGTGGGAATGTAAAATGGTGCAGCCGCTATGGAGAACAGTATAGAGGTCCCTTAAAAAAACTAAAAATAGAGCTACCATATGATCCAGCAATCCCATTCCTGGGTATATATCCAGAGAAAACTATAATTAGAAAAGATACATGCACCCCAATGTTCATTGCAGCACTGTTTACAATAGCCAAGACATGGAAGCAACCTAAATGTCCACTGACTGACTGATGAATGGATAAATAAAGATGTGGTACATATATACAATGGAATATTACTCATCCATAAAAAAAGAATGAAATAATGCCATTTGCAGTAACATGGATGGACCTAGAGACTATCATACTAAGTGAAGTAAGCCAGAAAAAGACAAATATCATATGATATCACTATATGTGGAATCTAAAAAAAAAAGATACAAATGAACTTATTTATAGAACAGAAATAGACCAACAGACATAGGAAACAAGCTTATGGTTACCAAAGGGGAAAGGCGGGGAGGAGAGATAAATCAGCAGTTTGGACACTACTATATGTAAAACAGATAACAAATAAGGACCTACTGTATAGCACAGGGAACTATACTCAATATTTTGTAATAACCTATAAGGGAAAAGAATCTGAAAAAAAGATATATGTGTACTATGTATAACTGAATCACTTTGCTGTATGCCTGAAACTAACACAACATTGTAAATCAACTATACTTCAATTAAAAAAAGAAAGAGGGCTTCCCTGGTGGCACAGTGGTTGAGAATCCGCCTGCCGATGCAGGGGACACGGGTTCGTGCCCCGGTCCGGGAAGATCCCACATGCCGCGGAGCGGCTGGGCCCGTGAGCCATGGCCGCTGAGCCTGCGCGTCCGGATCCTGTGCTCCGCAACGGGAGAGGCCACGACAGTGAGAGGCCCGTGTACTGCAAAAAAACAAAAAACAAAACAAAAACAAGAAAGAGAGAGATTTGATGTAGATTACAGTTAGCAGAATCCACTGGAGAACCTCTTAAAACATTAAAGGAGGTGCTCTCTCGTGTCACGGACCTATTTTCTGTTTTGGCTGGTCTGGAGTCTTGCATTCTGAATTTCCTTAAATCCAAGGGATGTCAACTTGGTTACAAAGAGATATCAAGAACTAAGAACTTCTCTTGACAGAAAGGTGTGGGGTGGAGGTGGTGGGCAGGGGAAATAAAAAGAAATGGAGAGAAATTTGTTTCAGTTGCCATTTATAATAACCTGGACCCCATCTTTCACTTTAGTAATAAGATCTTAGGAGCAATGGGTTAGGTTTGACCAGCATACTGGCTGGACTGGGGGGAGGGAGGAGCAGTGAGAGTGATCCTCTCCCCGTCTCCCTACCAATTCTGCATCCTGAATTAATCTCTCCTGCTTGTTTAGCTAAGCAGCAAGTGAGGGGTGCAGAGAACAGATGCCTCTGGAACTGGAGGGATGGATGGAAGGGCTGCAGTGGTGATGAGGGGCATGATGAGCGGTGGTAGGGGAGCTCTGTGGCAGGAACCAAACAGAGTGGCCTTAAAGGGAGGGGTGGGGCTTGGGAAGGGATGGTTATGGTTCAGAGGACAAGTAGACAGGTTTGACTAAAACAGAAGGTTTAAGTGGGAGATATAGTTGGCAAGCTGGGTTTTCTCTTGTAACCTGTGGACCACCATGGAAAACTTCAAAAAGGAGGGCAAGGCAGAGCTTTGGGAAGATGAATATGACAGCGGTATATTAGATAGACTAGAAGGAGGAGAAATGGCAAGGCCACTAGGGGACTGTGGTGGTCAGTTTTATGTGTCAACTTGGCAAGGCTACAGAATTCAGTGATTCAGTCAAATATTGGTGTTGCTGTGAAGGTATTTTGTAGTTGTGATTAATGTCCGTAATCAGTTGACTCTATTTTATTTATTTATTTATTTATTTGTGCAGGGCCTGCATTCCTCTAATCTGGTCTCATGTAATCTCATTATTTTCTTATTAGTCATCCATTTTTTTTTACATCTTTATTGGAGTATAACTGCTTAACAATGGTATGTTAGCTTCTGCTTTATAACAAAGTGAATCAGTTATACATATACATATGTTCCCATATCCCCTCCCTCTTGCAACTCCCTCCCACCCTCCCTATCCCACCCCTCCCTATCCCACCCCTTCAGGCAGTCACAAAGCACCGAGCTGATCTCCCTGTGCTAAGTCATCCATTTTATACACATCAGTGTATACATGTCAATCCCAATTGCCCAATTCATCACACCCCCACCCCCACCTCCCACCGCTTCCCCTGTGGTGTCCATACGTTTGTTCTCTACTTCTGTGTCTCAATTTCTGCTCTACAAACCAGTTCATCTGTACCATTTTCTAGGTTCCACATATATGCGTTAATATACGATATTTGTTTTTCTCTTTCTGACTTACTTCACACTGTATGATAGTCTCTAGATGCATCCATGACTCTACAGAAAAACCAATTTCATCTTTTTATGGCTGAGTAATATTCCATTGTATATATGTACCACATCTTCTTTATCCATTTGGCTATCAAAGGGCATTTAGGTTGCTTCCATGACCTGGCTATTGTAAATAGTGCTGCAATGAACATTGGGGTGCATGTGTCTTTTTGAATTATGGTTTTCTCTGGGTATATGCCCAGTAGTGGGATTGCTGGGTCATATGGTAATACTATTTTTAGTTCCTTAAGGAACCTCCATACTGTTCTCCATAGTGGCTGTATCAATTTACATTCCCACAAACAGTGCAAGAGGGTTCCCTTTTCTCCACACCCTCTCCAGCATTTGTTGTTTGTAGATTTGCTGATGATGCTCATTCTGACTGGTGTGAGGTGACACCTCATTGTAGTTTTGAGTTGCATTTCTCTAATAATTAGTGATGTTGAGCAGCTTTTCAGGTGTTTCTTGGCCATCTGTATGTCTTCTTTGGAGAGCTGTCTATTTAGGTCTTCTGCCCATTTTTTGATTGAGGTGTTTGTTTTTTTAATATTGAGCTGCATGAGCTGTTTATATATTTTGGAGATTAATCCTTTGTCCGATGATTCATTTGCAAATATTTTCTCCCATTCTGAGGGTTGTCTTTCTGTCTTGCTTATGGTTTCCTTTGTGGTGCAAGAGCTTTGAAGTTTCATTAGGTCCCATTTGTTTATTTTTGTTTTTATTTCCATTACTTTAGGAGGTGGATCAAAAAATATCTTGCTGGGGCTTCCCTGGTGGCTCAGTGGTTGAGAGTCCGCCTGCCAATGCAGGGGACACGGTGCCCTGGTCCAGGAAGATCCCACACGCTGTGGAGCGGCTGGGCCCATGCGCCATGGCCGCTGAGCCTGCACGTCCAGAGCCTGTGCTCCGCAGTGGGAGAGGCCACAACAGTGTGAGGCCCATGTACCGCAAAAAAAAAAAAAAAAAAAAAAAAAAATCTTGCTGTGATTTATGTCAAACAGTGTTCTTCCTATGTTTTCCTCTAAGAGTTTTATAGTGTCTGGTCTTACATTTAAGTGTCTAATCCATTTTGAGTTTATTTTTGTGTATGGTGTTAGGGAGTGTTCTAATTTCATTCTTTTACATGTAGCTGTCCAGTTTTCCCAGTACCACTTATTGAAGAGACTGTCTTTTCTCCATTCTATATCCTTGTCTCCTTTGTCATAGATTAGTTGACCATAGGTGCGTGGGTTTACCTCTGGGCTTTCTATCCTGTCCATTCATCTATATTTCTGTTTTTGTGCCAGTACCATATTGTCTTGATTACTGTAGCTTTGTAGTATAGACTGAAGTCAGGGAGTCTGATTCCTCCAGCTCCGTTTTTTTCCCTCAATACTGCTTTGGCCATTCGGGGTCTTTTGTGTCTCTACACACATTTTAAGATTTTCACCATTGAGAATGATGTTTGCTGTGGGTTTGTCATATATGGACTTTATTATGTTGAGGTAGGTTCCCTCTATGCCCACTTTCTGGAGAGTTTTTATCATAAATGGGTGTTAAATTTTGTCAAAAGCTTTTTCTGCATCTATTGAGATGATCATATGGTTTTTATTCTTCCATTTGTTAATATGGTGTATCACATTGATTGATTTACGTATATTGAAGAATCCTTGCATCTCTGGGAAAAATCCCACTTGATCATGGTGTATGATCCTTTTAATGTGCTGTTGGATTCTGTTTGCTAGTATTTTGTTGAGGATTTTTGCATCTATATTCATCAGTGATATTGGTCTGTAATTTTCTTTTTTTGTAGTATCTTTGTCTGGTTTTGGTATCAGGGTGATGGTGACCTCATAGAATGAGTTTGGGAGTTTTCCTTCCTCTGCAATTTTTTGGAAGAGTTTGAGAGGGATGGGCGTTAGATCTTTCCTAAATGTTTGATAGAATTCACCTGTGAAGCCACTTGGTCCTGGACTTTTGTTTGTTGGAAGATTTTTAATCATAGTTTCAATTTCATTACTTGTGATTGGGCTGTTCATATTTTCTATTTCTTCCTGGTTCAGTCTTGGAAGGTTACACCTTTCTAAGAATTTGTCCATTTCTTCCAGGTTGTCCATTTTATTGGCATAGAGTTGCTTGTAGTAGTCTCTTAGGATGCTTTGTATTTCTGCAGTGTCTGTTGTAACTTCTCCTTTTTCGTTTCTAATTTTATTGATTTGAGTCCTCTCCCTCTTTTTCTTGATGAGTCTGGCTAATGGTTTATCAATTTTGTTAATCTTCTCAGAGAACCAGCTTTTAGTTTTATTGATCTTTGCTATTGTTTTCTTTGTTTCTATTTCATTTATTTCTGCTCTGGTCTTTATGATTTCTTTCCATCTGCTAACTTTGGGGTTTTTTTGTTTTTCTTTCTCTAGTTCCTTTAGGTGTAAGGTTAGACTGTTTATTTGAGATTTTTCTTGTTTCTTGAGGTAGGCTTATATAGCTATAAACTTCCCTCTTAGAACTGCTTTTGCTGAATCCCATAGGTTTTGGATTGTCATGTTTTCATTGTTATTTGTTTCTAAGTATTTTTTGATTTCCTCTTTGATTTCTTCAGTGATCTCTTGGTTATTTAGTAATGTATTGTTTAGCCTCCATGTGTTTGTGTTTTTTACGCTTTTTTTCCCTCTAATTGATTTCTTTTTTTTTTTTTTTCTTTTTGCGGTATGTGGGCCTCTCACTGCTGTGGCCTCTCCCGTTGCGGAGCACAGGCTCCGGACGCGCAGGCCCAGCGGCCATGGCTCACGGGCCCAGCCGCTCCGCGGCATATGGGATCCTCCCAGACCGGGGCACGAACCCGTATCCCCTGCATCGGCAGGCGGACTCTCAACCACTGCGCCACCAGGGAGGCCCCTTCTAATTGATTTCTAATCTCATAGCGTTGTGGTCAGAAAAGATGCTTGATATGATTTCAATTTCCTTAAATTTACTGAGGCTTGATTTGTGACCCAAGATGTGATCTATCCTGGAGAATGTTCCACGTACACTTGAGAAGAAAGTGTAATCTGCTGTTTTTGGATGGAATGTCTGATAAATATCAATGAAATCTATCTGATCTATTGTGTCATTTAAAGCTTCTGTTTCCTTATTAGTTTTCTGTCTGGATGATCTGTCCATTGGTGTAAGTGAGGTGTTACAGTCCCCCACTATTATTGTGTGACTGTCGATTTCCTCTTTTAGAGCTGTTAGCAGTTGCCTTATGTATTGTGGTGCTCCTATGTTGGGTGCATATATATTTATAATTGTTATATCTTCTTCTTGGATTGATCCCTTGATCATTACATAGTGTCCTTCCTTGTCTCTTTTAACATTCTTTATTTTAAAGTCCATTTTATCTGATATGAGTATAGCTACTCCAGCTGTCTTTTGATTTCCATTTGCATGGAATATCTTTTTCCATCCCCTCACTTTCAGTCTGTATGTGTCCCTAGGTGTGAAGTGGGTCTCTTGTAGACAGCATATAGATGGGTCTTGTTTTTGTATCCATTCAGCAAGCCTGTGTCTTTTGGTTGGAGCATTGAATCCATTCACGTTTAAGGTAATTATCGATATGTATGTTCCTATGACTATTTTCTTAATTGTTTTGGGTTTGTTTTTGTAGGTCCTTTTCTTCTCTTATGTTTCCCCCTTAGAGAAGTTCCTTTTGCATTTGTTGTAGAGCTGGTTTGGTGGTGCTGAATTCTGTTAGCTTTTGCTTGTCTGTACATCTTTTGATTTCTCCATCAAATGTGAATGAGATCCTTGCTGGGTAGAGTAATCTTGGTTGTAGGTTCTTCCCTTACATCACTTTAAGTATATCATGCCACTCCCTTCTGGCTTGTCGAGTTTCTGCTGAGAAATCAGCTGTTAACCTTATGGGAGTTCCCTTGTATGTTATTTGTCATTTTTCCCTTGCTGCTTTCAATAATTTTTCTTTGTCTTTAATGGAGAATTAAAGACATGGAGAATTAACATGGAGAATTAAATGAGCAAAGGCCTATTTCCTTGAATTCCTGCTACCACAATGTACAAAGCTGCTGATGTGGGTGAGTCCCTCCGTGTCACCCTCCTGTCTGTGTATCCCCAGGGCCAACACACACTCCCATCTTCTGCACAGCCTGCTCCAACAGGAATGCATTTCAGGTGCTCCATGATTTTTTTGGTTGGAAAGCAGGGCCCTGAAACTGGGAAGGAGACTTCCTACAGCTTCTGAAGCTGCATTCATAGCAGTTGGCAGTGTTTTCTGATTCATGGTGAAAGCCCTAGACGAAGGGCTGGCTTTCTGTGGAAGTGAGCACAGGGCTTTAACTCTGATAAACAGTGGTTAGGGTCGTGCGTGCATATTTCCTACCTGCAGTTGAAGAATTTCCCACCCCCTTTGTTTACCCTTATCTGATCAAAGCACCATTCATTGAACCAGCATTGAAACGGAGACTGTCTGCAGTGCTGCTAGTTACCATGGCAGAGATAGAGGGTAGGTCCTGCCCTCCAGGGGTTCCAGGCATCCAGATCAAAAGAGAAGGGCGCCACCTGGGTGGTGATACCTCGTTGAATTCCCAGGGAGATGTTTGCCCTGCCAGCCTAACAGTTGGCCAGAGAGGGAGAGAGAAAAAAAAGAAAAGAAAGAAAGAAAGAGAGAGAGAGAGAGAGAGAGAGAGAGAGAGAGAGAGAGAGGAAGGAAGGAAGGAAGGAAGGAAGGAAGAAAGAAAGAAAGAAAGGTTGTGTCACTCTGGATTTCCAGTTAGGTAATTGTCAAACATATCTCAAATGCACCCTGTCTTCTCCACGGCACCTGGTCCAGGTCTTCATCACCTCTAATTGGTCTCCCGGCTTCCACTCTTATCCTGTCAAGCTCGCCCTCCTCCCAGCCACCAGAATGCTGTATTTAAAACTCTAATCTGGGGCCTCCCTGGTGGCGCAGTGGTTGAGAGTCCGCCTGCCGTTGCAGGGGATACGGGTTCGTGCCCCGGTCTGGGAGGATCCCATATGCCGCGGAGCGGCTGGGCCCGTGAGCCATGGCCCCTGGGCCTGCGCATCCGGAGCCTGTGCTCCGCAACGGGAGAGGCCACAACAGTGAGAGGCCCGCATACCACAAAAAAAAAAAGAAAAAAAAAAAAAAACTCTAATCTGGGACTTCCTTGGTGGCGCAGTGTTTAACAATCCACCTGCCAATGCAGGGGACGCGGGTTCGATCCCTGGTTCCCGAAGATCCCACATGCCCTGTAGCAACTAAGCCCGAGCACCACAACTACTGAGCCTGTGCTCTAGAGCCCGCGAGCCACAACTACTGAAGCCTGTGTGCTCTAAGGCCCATGTGTTGCAACTACTGAGCCCGTGTGCTGCAACTACTGAAGCCCGCGTGCCCAGAGCCTGTGTTCCGCAGCAAGAGAAGCCACCACAATAGAAGCCTGCGCACCGCAGCGAAGAGTAGTCCCTGCTTGCCGCAACTAGAGAAAGCCCGCGCAGCCACAAAGACCCAAACGCAGCCAAACAAAACAAAACAAAACAAACAAACGAACAAACAAAAAACCCCTCCAATATGACCGGCTCCTTTCCCTTCTTGCACCAAGATCCTCCCCAGCCTAACACATGGAACATTTCCACCACCAGCAACTCTGAACTGTTTCTTTCTCCACCCTGTGTTTTGTTCCCAGAATGCCCCCTGCCTTTTTGCTCCATCATCTCCAATTCTCAATTATAGACTAAGCTCAGGTGGTCATCTCCTCCAGGAAGCCTTACCTGATTGTGAAATAAGCCACTAACTGCCCTAACCCCCTTCCTCCCCGGCGGCCACGCTGGGTGAGACTTCTGAGCTCCTACAATGCTCTCTGCAGAAACAGCTCTCTGGGGCCACCTATTTGTACTCTAATGATTGGCTTCGATGCTCTCCTCTCCCCCAACCTCAGCTCACTGAGGACAAGGACTGTCTGACCCCGAACTTAATCCAGGACCTGGCACTGAGCGTGAAGTAAAAGGAGAAGGGACTGGCCAAGGCAGAACCACCAACAGGCCGTAGGAAACTTGGGGTTCTGACCCCGGCTTGAGCACACCTCCATACCCTAACTCCGTGCCTCAGTTTCCCCACTAGGAAAGCGTGGGGGTGGGGAAGAGGGAGGAAGAGGAATCTAAGTTACTCTGGAGGCAGCAGCTTCCATTCATTAGCATTTGTAAAGGGCTCTGAGAGCTGCAGATGGAAAGCTGCTCCGGCAGGCAGCTTGTTAGAACTAAAAATAGACTTGTGTAGCCCCTTCCCGGCAGAAGCTCAGGAAAGGCTGGAAGGGGTGAGAACACAGGTAGCCAGAGGTGGAAGAAGCTGACCCAGTCCTAGAGGGCGGTCAGCGCTACAGTAAACTACCGCGTGAGACACCGTGGCCACCGCCGAGCGCCCGCTCAGCCTGACCCCCAGCAGCGCCGCCTGCGTGGGCAGGTCAGGGGCAGGTGGCCTGTCGTGTCCGGAGGCAGGGGGCAGACTGTGGCCTTTTCACAGTCTGAGGACGGGATTGCTGTCCCCAGATGAGCTGCCTTTGCAGAAACCGGGAGGGGGCGGGGGGACGGGGCGGGTGGGCAGGTATCCCAGCGGAGGAGGAGGGGGAGGGGTGGGGGAGGGGGAAGAGGAGGAGGAGGAGGCGGGCGGGGGCCGCGGCGTCTGGGGCCGCATCACGGATGGGGGTGTAGAGGGGGTGGGGTGGGGTAGAGAGCGGGGCTGCGGGCTGGACGAGAAAGAATCGCCGGGCAGGGGAGAGAGGGGCCCACGATCTCCTGTGACTCAGGTCTGACTCAATGCCATTTCTGAAACAGCCTAGGGGGCGTGGGGAAGGTGTCTTTTCAAAATGACGAAACAACTCCTTGCTCAGGGCAGCCCTGGAAGAGCTGCGGGTGGATGGGAATCACCCCGGGTCTCCCTCCAGCAAGTCTCCCGGCTGCCCACCCACGGGCGCGGCGGCGGCGCGGGACCCTCGCGTCGCTGTCCGATTTCCACTCGCGCTGCCCTGGCGCCTGCAGGGATGCGGGGCGGGCGGAGTGGGGGGGCGACAGTCCCCCCACCGCGAGGCGGAGCGCGCCGCCACCCCCCGGTCGCGCCGAGAAGGAGCCCCGGGGAAGAGCTAAAAAAAGGGCAGGCGCTGCGGCGGGTGGCGGCGCCGCGCCCGCCGGGGAAGGAATTCCCTCCGCCCGGCGCGCACGCGGCCCCCCGCCCCCGCCCCATCCTGCTCAGAAAAGAATCGGATTCTGCCGGAGAGTAGGAGGCAAAGGAAGACTCAGTTCTAGCCACCACCACCCTCCCCTCCCCGCCCGGATCCCGGAGAAGGGGGAATAGGATTCCGCCCCCCAACCGGATCTGGTGGTCGGAAGGATGGGCCCTGGGGGAAGGAGGGGGCGGCTAGTAACGGGGGCCCCGAGCGACGGTGGCGGCACCCAGAGGGGCCTGGCGGGTTAGGACCCGGGCCGGGATTCGGGGCACCCTGCACAGTGGCCAGCGCAGCCCTGGCTCTCCTGGCTCCGGTTCCCCAACACCCACTCCTCCGACTCAGAGCCAGTGCCCCGAGATGCGCCCAGGGTCCCGCGCGCGGACCGACCCCGGGAGGCGAGAAGCCCTGAGCCGCAGCGCGCACAGTCTGGCCTCCCGCTCGCTCGTTTCTTTCCCGAGAACTGAGAACATCGGTCCATGCCCAGTCCCCATTCAGAGCCGGAGAGGAGCCGTGTGAAATTAGGAGCTCACAACTTCACTTGCAAAGTTCTGCAGTTTGCAGAGCAGGTCCACCAAGTTGTCCTCCTTGTCTCACAATCACCCTGGCGTGTCCATGTGACAAATGATGAAGCAGGAGCCTCAGAAAACAATGTATTGTCCAGCTTTAGCTAAGAGAGGTAAGGCCGAGCATTTGCAAGGCCGAGCTCGCAAATGCTTGGTTCTCTATTTCAGGAACTTTCATCTGACTCCTAGTTCTAGGCCTTTTTCTTCTTCTTTTTTTTTTTTTTTTTTTTTTTTTGCGGTACGCGGGCCTCTCACTGTTGTGGCCTCTCCCGTTGCGGAGCACAGGCTCCGGACGCACAGACTCAGCGGCCATGGCTCACGGGCTCAGCCGCTCCGCGGCATGTGGGATCTTCCCGGACCGGGGCACGAACCCATGTCCCCTGCATCAGCAGGCGGACTCTCAACAACTGCGCCACCAGGGAAGCCCATAGGGCTTCTTCTTTGGGGTCTTTCATGCATTTAACATTCTGGGGATGCTTATTATGTGCGAGCAAGATGCTGGGGACAGAAAGACCAACGAGAGTCACTCTCTGACCTCAAGGAACTCACAGTTGAGTGAAAAAGCGAGAAAACAAAATTACAGATTAAAATTCAGTGTAAACCACACTGTTCTAAACACGGAAACAGAGTCCGTAACTTGCTCAGGTCTCAGGACTGTAGCTGTGCAGCCAGGATTTGAACCCAGACATTCTGACTCCAGAGCCCACCCACACATAACCACTACACTAAACTGCCCCCCTTTTTTTGCTTAACTATATACCCTTAAGTGAGGGGGAAAAAGCAGATCACAAAACAGAATGTACAGGATGCTCCCAATTAGAATATATATAAACACTCAGGAAAAAAAAAAATAAGACCAGAAGAATATATGTCAAAATGATGGGTGATTTTTGTTTTCTTCATTTTTTATAAGCTCCATATTTTCTGCACTGAATATGAATTTTATAAGAAAAAAAGCAATAAATGGTATTAAAGTACAGCTTGAATGCAAAACTTCCAAAAGATGGTGATGCTTGCATTTGCCCAGTGGGAAGCCTAGGAAGGGCACCCCAGGGGAGAGGACCATGTACCCCAGAGATTCAAAGGCATGGCAGGAGGACAGGCTGGCTGAAGAAACTGCAAGGAAGTCGGTCTGTGTGATAGGAGTGAAGAGGGGCCAGAGTGTGGGAGGAGAGGCCTCAGTTGAATTTCTTGTCAAATCCCTGAAATAAAGAATTCCAAACCCTTAATATTATCCTAAAACCTTCCCTGAGGGTTAATTCCCTTGGGGATCTAAGAGAGCAGTTCAGGAGTTGGCTGAGATTCCTGAAGGTTATTACTGTGTTCTATATATTGTGTTCTATATCTTTTTCTGTCTTCGGAGGTGAGAAGGCTGGGTGTAGGACGTTAGACTCGGGTCAACATATTTGGGTCAGAAGGTGCCAAAGAGCTCGGCGGAAGTCATTGAGGATGGGTTGTTAACGATGCACATTTTCATTAATCTGGCCCTCTTTCGTAACTCAGTTTTACTGTCACTCAGATCCAAGCCTGCAAAGACATTCCATCAGTAACCTCCTCCCCGCTTGCTCCATGCTACCCAGCCCTCTGAGGTCCCTGGGCACACCAGTTCTAATATCAGCCTCAGCTTATTAAAGCACTAGATTTTCAGGTGGTGGATGGCAGGTCTTGTCCTCCACATCCAGCCCAGGCTGCCCAAAGTGCCCTGGTTCCCCTTTCCCTGCTGGAGAACCTGGGACAGAGGCCAGTTCACTGCTTTTCCCCCTCCTGGCCCCAGCCCTCTCAGACACATTCTGACCCCCTGGCCCTCCAAGCAAGAGCTGCCGCGTTCAGTACACAGGATGCAGAGATGCAGCTCCTCTGCAGGTTCCGAGTTCCAGGCTGGAAATAGAGGGGCCTTTGCTCACGTCATTGCATGAAATTCACCATCTGCCACTTGAGCAGGAGAGACTCGGGGATGTTTAATGTGAAAACACAACTCTTGCTTGGGCGATTGACTATTTCAGGGTGAGGACCACAGCTGGCATGTTAACCCTGGGACCTGGGTTACTGATATTAGAAATTTGGCCTAATATTGATCTAATGTGGGGTTGAACCCATAGTCACAGTTCTCTTCCCTTTAAACAGCTAGCTCTGTGCATGCACGGGCCACAGACAGCAGGACCCAGCCCAGCCTGGCCTGATCCGGGGTTGATCTGGCTGGGGGCAGAACCAAGGGAGCAGGAGGGCTGAAGCGACTGCCCCTGCAGCTGCTGGGCCCCCTCTCAGCCTTCCTTCTCTGCCTTTATGTCCCTTGTAGGTGAATGGGAAGGCAAATGGACCAGGAGGGGCCCTTGTGATAATCTTCAAAAAAATCTGACATGTCTGTGTTACTGCTACTGGGCAAGATAAAACACCACCCTGGTTTCTGCTTCTTGCCGACTTCCTAGAAGTGAGCAGTCAAGAGGTTTGGGGGCTGTCTTTCATCTGATTTGTCTTCAGTGTAATTTTGGGTAACTTGGATTTTGTTCACCTGCCTTCAAGCCTCAAGGGAGGCTGGCAGGAGCTGCCTTCTGCGGGGGTGTGTGTGTGTGCCTGTTTTATGCGTTGCCCTCCCGTACTCCCTCCGAGTGCCCAGTGATTCCTGGACAAAGGTAGGGGTGGAGGAACTGGGTTTTATTCTTCTTTCTGTTACAGATCTCAGCCCAGAGTCTTTTTCTTTTTTTTGCGGTACGCGGGCCTCTCACTGTTGCGGAGCACAGGCTCCGGACGCGCAGGCTCAGTGGCCATGGCTCACGGGCCCAGCCACTCCGCGGCATGTGGGATCTTCCCAGACCGGGGCACGAACCCGTGTCCCCTGCATCGGCAGGCGGACTCTCAACCACTGCGCCACCAGGGAAGCCCCAGCCAGCGTCTTATACACAAACTCTTCTGAACTCCAAACCCTCCTATCCAACAGCCTACCAGATGTCTCCACCAAGATGTCTAATAGCACAAACTCAGCATGTCCGAAACAGAATTCCTGATCTATGTCCCCACGCCCCACCTCCTGGAAACTTGCTCTTCCCCATCTCAGTTAACGACGTCCTTCCAATGACTCAGGTCACAAATCTTGGTGTCGTCTGTGATCCTCCTTCCTCTCACCCGCACATCAAATCCATGAGAAACTTCTCTTCTGATTGCCCCTCGACTCCACTCCAGCCACATCCTTGGAATTCCTCAGACACATCAGGCGCACTCCTGCCTCATGGCCTTTGTACTGGCTGGCCCCTCTGCCTGATCTCTCTGCCCTCTTGCATCTTCTTTGCTTAAATGTTCCTTTCTCGGTGGAGCCCACCTTGCCACCCTATTTAGATGGCAAACCTCCCCCATGCCAGCACCGCCAATCTCCCTTGTTCTTTTTTTTTTCACATTGTACTTACTTCTAAAAAGCTATATGATATGCTTATGTACATACCACAGCTGGTCTGGCTGCTTGGCAGCTCTTACGGGGAGATAAGAAGCTGTGAGTCTGCAGGACACATAGGAAGAGGGAACAAAATTGAATCGGGTCAAGAGAATGAGAAGACAAGTCACAGACTGAGAGAAAATCTTTGCAAAAGTCATAGTTGATAAAGGACTGGTATCCAAAATATACAAAGAACTCTTAAAACTCAACCATAAGAAAACAAACAACCTAATTCAAAAATGGGCAACAGACCTGAACAGACACCTCACCAAATAATATATACACATGGCAAATAAGCATATGAAAATAGGCAACATCATATCCTTATGGATTTGAAAATTAAAACAACAATGAGATGCCACCACATACCTATTAGAACGGGCACAATCTAGAAAACTGGCATCATCAAATGCTGGAGAGGATATGGAACAACAGGAACTCTCATTCATTGCTGGTAGGAATGCAAAATGATACAGCCACTCTGGAAGACCGTTTGGCAGTTTCTTATAAAATTAAACATACCCTTACGGTAAAATCCAACAGTCGTGCTCCTTGGTATTTACTCAAATGAGTCGAAACCTTATGTCCACACAAAAACCTGCACACAGATATCTATACCAGCCGTATTTATAACTGTCCAAACTTGGAAACAACCAAGATGTCCTTCAGTAGGTAAATGGATAAATTGTGATGCATCCAGATAATGGGATATTATTCAGTGCTGAAAAGAAATGAGCTCTCAAGCCATGAAAAGACATGAATATTAATCATGGATAAAGACAAATGTATATTACTAAGTGAAATAAGCCAATCTGAAAAGGCTATGGACTGTATGATTCCAATGGGACATTCTGGAAAAGGCAAAACTATGGAGATAGATAAAATAATGAGTGGTTTCCAGGGGCTGGAGGGAGGGAGAGGTGAGTGGAACACAGGGGATTTTTAGGGTAATGAAACTCTTCTGTATGATGCTGTAATGATGGATATATGTCATTATCCATTTGTCCAGACCCATAGAATGTACAACACCAAGGGTGAACCCTAATGTGAACTTTGGACTTTTTGGGTGATAACCATATCTCCATGTAGGTTCACTGACTATAATAAATGTAACATTCTTGTCCAGGATGTTGATGGGGGGGAGGCAACGCATGTGTGGAGACGGGGTGTACGGGAACTTTCTCCACTTTCCACTCAAATTTGCTTGAACCTAAACTTACTCTAAAAAATGAAGTCTACTAAAAAAAAAAAAAAATTCAGTGGGCCACAGGTCTTTGCAAGCAGTAGATTTACAGGCTTCTTCTCACCTTACCAAAGAATCCCTTGGCCTCTGCCAGAGAAGGGGCTTTGTTCTGGAACAACCCTCACTCATCTCAAAAATCTCAGCATCAAGAATGGCCTTAGGGGCCTCCCTGGTGGCGCAGTGGTTGAGAGTCCGCCTGCCGATGCAGGGGATACGGGTTCGTGCCCCGGTCTGGGAGGATCCCATATGCCGCGGAGCGGCTGGGCCCGTGAGCCATGGCCTCTGGGCCTGCGCGTCCGGAGCCTGTGCTCCGCAATGGGAGAGGCCACAACAGTGAGAGGCCCGCATACCGCAAAAAGAAAAAAAAAAAAAAAAAAAAAAAAAGAATGGCCTTAGGTGTGGGTGTTGGGGGGACATCCAGGAGGAGGCTTTACAGATGCCCTGGACTTGTCTGCTTCCTGCTCAACTAGGCAACAAGGGCAGGGACATAAAAGAGACTTCCTGTTGCTGCCCACATCCCCAGGCCCAAAGTCCTGGGGGAAGCAGGGCCCTTTAATCCACTGAAATGCTCATGGAGAAGCAAGGACAGCTGGGGTAGGTGACCCCAGAAATAGGAGCATAGGCCTCTGTCGAGAAGCCAAGGTCAAACAAGCCACTGGTTTTCTCTCCTCTCTTGCCCCCTCCTGTATGTAGCTGATCAGATCTCTTAGTCAAGAA
This sequence comes from Mesoplodon bidens, assembly GCF_964165515.1. NCBI lineage: Eukaryota > Metazoa > Chordata > Mammalia > Artiodactyla > Ziphiidae > Mesoplodon > Mesoplodon bidens. Next base: position 104,203,178 of record NC_138162.1, read on the forward strand.
CTTCTGTCCTAAGGGCAATTCACATCCAGGCTTGGGCCAACGTTTTGTCACCCCTTCCTGTTGTAAAAACAAACAAACAAAAATATTATTTTCACTCCTGCTTCTCACAGGTACTAAAGGACCAAAAAAGCTTCTCTGGAATAATAATAGTCACCAGAGATTTAGCACTGCGAGATTTAAAGTATTATCTCAATTAGTTCTTATAGCATTCTTATGATACAGGTACTATTACGTATGAAATCAAGCTACTTGCCCAAGGTAACATAGCTAGAAAATGGTGGAGTCAGGATTTGAACCTGGGTCTTTCGAACTCAAAAGCTACCATCTACTGCCAGCAGGGTTAAGCAATGCGTGCATTGCACAGGGGCCCCCAGGTAAGAGGGCATGACTGGGGGTTAAAATCCAGCCCCTGCTCCCTTTGCCAAACCATGCCTCCTGGCCTAGGGATGATCAGACCCAAAGACAGGACTCCTTTCTGCAATTTGGACAAAGGTGCTGAGTATGCTGGCTGCAGCCCATATAGTTGCACGGAGCAGGTGAAGTCTGCTACCTGGGACATGGCAGGGTACCACGCGTGAGTTTTCCGATAGGATGGGGGAAGGGAAAGAAGTCAAAAGCCTTTTTTTATAAGGTACCTCGGAAAACGAAGGGGCAAAAACATATTATTTCCATGACTCTGAAGGAAGAAGTTGCCTCCGAAGGCCATCAGTCTCCCTGACCTTTTTTACTCAATGGCTACTTTGAGTTCCTGGCCAGGACTGGTTCCAAATCCTGATTCCTGACTTCCAAGTTCTTTTTTGCTAGATCAGGAAAGACTAGACACAGAAAAGGGAGAATTCCTATAGGCAAAGTTAAATTACAGCTGCAACTGAGCAAGGTTGCACCAAAATCATCTTTCCCTGGGTGGGTATGAAGAGAAAGGGCCAGGAAAATCTTCCGAAGCTGGTACAATTACCAGAGAGGCTGTACCTCGATTGCTCAAAGCTTTTCTTTCTCTTCAGTGTCAGCCATGGAGGAAAGGCTGAGAGGAAAAGAAGTCTTAGGGGACAACGTTACATTTGTCCATTCCAGTTAAGTTTACCAGTATAGCTTTTTTTTTTGGGGGGGGGGTACGCGGGCCTCTCAGTGTTGTGGCCTCTCCCATTGCGGAGCACAGGCTCTGGACGCGCAGGCTCAGTGGCCATGGCTCACGGGCCCAGCCGCTCCACGGCATGTGGGATCTTCCCGGACAGGGGCACGAACCCGTGTCCCCTGCATCGGCAGGCGGACTCTCAACCACTGCGCCACCAGGGAATCCCCCAGTATAGCATTTAAAGTAACTTGCGGATTAAATATATTACACTCAGTGCAACATCATCATTTCTCCCATTGCCCCCTCCCAAATTTTATTCTTGAGGAAGCAGTACTGTTCTTAACACACTGATATTTATTTTAATTCTCAGGGATGAGGTCACGTGCAGCCTGAGAGGTGCATGCAGAATGGGGAGGGGCAGTCCCAGATGTTGACCTTGGGGGTATTAGGGGAGAATTAGGGGTTGGCCTAATGTGTGAGCTTCAGGATTTGTCACGTTGGGGCCCTTCCCTGCTCCTCTCTGGGGTCCCCACGACTGCCTGGTTACCATGTTTTTCCCTCCTTGGGGATGCTCAGCTTGCTAAGGTGAAAAGCCAAGCCCAGGTGAAAATGGAGGTGAAAAGCCAAACCCAGCCCAGAATTCCAGGTCTCAGGCCCCCTAACTCGCTGGAATTGGAGCCCATCCTGTGTCTGTGACTGGGGGGGAAGCATAAAGGCCATCAGAACACAGATCCCAGAAAGACGGACCCTGTGCATCTCAGGGGTTGAAGGAATTTCAATTAAAAGAAAATAAGATTGGAACAGGGGAAAGGGAAAGAAGTCAAAAGCCCCTTTCTAAGTCCCTGGGAAAATGAAGAGGCAAAAAAAAAAATATTTCAATTACTATGAAAACGTGTTTTATTAGAAGATGGGGGATTCATCACTGACACTCAAAAGCCCAAAGAGCGATATCCAACACTATAATACCTCCGTCTCCATGCAGGGAGAATGAGTTATTAAATCGGAAGATGAATGTTTTGCAGTTCGGTTAACTGCATCTGTTAAAAAAGAAATAGTTATAAACTTGCCCCGGATCCCTGACCCCTCCCCGTGAAAGCTACCTCTTGCTAGCCCCCAACCCTCGGTATCTTCAAGGATCTCGACCCCTCCCCATTTCACATTGCTGTGGCATAGGAAAATGCAGGAGGAAGAACGAAAAAAAAATCAGCAAATTAAATGCAAGCCAGAGTTTTTTTCTTAGTATTAAAAAAAAAGTTGCATATAGTTCAATTGTCACAAAGTGTGACGATGTAAATGCGGTGCATTCTTATGTATAACAGCTTTTCCTTCCGCTCCCATGGCAGCCTCAATAACGCTGCGCTTCTGTTCTGCATGAATAAATATGTATAAAATGTAACGCTGCAAAGAAATAAAATCTGATAACTGAAAGATACCATTTCTCAGGTTCTGGGAGCAACATGAGGCACCAGCTTTTCTGATTCTTTGGTGTTTATGCAAGGAGCCATTGAAATGATAATGTGGAATTTATTTTTTTTTTTTTTCCAGGGGCAAGTAATTTTCAGCTGTTCATCGGGGCTTTAAGAAATGGAGGTTTTGGTGGTCTTCCTCCTCACTTGGTGGGGGTCTATGGCTGCTACCCTGCTTCCCCATCAGGCTGTATACCCACAACCTTGAGATCTCTTCCCTTCCTCGCCTTGTGAGTCAACCTTGTTAGTGGAATAATGAATTTATCCCTCGGAGCCAGCTGTGCACAGCCTTTGCACCAGGGAGACTCACATGCAAAGTGATTCTCAAGCTCTCTCAAGCCCTGAGAGAGGGCACTGGCTATTATGCATAATTCCCTGCCCACGAAGGCTAACTCCACCCCTTTCTCTCCCTTGTCAGGAAACCATATAGGACATTATTTTACTAAAAATCTCAAATAGGAGATGACTGGCTTTTGTTTTGTTTGTTTAATTGTTTACAAACTTCTGCACTTTCTTGCCTGTACACGGTTCTTGGAACCCCAGCGACTTGCTCCTCGGCTGTCATAGAGGGCTGAAGCTGGCAGCAATCAGGGGCCGGGCCCAGCCCTCAAGGGCCGCACAGGTCCGGCCCCCGACTTCCTTTCCTGCCCCTCTCCATTCACATTGTCTTGAGACCGGCTAAGTCTCATGCTATGCTTCAAAACACCTCCCAGGCTTTCCAGATCTTCTTGTCATTGCATTTACTCTTCCCTCCACCTGGAACACTCCTTCTGACCTTTCTAGACTCGGTCTTCTCAGCTTTCAAGAGTCAGCTCAGGGCTTCCCTGGTGGCGCAGTGGTCGAGAGTCCGCCTGCCGATGCAGGGGATACGGGTTCGTGCCCCGGTCCGGGAAGATCCCACGTGCCGCGGAGCGGCTGGGCCCGTGAGCCATGGCCGCTGAGCCTGCGCGTCCAGAGCCTGTGCTCCGCAACGGGAGAGGCCACAACAGTGAGAGGCCCGCGTACCGCAATAAATAAATAAATAAATAAAAGAGTCAGCTCAAATGTGCAGCCACTTCTTTCATTATCACGCAGCTCCTATGCATCCCATACGTACTACAGTAATGTGTCTGCTGACTCTTTCTGCCAAGTTCCTCCAGGACAGAGATGGCGTCTTAGGACCCTCTGCATCACCGGTAGGTACATCGTGTCCATGGTGAAGTTCAGACAGGGTTTGTGGAAGGATGGAATGAATGCATTACCCAGAAGAGACGGCATCCAGCTCCTTCTTAGGCTTCTCGGGATTTGTCTCTTTAGACCCCATTCCAGGAAAGGATTTGCGTGAGATTGCTTGCAAGCACTTGAAAACCCAGAAACTCAGGAAGGAGGTCACTATCCAGTGAGGAAGTTTTCTGTGCATCCGTCTCACCTCAGCTCACAGTCCAGGGGGCGCCACAGACCTGCTTCACTGATGAGTGTGTGTTTACAGTGCCTGGGTTGTGTAAATAAGCAGTACTTGAAGTATGTAAATTAGAAGTTAATGAATGAGCTAGGAATTGTTTCCTCAGCTATTTAAACAAAGCTACTTCTCAGGTGGGACATCAGCTTCCCCAGGGCAAAGCCGATACATTTTCTTGCTGACCAAACTAGGTAAGCAAATTTCTGTGACATGAAGGGTAGGAAAAAAAGACTCCGAGTATCGAGTTTCGATGATCCTCTCTTCAGCCACTGTGTGACCTTGGGTCAGTTACTTAACCTCTCTTATCTTTAAAATGGGGATAATGTGAATAAGAGTATCTCCCTTATACAGTCCTTGTGAGGATCTAAATGTAAATTTGGGAGCATGTGTCTGGAACAGAGAAGCCCTTCATAAACATGAAGCTTTTTCATGGTGGTTTGGTTTTCAAGGACTTTTTTCTGCTTTTACACGTATCAAATGAACATTATGTTTCGGACTTTTTTCTCCCCAAACCGGGTTCTCCTATTAGAAAACAGCCAAGAAGTGAAAAGGCTTTGTGATACCTCTGTGCTGGGTGGGAATCCTTAAACTGAGCCCCTCAGCCTCAGGGATAAGGTTTCTGAGCCATTTCAACTGTTTTGGTGGCTCAAAAACCTTTTTCACTCCCTTCCTATCCGTGGACATATGGATCAGGTCAGGGACGACTTGGGAAGAAAGGGACTATTGGTGTATAGTGAGCATATCATCGAATCGCTGCTTTTCCTGACTTGGAATGAAACCCCAAGGGACGACGCAGAGCTCATCTGGGCCTGCTGGGCGGCTTGGTCGTCCTGGGGACTGTCATGCCTTCAAGAGTCAGGTTTCTTTGCCCTTACTTAAGTAACCCAACCCACCCCAGGTACTGTGCTCCCGTGAGCGGCCAGCCAGAGCCAGGAGGCACTTACTACAGGAGAGGGGTACAGGCTCCAGACACCAAGCTGGGAAGCCCGAGGCCCCAACAGGCTTCAGACAGACACACAGCAGGCGGCAGCAGGGAGGCCCCCAGTCCAGTGGTTCAAGTCCAGGAAGCCCACCCACCCCGCTTCCGGTCCTGTTACGAACTTGTCAGGGACGACCAACGCACACATGGGCAGCTGGGGGCTTTCCTCAAACTGACAACAGCTTCTTGTAACTCTGCAGAACACGAGCTGCTTACATAAACACTGCCTCAGAGACACCTGCTGTGGGGAATGCATGGAGTTGGGGAGAGGCAGAAAGACACAGGGGGAGAGGACAGTTTCCCCACCCCACTACAGAGGGGACATTCGTCCATCCATCCATCCATCCATGGTGCACGTGCAGAGGCTCTGTCACCAGCTCGGTAGTAACTGGGAGGCAGGGAAGAACACAGTACGGTCAAAGGGCCTCACCATCTCCTCCCACACTTCCCTCCAAATGACACTTGGCTGGGGAAAGACCTCTTGGGGTCTCCAGGGCTACTGCACTACTGTGGGCTGGGTGTTTGCCAGCGAATCCATCACAGGCATAGGAGGAGGCTTACTGCACAGCAACTCCTAGGGAGGGTGAGGATGGCGAGGAAGGAAGGGGCTAAGTCCCTGGCATGGAAGGTTGGAGAATACAGTAGTAAGAGGGGATTTGGGGGCCTCTACTTCAAACCTATGCTGCAGGTCAAATCCATAGGCAAACTGCAGATACTCAGGGAGAGGGCTCGGAGAGCCGGCAGAACTGGGTGTACTGCAGAAGCCTCCTGTCTCTGGGTGGAGCTTTTGCACTTTTCTGCTTGTCAGTTACCTGTCGCGCCAAATTAGTGAGCCCGCTGCTGTTGCCTCCGGCGGCGGAGGCTCTGAGTCATCTGGTTGCTCAGTTCTGATCACAAAGTACACGGGAGAGCCTGGTGGTGCTCCTGGAGTCGGAGCCAGCCGGGAAAAGGGTCTCCTGCCTTCCACTCCTGGGACATGTACAGGGGCTCCTCACTCCTGGTCAGCCCTGGGCAGAGTGCAAGAACGAAACGGGCTGCATCCCTGGCTTCATCAGAGGAGGCTCGGAGCTCATGGAACAGAGTAGCGAACCGAGCACCCAGGCCCTGCTGGACGCTGAGGGAAGAATATCCCTCCCTTCCAAAGGTTTCTCGCTCTTCAACTGTAGTCGTCACAGTCAAGCCACCAAGGGCCGATCCCAGAGGCTGTAAGGGAGCATTTAGAATGGTGCTGATCTGATTTCTTATCAGAGAACCATGGGTGAGAGCAAGAGCTACAGATTATGGTTCTTGTTCCTGAGTGTGGCTCTGGGGCCCATTCACTGTATCTCCTCGGTGTACTTGATTTCTTGGGAAGAAGGAGAGTTCAGGCCCTGCGCCAGGGGAAATGCTTTACTACAGCTAATGCTCCATCAGGGCAGGCCGGCCACACAACGAGAGTGCGAATCTCTGGAAAGGCACACAACATATTTTCTTGTGATGTGTCTGCTTCTGGGCCATCCAGCCCACCAGACTGTGAGCCCCTCAGAGACAGGGTGGACCTCAGGCATCCTTGTGCTTCCAAGGCTAGCACCGGGCCTGGCACACACATGGCACTCAATAAGTGTGTCACAGACATGTGAATGAGCAGCAGAGATGAGATTAAAACTCAGTGTGGAGAGATGATTGTAATAAGAAAGAACTAATCTGACTCCATACTGGATCTGTTCCTTTTACTGTAAACTTTGCCTTCTTTTGCTTTTGCTACAAGAATGTTGCCTATAGCCTGAAATATGCAGGATCGCCCATTCTCAAGGCTCTGACCTTTAAAGGTATAACACTTTTCCATTCATATAGAGATACAAAGTTGCAGAACAGAGAATAACATTTGTCTTGTTGGAGGTTTACAGGAACATTGGGACCGGACCTACCCACAGAGCTGGAAGAACAAAGGATTCTGGCACCAAGAAGTTTGCACCAACCAACTACACTCCCTCCTCTTCTAGTATAAAAGAAGCCCCAGGGGCTTCCCTGGTGGCACAGTGGTTGAGAGTCCGCCTGCCGATGCAGGGGACACGGGTTCGTGCCCCGGTCTGGGAAGATCCCACATGCCGCGGAGCGGCTGGGCCCGTGAGCCGTGGCCGCTGAGCCTGCGCGTCCGGAGCCTGTGCTCCGCAACGGGAGAGGCCACAACAGTGAGAGGCCCGCGTACCGCAAAAAAAAAAAATAATAATAAATAAAATAAAATAAAATAAAAGAAGCCTCAGTTCTAACAAGGAGAAGATGGTTCCTTGGGACACTACTCCACCATCTTCTTGGTCTGCTGGCTTTCCAAATAAAGCCCCTGTTCCTTTGCCCCCAAAACTCGTCTCTTGCTTGATTGGCCTGCCATGCAGCGAACAGTACGAGCTTGGACTCGGTAACATGATCAGCTTTCTTGGACTCGGTAACATGATCAGCTTTCAAGGGGAATGTCAACTCCAGGAAGCATCAAGAGAGGTGGAAAAAACCTTGAGATAATTGAGGTCCTACTCTTCAGCTGACAGAAGAGAAACCCGACGTCCTGAGAGGTTAAGCCCCATCCACAATCCCACACAGCTAATTCGGGGCTCCAGGACTGCCCCCCAAGTGTCCTCATGCCGCCCCACGCTGGTGGGGGAGGACGGGGGCACGCCGGGGGAGGTGTGATTCCAGGCCTTGGGGTACACACACCCGTGAAAACAAAACTGCACGATTCAACACACATCTGCAGCAGTGGTGCAATTATCTCTGAGATCTAAGCAGTGATCGACGGGAGTTTTAATTACCAAAATCTCTTCATCCTCCCCCAGAGAAGAAAAAAAATATTTTCTGGGATGTTTACTTCATCGTAAAATTTGGTGAAATTCTACCTCCCTCAGATGGGCATGATGCATTTGCATAAAAGGGGGGGCTAAACATCATTTTTGTTGTTGTTGTTGTTCCCGCAGCTGAAAATATTGTTCTGACTTCTGCATACGCTTAAGTCTGGCTGCCAATCGGAAGAGCTGCTCCCACACTTGGGCCTGAGAAGGGGGCTGAGGGGGAGGGCACGACTAGGCCGGCAGCTGGGCTGTGCTCCTCCTGTTTGGTCTCGATTGCTGGCTCCCTGAGTCCTGAGGGAGACTGACCTGGTCACTGAGGGCAGCGGTCACCCTCTGCCCTCTGACGGGGGCCTTGCGCCTCCTCTGGTGTCTGGAGCTTTCCAACCTGCAGGCCTTGACACAGGGAGGGCTGGAGCCTGTCAGGCTGGTACCCTCTATGGCTACTGTATTTACCCGTTCACTTCCTCTTGTCTGTCCCCTTCCCTCCACCAGGCTGAGAGCTCCCTGAGTCAGGGGCCTGTCCTGTCCTATTCACCGTTGTGCATCCTCGGCGCCTAGGGCCATGCCAGGCATCTAAAAGACACAAAATAGCTGGTGAAAGAAAAAGTGAAACCCCTTAAGTTCCAAATGGAGTTCTCCCCATGGGCAATGCCTTTCCTTGGGGGTTCATTCTCCCTCTTAGGGGTTCTCCCTCCTGGAATGAATATCTATTGCTTCTCGGGATACACTCCATCGAATCCTTTTTGGACCAACCTGCCCATGGCAGAGGGAGCAGCAGAGTGCAGTGATTAGGAATGAGGCTCTGGGCTTGAGACCTGGCTCTTCACTTACTGCTTGCGTGACAGCCAGCAAGTGACTTAACCTCTCTAAGCCTCAGTTTCCCCAGCCGAACAATGGTGCTGAGTGGGGCTGCTCCATCCTAGGGCTGTTGTAAGAATTAAATAAGGTAGTGAATGTAAAAGCCTGGCCACCCCGAAGGGGCTGAATGCCTGTTACTCTGATGACCATGATCATCACCATCACTTGGGAGAGTGTCAGCTCCACAGAGTGGATGAAGGAGGAGGGCTGGGGGGCGTGGGGGGCTTCTCTGTCTTTGCGCACGTCACTGCTTTTACGTGAGGATTAGAGACCCCCACCCATCTCCTTAGCTCTTCTGCTGCCTCTCCCCATCCTTTCCCCCAACTTTTCAGAGAAACAAAGCATTTAGAACTGGGATCGGTCCTATTTCTCTTTAGGGAAGGAAACTGAAACCCTGAAATGTGAAGCAGCCTTGCCATGGCCACGCAGCCCGTTATTGGTGGAATTGAGACGTGTAGGGTTTCTGAATCACGCTCTAAGACGGCCCCAGTCACGTGGCTGGTGCTGTCCACACCCAGGCAGCACCCCCCACCCCCGAGTGAGGAGAGACGGGGAGGAGCTTGGCAATGGTTCCATTGGTAAAAGGGTGGTGGGAGTCTTCCCTTCCTGACCCCACAGATCCTGGATTGGGGTGGTGTTGGGTAACACACCGACACAACATGCTTTTTTGGTCACGTGCAGATGGTGATGTCACCGTGCCCTGTTCTCATTAGGGGTCTGGGGCAAGGGATGGGGGAGGCCCCAGCCTGGCAGGAAAGAGAAGGCAGCTGATGGTGTGTGGCTATGAACGTGTGTTCATCCATCATGTCTTTTTATTCTGTATTCTGATGCTTTGATGTCTTGGGGTCTCACTGATCCCAGGGGTGGGGTGTGGATACTGCCCCTCCCAGGGCTAGCTAATTCTTATAAGCAGAGCATGCCTTTCATACGCTAAGCAGACCATCCAGAGTCTTTATGTCCCCAGTACTTCATCAGGTTCTCACTCTCCGGGCCACCATCCCCCTGCCTAATCACCCCAGGGTCAGGCCCCAGTCAAGTGGGGACAGCCCTTATACCCCAGAGCCCATGAAGTTATTCAAACAAGCCAATCCTAAGCCTACTTACCCTACTTCACCTATTTCCTACCCATGGAAACTACAGTAAAGGCTTTTGCCTATAGTTCCCCTCACTCCCTCACTCTCTGACAGACCCTGGTGCTTCCCCATGTGGTCCCCCTGCACGGTCTGCCTCCAGTTTCTAGGCACCTGTCAGTATAAAAACTTCTTCCTTTATGGCAGTCACTTCTGTGTCTGTGTGTCTTACCACACCTGCTTCAAACAAACCCTGGGCATCCTTCAAAGAGTAGGGGCATTTGCACAAAGCGGGTATGATGACACTTATATAGAAGTTTAGAGATTCAGGACCTGGAAGGATCCTTAGCATACCCGTAATGACATCCTTGATCCAAACTCTTTCTGATGTGGGAACAACCTGCCAGGAGCCAGCGAGGCATCCCTTCACCCTTTCACGTTGAGACTAATCTAAACAGTGTTTGTCACCATCACCTCTGTCAGCTCCATGCAACACCCTTCAACGCATCCGGATTACAGCCTATACTGGCCACTGACTGTGCCCCAAGGGCTACGACCAGATCTCCACCTCCCACCCCTGCATTCCTCTCCAGGGAATACGGTATCTGCACACTTAAAAAAAAAAAAGGTGAGCTGAAGATGGCACAAAATTAGTTCCTTCGACAGACAAATTTGCTCCTGAAACACCCTGCCAACCTGCTAATGAGTTGTCTTGAACCTTGCGCGGTGTTACCTCTAATTTTGCAGCCTGCTAGGATTTGAGTTCTGTGGACAGCCTCACATTTGGTTTGGAATTATAGGCTGAATGGCTGCTCACTCCTATTATCGTGCTGTTAATCTTGTATTAGCACATTATAATATGGTACACTGAATGCATCTGTTCTGTATATCACGGGGCCTCATTGTCATTTCTTGGATCATTTTTGTCTTATATGATTGTTAAGCAATTGTTTCGTCTCGGGCGGCTCAAACTTTGATTACTCTATACTAGTTACGGGGAATATAAAAAGAGGGGGAAAACTCCGTCATCCGCTGACTTCACCAGTTCTCAGCTCGGGTGTTCAGAAGCACTTATGTTGAAGTGCAAAGGCTCCCTGACACCTAGACACACATCCTTGAAGGGAAAGGGGACTGAGCAGACCGATCTTGGCTCCGGGGCTGAAGAGTGAGCAAGTTTGGAGGCAACTGAACAGGCTGCAGAGAATGTCCCTCTGTTTCCCCATCGTGGGCGGTTCCTCTTGCCCCCACACTGCGGAGAGGGGTCACACACAGACCTCAAACCCAAAGGCCTCTTTAGGCGGAATACGAAATGTGCCTGGTCCCACCACCTAGTTAGAAGGCTGAAGAGCTGCTGGCTGAGATTCGTTGCCCAAGTCTGTGAGATAGGCTCTCCTAATTAACAAGACAAGGAAGACTAGGACGTTGCCAAAGCTACCTGGCAGGACTGGGAGCCACTGTCACCAACACGAATGATGGCATTTCCTCCTCTGAGGAGCCTATTATAATGTCAGGACGTGTGTTCTCAGATCCCAGTGGGATGGGGGGCAGCGCACTGGCTAATAGGTGGAAGCAAGTGCAAACTATGACTCAGGATCTAGGAGGGAGATTAATCAAGGAAGGGCCACTTGATGAGATTCACTCAGTTCACAACTGTTGAGGACCCCAGGAGGTGGGGAAGGGAGAAGGCGGGGTGTTCATTCCGAGGATCAACATCCGTCCCCTTGACCTGGACGTTCCCCTTCCTTTTTTCTCCTCTGAGCATGCTTCTCACGTATCCCCAGCCTTCACATGACCAGTTCAATTCCATACCATCCTCATGTTCTCCCGAGGTCCTCTCGTTAATTTTGCTGAGTCCTCCAGTGAGGATTTTTGCCTCTGTGTCTTGGCTCATCCTATTTCCCTTTTCTCTCTGCTCATGCAAGTCTTACCCAGGCTCACCTCTTCCAGAAAGCCTCGCCCTGCAGTGCTATCTTTGTCCTGAGTCACAGGGGCATTTATTTACTGTTAGATAATTACCAGGTTACATCTGCGCAGAGTTCACTGCACGCTCCCGGATGAAGCGTACACTTCTTGGAAGTGAGAATGGAATATGACATCTCTGCACATGGAGGTGCATTGGGCAATGCAAGCAGAGATGGAGGTAGCAGTGAAAATGGATACCACCTAGTCCTAGAAAATGTGCACCATTCTCGCTTGATGCTAGTCAATAAGATAGCCCTATTTATCGAGAGCTTATAAATGCTGAGTGCTTTATACAAATCATTGAATCTTCCCAGCAATCCTGTGAGGCGATTTCTCTTATCTCTCTTTTTTATAGATTAGGAAACTGAGGCTTAGTGAGTTTGGATGACTTGTTCAGGGTCACACAGATAGTACAGGGCTGAACCAGAATTCGAACTGAGGTCTGGCTGACTCCAGCCCCCTCCCTTTTCATCTGAGACCAAACACAAAAGCCAGGCTGGCACTGGTCTCTTCCACGAGATGAGTGCCAAGCTCAGTGATGCCAGCTGCCAGGCCCTGTTCGTCCACCTCTCCCACCCCAGGTCAGGACACAACTGTGATCCCTCTCTGTTCTTCCAGGATGCTGATACTTCCCTTTCTGCTCAAGCAAAGGAGATGAACTCTCTAGTCTTAGGGTTAAAAAAAAAAATACCCTGAAGACACCCAGCTGAGAAGGACATAGAAGGACAGTCCATAGGCACTAATTACCTCTACTTTCTGGCTTCTGTAGTATTGCCGCTACTGAAGCTGCTCTGGCAAAGGTCGCCAGTGATTTTCTGAATGAAGTCAGGACTCACACATCCAAATGAATACTCCTCAGTGGTGTTCCCCAGGACCGTCCTGGGGACGCCAGTCCTGTGTCCCAGGCACACTGCCAGGGTGCAAGAGTGTGGGAACACCTGCGTTTGGGAATTGCTTTTTGTACCAGCTTATGGGTCACTCCCAGAATCTGCTTTACTATTTCCTAGTCACATACTAGGTAAAGAGCTGATTTATCCATCCATCCCTTCTGAGGAGTCAGGTTCACCTCTCTTGTGTGATCTTTAAGCATAATTAACATGGAATTGTAGATTAAGGAGGGAAGTTACATTTATTTGTCGATTCATTCACTCACTCACTCATCAACCATTTCTTCAGCAATAAGACCCTTACTAGACAAATCCTGCCTCTGCTGCAAATCAACCCTCTGTTCAGTGCTACACTGTCTACTGCTGCACTTTACAGATAGACGTGATCAGAGGCAGCCACCCACAGAGGGCTTCAACACGGCACCCGACTGCTTATGTGAGGAATCGTCAAGGGTTTCCTAGTCAGTGATCTGGCTACATGTCTCCCTTCTCTGTCTGCAAGTTGCCACATTTCTGGAACAGGCAAAAGACAACTCGTAAGTCCAGGCTGCTTATCAGGAGACCACTTCATGCAGCCCACAGCTATGTGAATCTGGCCCTCAATTTCATGGCCTCTGATCATCCTTGGTAGCTGGGGGACCTTGGGGCTTTCTTAAATTTCCTGAGCCTAGACTTTCTCATCTTTAAAATGCAGCTGGAAACCATGCCCACTTCATGGAGTTGTAAGGGTTAAATGGAATCACGTACAAAGCATTCAGCACTTGTGAAGGCTGGGGTCTCAGGTCAAGGCCAAGATGCAGGGGGTGGGGAGAGGTCAGCAACCTGTAAAATATCTCTGGAGGGTGCACACACACACAAAGATGGGTGACAGTGGTTTCTTCAGAGGTGGAGAGCTGCGTGCGAGAATCACTTTTTACAGTGACCCGTATACACCTGCTAACTCAAAACATTTAATAATAATGACGATGACAACAATAAAAAGGGAGTTAGTGCTCTAAGTTTAATTGCTTTCTACTTCTTTACATTTAATTGTCTTTCCCACACAATACATCTTCAACTGACACTTCTTTAAAAATGAGCTATGGGGCTTCCCTGGTGGCGCAGTGGTTGAGAGTCCACCTGCCGATTCAGGGGACACGGGTTCGTGCCCAGGTCCGGGAAGATCCCACAGGCCGCGGAGCGGCTGGGCCCGTGAGCCATGGCCGCTGAGCCTGCGCGTCTGGAGCCTGTGCTCCGCGACGGGAGAGGCCACAACAGTGAGAGGCCCGCGTACCACAAAAAAAAAAAAAAAAAAAAAAAAGCTATGGAAGAACCATCAGTCTCAGGCCCCAGGCTCCAAGTTTGGGACCTGTCACTGAGACGGCCGCCCGCCCGGGTCTGCCCACCTCTACCCAGCCCACCTGGTGCCCTTCTGAGCAGGGCTATGCCGGCTTGAGCAGGGCCATTGGCACAGCTGCAGGCACGTTCTCTGAGTCTCCATATTTTCAACCATGGTCTCACATCGCTGTGGCAGAAATCTCCCTAAGCCATTATTTCTGGGCTAGTCCTGCACCCGGGAACCTACAACGCCGTTTCGCTGTCCCCGTCTACTCTCAGCTCTCTCCCGGGAGTCAGGGGCTGCCGTGCCCTCAGGCTCATGTCTCACTTCTCTCAGGCACACAGCCAGGCCTACTCTTCTCCCTTCAGGAACGTGCTGGGCTCCGCTTTGCTGACGTACATCCCTTCACCTTGATCATCCTGCCGCAGGGAGCTCTCTCATCTCTCCCCTCCCCTGGCTGAGCGAGGCCAACCCTGGCCATCCCTCAAGGCTGAGCTCAAGTCCTCACTCCTCCAGGAAGCTTCCCTGACTTCTGCCTGCCTGTGCTGTTCTTCCTCAAACTCCCATGAGCTCGGTCACTATTCAATTCAACTACTGATAAGTGCCTCCCGTTGTTTATTGGGAAGTACAGGCGTATCTCATTTTACTGTGCTTTGCTTTATTGCACTTTGCAGATAATGGCGCTTATTACAAATTGAAGGTTTGTGGCAACCCTGCATGGAACAAGTCTGTTGGTGCCATAGTCCAACAGCTTGTGCTCACTTTGTGTCTCTATCACATTTCGATAATATTGAAATATTTCAAACCCTCCGCTGGCAAAAAGATTACAATACCACTCAATGGTGGTTAGCATTTTTAAGCAATAAAGTGTTTTTAAGTTAAGGTATGTACATTGTTTTATTTAGACATAATGCTATTGCACACTTAATAAACTACAGTAAACGTAACTTATATGCGCTGGGAAGCCAAAAAGTTTGAGTGACTCGCTTGATTGCTATATTCGCTTTATTGTGGTGGTCTGGAACCAAACCCAATAACTCCGAGGTCTGCCTGTAGCTTTGTTTTGTCTCCCCAACTGGATCACAGTCTGTTGGGTAACCCAGCTCATGCATTAGCCTTCTTCCACATCCCCATAGCACCTGCTTACTGCCACACACATCTTCCAGCCTCAAAAATGACTTGATTTGGGGGCTTCCCTGGTGGCGCAGTGGTTGAGAGTCCGCCTGCCGATGCAGGGGACACGGGTTCGTGCCCCGGTCTGGGAAGATCCCACATGACACGGAGCGGCTGGGCCCGTGAGCCATGGCTGCTGAGCCTGCGCGTCCGGAGCCTGTGCTCCGCAACGGGAGAGGCCACAACAGTGAGAGGCCCGCGTACAGCAAAAAAAAACAAAACACACACACACACAACAAAAAAAATGACTTGATTTGGGAATTCCCTGGTGGTCCAGCGGTTAGGGCCCTGCGCTTCCACTGCAGGGGGTGCGGGTTCGATCCCTGGTCGGGGAACTAAGATCCCGCATGCCGCACTGTGCGGCCAAAAAAAAAGAAAAAAAAAGAAAAAGACTTGATTTGACTTGGAGTCAGAAGATCTGGGTTTGAGCTCTTTGAGCCTGAGTTTGCACAGCTATAACATGGAAGTAATATTCCTACCACATAGAATGACTGAAATCAGGGCTTGGGAGAGAGACGTGCCTTTCTCAGAGGGCGGAAGGAGAGAAAGGAGGGTCCGTGGGAGTGAGAAACAGCAGGAGGGGGAGGCCGGGCCATCTGAACCCACAGGAGCCCCCTCAAACACTAGAACAACAGAAGGGGGCTGAGGATAGGAGGGTGGGCTTTGGGGACACACCCCAGCCTCCACTGAGAGAAGACTCTGCTGCTTTCTCCTTCCTGCTCTGAGGCCCTGGGGAGCTTGGAGTTTAGGGAGATGATAAGTGGAGAGAAAATTAAAGGCAAGAGAAGTCTAAGGAAGTCGTCAAAGCACAGCCAGGCGAACAGAACCCTGAAAAAAAGGTAATGCCGTAAATTACAGCTTAAAAGCCTCGTTTTGGGCAAATTGCTTTTTAACAAGCAGACAAGCTCTATCAATAGCATCTACCGTATGTTTTTATAAAGTGCAGAAATATGTTTTTACAAGGCCAGTAAATAAAGTTCCTATCGATTTGAACTCAAGTGTAATCTGTTTTTCTGTCTGCCACCAACACTGGTAATAAAGCAGAATCATGTAATACGGTATTTCAGCTAATGTGACTATACATCACTGCAGGGACGCCCTGCTCTGCAGCGATCTATCATTTTCTATTGGTATTGCTTAGCTGCAGAATTTATAAACTTGCTCCAAATTGATGCAATGTTCAATTTTCTTTTCCAATTTATTTTTGGTTGAGCCAAGCAATATTGAGGTCTCTGAGCAGCGGCTGAGCACTACCAGATGTTACCTGGAAGACTTCACACTCCTGGGGAGGAGTGGGGAGATGTGAGCCCGCACTCACCACCCTCAACAGGCAGGGAGACAGAAGGCCCTGGAAGAAGATGGCAATGGAGAAGAGGTAGCCTCCTGGCCTGGGAACCCAGCAATGACTGTGCTCTAGAACATCCAGGGGCTAAAGGGTGAAAGGCCAGAGAACATCCAGCAGAGAAGCTGTAGCAACGAGCGCTGGGAATTTTGCTAAGATGTAGATTCTGATTTGGTAGGTGTGTATGAGGCCCGAGTCTGTGCATTTCTAACAAGCTGCCAGGGGATGCTGATGCTGCTAGTTCATGGGTCACACTTGGGGTAGCAATTCTCTAGACCTCAAGCATCTTCAAGGCATAGAGTTACAAATCTTGGAGTTGGAAAAGACCCCAAGAAGTAATCTGGTCCATTCCCCAATCCTCACATGGGAAGGGTATCATTAGCTCTATCTTTCCAACTCCCTGTTCCCCTCCTCTGTGCTTTGGAATACAGTGGGCACGCCTTTGCGGTTCTACACGCCACCTCATGGTGCATCATCCACTGGACACTGAGTGCCTAGACACCACTCCTGTTTGCAGACTGCCTGGCAGATGACAGGAAGCAGTGCAGTGTGGTGGACCGCGTGGAGTTTGGAATTAGATGACATGGGTTTGAATTCTGATTCCACCACTTACTGACAAGCATGCTTCATCTTCGGCACATTACTTTTCCTCCTTGAGCCTCAGCTTCCTCACTGGTGTCTCGGGAATAAAGTTCTGCCTCAAATTCTACCCATCTTATTCAATGGAATAACATCTATAAAGAGCTCGACACAGCCAGATGTTCAAAAAGGGCCAGTTCCCTTTTGTATTTCTTCAGAATACACTTGTCTAATGAATGAATGAATGAGTACTTATGAGGCAACTGAGACAAACACAGTGTAAGTGGCTCATATTAGATCCTGCAGTAGAGAGAAGCCAGGGCAGAAGGCTGGGTTGAGAGGGTTGGAGCCTGGTTCCTCCTCCTGCTTTCCCTGATAACCTCACCTGATTTCTCCCACATCCTCACCGGCCAATGAAACCCAAGTGGCAAATGCATGAAATGCTCAGATGGTCTCTTGGTCTGGCATGAGTCATTTGCTGCCCAGAGAGCACAGCTATTTGGGGAACGAGGAGTCTGGGTGTGGGGATGGCAACATGGTTAAGGCATGGTATTACCTCTAGCATACCATGGGACGTTATTTATGTAGACTTCAGGGTTATGGAGGCAAATATTAGAGTCATTTAGAGAGCAGTCTCTGGGAGACAACTAAGGCCCTTAATAAAGTCCAGATCGGTGAGACGGCCTCGCACAGCTGAGCAGGGGCAAGGATGGGATTATAACTGGGTCTTTCCACCACCTTTCCACCATACATCACAGCCTCTTTCATATCTTCAGAAACCAAGAAAGTAGAGGCACTAAGGATCACACTTAATTAACTCAAAGTATGAGCAATGGAAATTCAGTAGTCAGCTTATTTAGTGCTAAAGTAGTCAAAAATCATTTCCCAAGTAATGTATCTTCTGAATTATTTCTAAATGCCATGTATTGGTGATATATTTTAAACACTGTGGTGAAATACACCTAACATAAATGTTGCCATCTTAACTATTTTTAAGTCTACAGTTCACTACTGTTGTGCAGTTGGTTGTCATGCAACCAATCTCCAGAACGCTTTTCATTTTGCAAAACTGAAATTCATTTTGCAAAACTGAAATTCCATGTCCATGAAACAACGCCCTGTTCTCCCATCACCCAGCCCCTGGCAACCACCATTCTGCTTTCTATCTCTATGAATTTCACTACTCTAGGGACCTCAAACAAGTGGAATCCTACAGTATATGTCATTTTGTGACTGGCTTATGTCCCTTAGTGTTATGTCCTCAAAGTTCATCCATCTTGTCTCATGGGTCAGAATTTCCTTCCTTTTTAAGGCTGAATAATATTCCATTTTATGGATAATACCACATTTTGTTTATCTATTCAGCTGTCAATGGACACTTGGGTCATTTCTACCTTTTGGCTACTTTGAATTATACTGCTCACATGGGTGTACAAATATCTCTTCAAT
This sequence comes from Mesoplodon bidens, assembly GCF_964165515.1. Taxonomy (NCBI): domain Eukaryota; kingdom Metazoa; phylum Chordata; class Mammalia; order Artiodactyla; family Ziphiidae; genus Mesoplodon; species Mesoplodon bidens. The sequence continues at coordinate 104,221,590 of NC_138162.1, forward strand.
ATCCTTGTTTCAATTCTTTTGGATATTTAACCAAAAGTAGAATTGCTGGAGCATACAGCAATTTTATCTTTAATATTTTGAGGAACCACCATACTGTTTTCTATAGTAGCTGCATCATTTTACATTCCCACCAACAGTGCACAAGGTTTCAATTTCTTCACATCCTTGCCAACATTTGTTCTTTTCTTTTCTTTTCCTTTATAAAAATAGTAGCCATCCTAACAGGTATGTGGTGGCATCTCATTGTGGTTTTCATTTGCATTTACCTAATGATTAGTGATGTTGAGCATCTTTTCATGTGCTTGTTTGGCCATTTGTGTATCTTCGGAAAAATGTCTATTCAAGTAATTTTTTCATTTTTTAAATTGGACTGTTTCTGGCGTTGTTGAATTGTAGGAGTTCTTTATATGTTCTGGATATTAATCCCTCATCAGATATATGATTTACAAATATTTTCTCATTCTGTAGTTGCGTTTTTACTCTGTTGATTATATCCTTTGACAATTTAAAAATTTTGATATAGTCAAATTTATCTATTTTTTTCTTTTGTTGCCTGTGCTGTTGGTGTCATATCCAAGAAATCATTGCCTAAATCCAGCTTTCCCCTGTTTTATTCTAAGAGTTTTGTAGTTTTGGCTCTTAGTTTTAGGTTTTGATCCGTTTTGAATTAATTTTTCTATGTGGTATAAGGTAAGGGTCCTAGGTTATGTTTTTTTTTTTTTTTTTTGCGGTACGCGGGCCTCCCACTGCTGTGGTCCCTCCCGTTGAGGAGCACAGGCTCCAGACGCACAGGCTCAGCGGCCATGGCTCACGGGCCCAGCCGCTCCACGACATGTGGGATCATCCCGGACCGGGGCACGAACCTCCATCTCCTGCATCGGCAGGCGGACTCTCAACCACTGCGCCATCAGGGAAGCCCTAGGTTATGTTTTAATGTAGATGTTTTTCATATTATTTTTACTACCGCTGTGACCATAGCAACGAAATATCAATCTCAAGTTCCAAAGTTTAGGAGGTTATATTTTGCCAAAGAGTGGCAGGAACATTAACAAGAATAAAATAAGTACATGGAAACGGGCCTACATTTTCTGGATTAAATTTCTGAAGTTTTGTTGTGTGTTTTTTTTTCCCTCCATTTCAGGCAGGTGTTTTGATTGATTTTTATCATGATTCACAAATGTATTAATTTGGACAAGCTACTTACCTCTCTGAGCCTCAGTTTCCTGATAAGTGAACTAGAGATAATAATATCTCAGCCTCCTCCTAGGACTGTGATTAAATGAAATTAAGGTATAGAGTAGGTACTTATGAAATGTTAGTTTCCTTCTGTATCTTCAGCCCCTGAGCTTTGCTCCATGCCTTCATCTTGAATATTCCACCCTTTCTTCTTCTATATGATGGTACCAAGTAAACATCAAGTGGTTTAAAGGCTCATCTCTCCCAAGAAGGCTTCCTTGACTCAGGCTACTCATTCTAGTCTTCCCTTCCTTTGTATGTCCTTGGCATATAAAGGTGACCCTTTTGTTCCCCCTGACTACGGTAAACAAAACACAGGACAGGAAGCCTGCGTTCTGCTTCTAAAACTGGTCTTGACAGGCAGTGGGTGATCAAATTAGAGACTGTATGTTGGCAGGTAGCGTGATTCAGTGGGTTAAGTGAGGGCTGAGGGACCCAGAAGATTTCAGGCTAAGTGATGGTTCAATTGCCAATTTAATTTAGAATGAGAACAAACTCAAATTTCTTGGGCTTCCATTGTCATAGCTTGAAAATGAGCATGATGATATAGCTTTGTGACATTAATAAAAAGATAATTTCAAAAACCACTGGGACAGTTTGCTTTGCAAAAGGCTATAAAAAAGGAAAGAGAAATAATTATTCTTGGAGGAGAAATCCCCACACCTCAGGGGATTCTTAACTATTTAAAATCATAGAACCCTAAAGAGAATTTTAAAAACATATGGAATCTAAAAAACACTTTGCAGGAGTAAATTTGAAAATAATTTAGGGGGGTTGTGGCTTCCCCAAAGCCTAGCCAGGGTCTCCAGACTATTGATGAGCCCCAGGATAAGGGCTCTGCTCTGTACAATGGAGCATACCAGCAATAAAATACCTGAGGTGTGTGCCTCCTGCCCTCAAGATTTGCTTTTCTTCCTCTGCAGTCCCTTTCAGTCAAGCCTGGTGCTTATATCAGGTCGCTGACTCCCAATGTCACTGCTTGGAGATTAGATAAGAAATTATCAATAAAAGTGTCACCTCAACTCCTTTGGCTGATGGATGTGGCTGTACCTGGTGGTCCCTGCTTGTGCTGTCACCAGCTGAAGACCTAGGGACCACCCCATGGTGGAGGCACAGGGTCCACTGCCCTCCTGCATCTCTGGAACGTCTCTTCACAGTCAGCAAGAGTCCCACTCTCTCTAGACTGGAGATATTCTCATCATCACAGTGAGGATGTACCAGATTATAAACTCCACGCAAGGAGACTATTAAAGGACACAGGGTGGAAAAAGAATCCAGCCTTGTCCTGATAAATCATAGTTCTGTGCATTTCAGTTTAACTTCCCACATTCATCCTCTTCCTGAATCAGGCTCTTCTTTACTACACAGTGATTGTCACTTGGCACCCTCTGCAACCTCCTGCAAGTGGACCATCCTGAACTGCAGAGGCTGGAAGTTAAAAACTACATTTCCCAGACCCCCTTGCAGTTGGGGTTCTGGATGCAAATTCGACTCCACCAATGAGATGCACCCACACAACAAGGTGAGGCAGAGGCCGTCTCTTACTTCCTGGGCTGATGCAGTTGTGAAGACTTTTGGCTTCCTCTGCAGCAAAATTCCAGTCTTGGATGGCAGCCTCATGAGGGGAGAGATGCAGCAACAGAGACCTCCACACTCACTGTTCTCAAGTCCAGTCACTGACTTCACGGGAGCTAAACGTCTCTTCGGAGGTGGAGACAGCCCCCTGACCCCTGGATGCAGTGGCTGTGGTGTTTTGAAGTCAGCAGTTCCAGAGACAGCGTCCTGATTCCCCAGCTTCCTCACTGGGGCAGAAAAAGCAGCTCCCCTGGTAGGCCAGCTCAGTGGTTTTATTCTTGGGGGAGTCATTCTTGGAGGCTGAAACTAGAGCCCACTCCTCAGCCCATGTAACAATTTTGTAAGCACCCACGTTCCTGTAGTAAGTACTTCCCTGCTTAAAATAGCTAGAGTGCGGTTGCAGTTTTCCGCAACTCAGCACTGACCGATGTAGCGTTTTGGAACTAGAAGAGGTTTCAGGCAGTAGACCCTCATATTTGGGGCTGGTCATCTGTCTGGTCCAGTCTGAAGACAGGTAAGCGTCTTCTGCTTCCAGCCAAGATGGCGTAACAGGGACCAGATTTACCCTACCACTTGAGACAACTAAAAAACGGAACAAAATATGTGCAACAGTGGTTTTCGGACTTTGAACAGCAGGCAGTGCAGGACAGTGATCAGTGAGAGAGGGAAAACAAATGAGGAGAATCTTAACGATTACCCCAGCTTACCGCCTGAACAGTTTCCAGGCTGCAGTGCAGGGAAGGGGAACCCAGGTGGAGTCTGACAGTCAATGTGCATCGAAGAGATAGGGCTGGGGGTCCAAGGAGGTCAAGGTGCCCAGAATTCACAGGTCAGAGAGAGACAGAGCTGTGCAGACTTCTGGAAGTTGCAGAGAGTCCACCTTGAGTCTTCAGTGGAGTACTGATCAGAACTTGCATGTGAGGAAACTATGTAAGTCCAGGGAAAGAATTCCCAAAAGAACAGAGGGGAACATCTTCAGGGCTCACACAGGGCTAAGTACAGTTTGTATTCCCACCAGCCAGATGTTAAAAAAAGAAAAAAAAAAAAGAAGCCTTACAATTCATGGGGTAGTAGAACACACAGCAGTAGAGCAAAATTAACCCTAGAAAAAGGCTGCTCTGGTCCCCCACTAACAAAGCTTAAAAGCAAGCCTCAAAAGGATCAGCCTATTTTCAGTGAACCCAGTTACACCCCAGAACAACACCCAAGAATAATTACAAGAATATAAAAAATATTTCATACCCAACAAAGTAAAAATTCACAATGTCTAGCACCTAAAAAAAAATTACTAGGCATGCAAAGAAGCAAAACAAGGACAAAAATCAATCAATAGAAGCAGACCCAGATATGACACAGATAGAAGTAGTAGACATTAAAAATTTTTATAGGGCTTCCTTGGTGGCGCAGTGGTTGAGAGTCCGCCTGCCAATGCAGAGGACACGGGTTCGTGCCCCCTGTCTGGGAGGATCCCACATGCCGCAGAGTGGCTGGGTCCGTGAGCCAAGGCCACTGAGCCTGCGCGTCCGGAGCCTGTGCTCCGCAACGGGAGAGGCCACAACAGTGAGAGGCCTGTGTACCGCAAAAAAAAAAAAAAAAAAATTATTGTAACTATATTCCATACGTTCAAGAAGGTAGGGATGCTTAAATATCCCAAGAGAGATGGAGCATATTTTTTAAAACTCCAAATTGATCTGGAAGGGCTAAAAAAAAAATACAATGTCTGAGATGAAAAATATACCCGATGGAATTAACAGAAGCTTAGCCACACTGAATAACGTATTAGTGAGCTTAAAGACATAGCAATAGAAACTATCCAAAATGAAAAACAGAGAATAAAAAAGACTGGGGGAAAAAATCCAGAATGGCACATCAGTTAGCTATGGGGCATCTTCAAGTAGCTAAATATAGATGTAATTGGAGTTCCTGAAAGCAGGAGGGAGGCAGAAAAAAATATTAGGAGAAATAATAGTTGAAAAATTTCTAAATTTGATGCAAACTATAAACCCACAGATCCAAGAAGCTCAGTAAAAGAAACTCTAAGCAAAAGCAACATGACATAAATGACACCAAAGTACATGGTATCAAATTGCTTAAAATCAGAGATGAAGATGGGGGAACAGATTACCAATATACAATGTGACACTGGTAGCCCATGATATTTACAGTAGTGAAAGATTCTTAATTGTCAAATGTGGTTGCTTAGAATAAAATGTCTATTAAAGATAAGAGTTTGACTGGCAGAGCTGCATGATAGTTGATTATGTTGGGACTAATGAATATAAAGACAGTGGAGTAAGATGGCTTCTTCTGCCTGAAGTAGAGAGATTAAAGAAAAAAATAACAAACTTGGGGATTAAATTCTTGACTCAAGGCACAATCAGAAGAGCAGGGAACACTTATGACTAACCTGAAAGAAACTTTGGGGAAAAAAAACAAACCCAGAATGCTACATCAGTGAGATGTGGGTTATCTTCAAGTAGCCTGCAGCTTCAGGGCCAACAGAATAGGAATCAGAAATGGAAACTGACCCTGCAGGTTGCCGAATTACAGTCTAAGTTCAGTTCAGGTCTCTTATGGGAGAGAGTACTGACTGGGAAAGATTGGGACCTTCTGAAGTGGGGTGCATGATTCAGATGGCTGAACCTCAGACCCCACTGCACCTCCCCTTCCAGCAGAAGCTACCCTTCTCTCTATCTGGTAAGGCTGATCTTGCCTTGCAACAGAATACCTGTTCTTGATGCTCACACTGACAACCCTCATTGCTCACAACCTATTCTAGAGTCAGATTTCAGCATGCCCCATGGAGAGGTACAAAGTCTGAAACAGCAGACTTCTGCACAAAAATAATTGTCATTTGTTTTCTTATATTTATTGCCAGAAATCTGAGAAATATATGTGGGAAAGATACTAGATCAGAGAGAAAAGAAGATAATCTTAGACTGGGCCAGATTGATCTATATGGATTCTAGATCCAAAGTTAGCTCGATCATCTGGGGGTGGTTCTGTTTGCTCCGTGGGTTATATGATGACATCTGAACTCAGTGGTATCCTACACTAAATGAGATTGAGGTGACAGGAATTCCTTGACATAATATAAAGGAAAGAATCTAAATATGTAGAGAACTACAGAAATGTTGGCATAGGTTAACACATTTGCCCGCCTCACGTACTCCCTAACTGTGTCCCCTGAGAACATCTTTCCTTCATGAGTATTTAGACAGACTGTGGTGAGGGGAATGCCAGCATTATGTTTTTCTTTGGCTGTCTTCAGAATTTTGAGAATTTCTCTTTATCTTTGGTTTTCCGCAGTTTGATCATGATATGTCTAGGTGTTTGGTATTTTGTTTGTTTGTTTAATCTTGATTACAGTTGTGTGAGCTTCTTGAATCTACGGTTTGTTGCCTTTCATTACTTAAAATATGTATTGGCCATTCTCTCTTCAATATTTCTTGTGCCCTGTTCCGTCCCTCTCTTCTTCTGGGACTCCAACTACGTGTACGTTAGAGCGTTTCCTATTGTCCCACAATTCTTGGACGCTCTGTTCTGTCTCTTCTTTTCTCGCTTTATGTGTGTTTAGATAATTTCTATTGATCTATTTCAAGTTCGCTGATTCTTTCATCTGCTATGTCCAGTTTGCTGAGAAGATCATCCTAAGGTCCATTTCAGTAACCTATCTAGTTTTCCTTGATGAAGGTTCTGCCTTTTTGCGAGATTGCCTCCTAGGGGATGAGACCTAGTCCCGAGCCCAGCCTAGTGGCATGGACCCTGCTTCCCATGGGCAGATTGCTTCATGCCATCCTGCTTGCCTGAGCTCCCAATTACTGCCTACCCGGTGCTTCCTCGGTCCTGGGGCAGGGCTGATGTGTGATGTGAGACAGCTCCCTGGAAGTTGCTACTGACGTAGTTGGGGAGAAGAGACATGGTTCCAAAACACCACATCCTGATGTGGAGTGAGATAAATGCTCTTAGGATGTAAAGTAATGTGGGAGCCCAGAGGAGGAAGACGTACTCATCTGGGAGAAGAGACAGGGAGCCGAGTCATAACCTGAACGTGGCATAACGAAGGTCTGAGCTAGAGCAATGCATGGGTCAGGGCTAACATCCATTAGTAACCAGGAATTTTGTACTTGTTTTTGGAGTTTTGCCTCTCCTTACCTGTGACTTCTCACCCCAATGGCTTATTTACCTGATGGTTGCGATGTTCAGTGGGGATATTACTGGGGTTCAAGTACCCTCTATCCAAGTTGAGTCTCTTCTGATCTCCCTTCATCATCCGAATGATCAGTTTCCTTCCACCCCTTTCTCCATGGGTTTCTTGGGGCTGAATCAGATGCATTTCTACACTAACTTTCCTGACATTTAGTCCAGTAAGATTTTTCTAGTTCTGGATATCTAGAAAACCACGTCACCTATTTCAGTTCTCATTTTGGCCACCTGTTCTTGGCTTCTCTCTGCTTGTTCAAGCTGAGGGTCAGCAATTATTAAGACTCTCCCAATCTACTTTGCTCACTGGTAGAACCAGAATTACACTGAACTTAGGAAGTGACAGTCTATGACAGGACAGAATTTCAGAGGTGTCGGGAGCCTCAATCCATCTCAGCGCCTGATATATGATGCCTAAGCCCCACCATTAGTGTCTCTTTTCTTTAGCTCGGTAGGTCTCAACTTATATTGATGCATAGCATATGACGGTTCTCTGTTTCTCGCTCTCCATATACACATAACAGACCAATACGTAATCTTTATACACAGATAGATATCAACAAATATATAGCTAAATTATCAAGCACACTAAATATACTAAAAATACATATATTATAAAGGCTTAATGTAGGCACTAATAGGGAAGGGAAAAGATTTAAGAAAGACTATAAAAAGTATGGGGAAAAAGTTAACCTTGAGTAAAGTCTATATTTTTCCGCTAATTGAGAAAATACAGCCCTCCCCGCCCTTCTCCTTTTCTTTCTCTTTCTTCTTTAAATTTAAGACCGGTTCAGCCTTTTAGCGTGCAAAACCCCTTGAGGCAGATACCATTTTAAGCTGCTATCAGTCACCACACTGTGATGTGATGTGTTTGAGAAGAACAGACATAGATGGGGGTGGGTTGGAGAAGAAAGAGGATGCTGACATGTCTAAGGGGGAAAAAAGATGAGGGGAAGGACACGATTCATGGAGGACTGAGGTACCAGAGACAAACTATGTCATAATTTTCGCCAGGCTTCTCTCTGCTGTTTAACTTCCGAGAATTAGCTCTGTGGTTTTAGCATGCATAGAAACATCACAAGGCATTTTGTTTTTCTACGTCAAACCTTACAACAACCCTATGAGATGGGTATTACTCATCATCCCATTTTATAATCGAGAAAACTGTGGTTTGGAGACGTAAGTTTCAACTCCATTTCTATCTCCAGCCTGGACCTCTCTCTCTTTTCTTTTTTTTTTGCGGTACGCAGGCCTCTCACTGTTGTGGCCTCTCCCGTCGCGGAGCACAGGCTCCGGACGCGCAGGCTCAGCGGCCATGGCTCACGGGCCCAGCCACTCCGCGGCATGTGGGATCTTCCCGGACCGGGGCATGAACCCGTGTCCCCTGCATCGGCAGGCAGACTCTCAACCACTGTGCCACCAGGGAAGCCCTGGACCTCTCATTTGAACATCAAACTCTTCTGTATAAAAACTCACTCAACATCTCTCCCTGGATGTCTGATAATACCTCCAACTCAGCATGTTCAGATCAGATGGCCCGAGTTCTTGCACCCATCCCCTAAACATCTTTCCAATTTGCTATGGACTGAATGTTTGTGGCCACCCCAAATCCATATGTTGAAGCCCTGATTCCCAATGTGATGGTATTTGGAAGTGGGGCCTTTGGGAGGTGATTACATTTAGATGAGGTCGTGAGGGTGGGCCCCTCATGATGAGATTTGTGCCCTTATGAGAAGAGACTCCAGAGAACTTGCTCTGTCTTCTCTCCTTCTTCTCCATGTGAGGACACAGAGAAAAAGCAGCTGTCTACAAGAAAAGACAAGAGAGGTCTCACCAGAGACTGAACTGACTAGCACCTTGATCTTGGACTTCCCAACCTGCAGAACTGTGGGAATAGATTTCTGTTGTTCAGGTCACCCAGTCTATGGTATTTCGTCATGGCAGCCTGAGCTGACTAAGACACCATCTCAGAAAATGGTAAGTATCCTCCCAGTCATCAAACAGCTCAATCTAATATGAAGAACCTCAACCAAAATGCTGTAACCTGTGGTTTAGGGTGAGTTTTGAAAGGCAGCCATTGATGTTCTTACCCGAGAGAATCAGGTGTTTCCCTCATGCTCTGCCTTCCCAGGAGGAAGCAAGACTGGGCCCCTGGGATGTCTGTTAGGTTCTCTTTGCCTCTTTTCTTTCTGCTCTGGAGTTACTAAGTCTTTCTCAAGGGTCTGGGGTAGACGAGACACTGCTTGTAAGAGAAAATTTGTGATTGAAATACAGCAGCCAGGATGGAGGGCAGGGCAGGCTGGAGAGCCCTGCTGGTAATAAAGGAGTGAATTTTGAGGGGCTGAGCCCTGAGGAGGCTCCCTTACCCTCCAGAGTGGAGGAGCTGAGGAAGACAGAGAGGGACAGGCCTCAGCATGGAAACTAGATGAGGCAGGGAAACTGAACCCAAGACTCACTTTGCTAGTCCCTTCAGTGGATGTTTCCTATGGAGGGAATGTGGCTTGGAATTACATTCCACTGTCCTAGACAATCAGTGAAGTGTGGTGGTTAATACACAGCCTCTGGGGCCAGATCACCCATGGGCTTGAAGGCCAGCTCTGAAGCTCAGCACCTGGGGCCAGCTACATACCTGCTTCTTCATCTGGAAGATGGGGATGATAATAGCACCCACCTCACAGCATTGCTGGGAAGATTAAAGGATGACAGTGCTTGAAGAACTTAGGACCGCACCTGACCAGTTAGCTCTTATCACGCCCTGCTCTCTGGAGGGAAAAGCTGCCCTCAGCAAGCTGGACGCAGACCTACAGAGCCAAGGGCTGCTGGGCATTTGGCCATCAGTCCCCCTCCCTTACCCATCCCCAGCCCAACCCGTCCCCTTTGGGCAAGAGCCATCCCCTTCCTGGGGAGTCTCGGCCCTGGGATGACAGAGCAGGGCTCACTCAGCTCATGTCCCGCTCTGAGGGGCCTGAAGTGCTCACAGGAGATGGCTGAGCCTTCAAAACCATTAACTCTGAAAAGCCCAGGCATGGGGAAGACTTGCTTTTACAGGTGGTTAAAAAAAAAGTGTTTGTTAGCTTTCTCCTCTGGAAGGTTTTTTTGGGTGTGCCCTGCTGTGTACGGCCTGATGCTGAGCCCCCCAGATTCTGGATTCTATGGAGCATCAGTCCTCTTGGAAAAGCTGCTCTGACTCCTGGTTGTTTTTCCCCTGTGGTTGGGGAAAGGGATAGAGGAAGGGGTGGGGATGGAGGGAAGAGGGCTGTCAGGCATCTCACCTACCCAGTGTCATTAGAAAGGGATTAAAAGATAGCAGAAAAATGGCAGAATTCACATGTGTACCGCTTTTACTTTTTTCAAAGAGCTTTCATGGGCATCATGTCTTTTGAAGCACCTGGGGCCTGGGACAACAGCTAAACCATCTTGGACCCTGAGAGACAGGAGGGAAGGCCAGGAAGGTTTTATTAGCCAACGTTGCACATGAGGAAGTCAAGAACGTGGACGGGGAACCTGTGACAACAGGAGGGGCAAGGCACAGAGAAAGCAGGAGAAGGTCAGGAGAGCGGGCTTCTGGTGGGGGCTCCATCCCCCCTGCCTGTGTGACCTTGGGTAAAATCCTTAACTTCTCTCGGCTTCAGCTTTCTCATCTGCAAATCGGGGATCATGGTACAGGTTGTGCCAGGCCCAGGGGACTGTTATGAGACAAGGATGAGGAACACAAAATGTATAATAGGCTCTTTAAATGTGAGAGACAGTAAAACGACTTCTCGGGAGGTCACCTCTCCCACGACCCCAAGTGTCCAGAACACGGCGGAACATCAGAAAGGGAAGGCCGAGCGCCTACTGTGGGAAAGTTCTCTGCAGTCAAATTGGTTCCTTTGACCATTTTCCTCTTTAATCCTCTCAAAGTAGATATTATCATCCGCTTTCACAGATGAGGGAAGTAAGGCTAAGAAGTTGAGAAACTAGTGAAGGTAGTTGGATACAGAACTGGAATCTGAACTCACATCTGTCTTTCTAGACCTCGAGCTCATGCTCTGACCCCCCCCCTGTGCTGCTTTCCTGAACACCCTCCCCCCCAACCCCCGGCTCCAAAAAATACACACAGAGGCATCTCATATACGTCACGGGGCTTGTAGGCGAAAACTCAGGCACTTGACTCACGTTCTCACTTTGAGCCTGTTTACTCTTGGTTTAGAAATAATTCTGACCTGTTTGGGTATCAGCTTTCCCATCCTGCTGCAGATCAGAAAGGACATAAGGATACCAATCATCTTTGACAGGAGCAAGAAATAACAGATGACAGGAGGAAAATAAATTTTAAAAGTAATTTTAGCCGCGTTGGGTGGTTTTGTGTAGAAACAAATAACCTTACAAATTTCTTTGGCCCCTAGAGCTATCACTCGTGAGTGATCTAAAAAAAAAGTCTGCCTTCCTTATGAAAATAAAATAAAACCTATATTCCTAAGGCAGAACTGGCTCCAGAAAAAAGAAACTCCGTGTTGGGTAGGGCAGCTGGACCACAAGCATCTCAGACTCCTGTTCCTCAAGATTCTTGTTCTTCTTTCTGAGTCCCTGTTCTGGGTATGTTCCACCTCTACAGAGAGGGCAGAGCGCAGACACAGAATGGAAGCTTTTGTTCTCAGGACCACTGTGAAGAGAGCGACGCATCACAGCTTCACTGAAGACTCAGGCACAGCAAAAGGGAAGCTGATGAAGACATTAACAGGAAACCAGGTGACTGGTGCAACATAGCCATTTGCTTGTCAATTACACAAGCAGTAACTATCGATCAGGCACCTGCCAGGTGCCAGCATAGTCCTAGGTTCAGGGCCTTCAGCTGCGAAGTTAACTTGACTCTCTCTCTGCCCTCTTGGTGTCGCCTGTGCCCTTGGAGGGAGTGTGTCATGTTCATCAGCAGCTTGCGACCCCTGGAGAGGGACGAGTCCCCTCTTGGTCTTGCCTAATTTCATATCAGGTCATCTGCAATACCACCCATCCACTCTCTACACTGTCAGACACAACTGTACCTCAATAGGAAACATATATTTGGTCTTTGTCCTTGGTTTCTGGCACAGAGCTCCTAAGACCCTTGGAAATCTCCAGAGTGATTAAGAATGTCTTTTGTGTGTTAATGAGGTGACTGGTTGAGGGCAGGGATGGGGGGGTGGGGGAAGATGCTAGATAACTTCAGGATGGGGACTGGTCCCAGAAAGACCAAGGCATGATTAGAGGGTTGGAACTTTCAGCCCCGCCCCCAGACCTCCAAGGAGGGGAGAGAAGGTGGAGATTGAGTCAATCACCAATGTCCAACGACTTAATCAATCACGCCCTTGTAATGAAACCTCCATGAAAACCCTAAATGATGGGATTGGGAGAACTTCTGAGTTGGTGAGCACTTTAAGGTGCTGGGAGGGTGCTGCTCCAGAGGAGGCCATGGATGCGCCATGTAACCCCTGCCCCCATACCTTTCTCTATGCATCTCTTCCATTGAGCTGTTCCTTGAGTTGTATCCTTTATAATAAATCGGTAATAGTAGGAAAACTGTTTTCCTGAGTTCTGTGAGCTCTCCTAGCAAATTATTGAACCCGAAAGGGAATGTGTAGTGGGGACCGTAATTCTTTAGCCAAGTCGGAGAGAAGTGTGGGTACCCTTGGCACCAATACTTGTGATGAACGTCTGAAGTAGGGGATGGTCTTGTGGGACTGAGCCCTTAACCTGTGGAGTCTGATACTAAGTCTGGGTAGTTTGGTGAGAACTGAGTTGAACTGTAGGGCTCCATGTTGGAGAGACGGAGAGCTAGCTGTCGGTGTGGATAAAACCCCGCATTTGGTGTCAGAAGCACAGTGGGAGAAAACACTGGGGGCCCCTGAGGCAGCCTCCAGTGTTCTGATTCCCTGTCCTAGAGGACTTGTCATCAGGGCTACCTGCCCCCAGGGCCAGGCTGGACCTGCCCACAGGGGCGTGGCCTTAGCCACTAGAAGCCCCAGAAGCCCTGCTACAACATGACTCAGCAACTCCTGCTGCCACACTGAAGAAGCGCCCGTAGGTAGCAAGGTCACCGGCTGTGACAGATGTTTACAAGGATGACATGGAATCATTTAACAGAGGTTAAACTATGTTCGTTGGATTGTTTAAGAAGGCAGGGTTGTATGTAGTCTATTTTAGAGAGACCGCCATACAAAATGATTAAAATAAGAAATTGGAGTATGTCAACGGGCAAAGGTCAATTATCCAGAAGGTGAGCTTAGAAAGAACGCCTCACTCTCCAGCATGGCATCATTGCAGTGCCATTTTTTTCAAATGACTCCAAGCCCGACGTCATTTCCTGAGTAAACCACCCCAAGTTCCCCGGGTCCCCTGGCATGAGGCACAGTGTTCCCGCGGGCACTCGTGACCTCGGTGAGGAGGTGACAAGCCCCACCTGATGCCTTCTTACCCTCTCCCCCAGGCTGCAGCCTCTCCCTACACAGCCTGGGTGCCGTGGACACCCAATTCTGACCACCGCTGTCACGGCCCCAGCCTCTGTCCAGCTCCTTTCCCTGTACAGAAGGGACAGAGAGCCGTGTTGGCTTCCCTAGGGTAAGGAACAGCTCCGTCTGCCTGCCTGGGGTTCCAGTATTTCACAAATGTTCGCAGAGCCCTGTGGGTTTTGCTCCATAAATAGGTGAGACAGGTTGACCAAAGGCAGACCCCAGGATCCCTGCTGGAGGAAAACTGTATATGACACAAAGTTTTTCCAGCAGAGCAGAAGTTCCAAACGCAGGGACCCTGGATCCCACTGGGCTCACACAGGCTGTGGGTGCAGTGGAGGAGGGCATCAAACCCTGCACCTCTCTCATTACGCTGCACGGACCTCATAAATAGGGAGAATCAGGTGACAAGGCTGAAGGAGCATCAGGTGAGACAGACCCAGGATGGCAGTGATATCTCAGGCACAAACGCCTGGGACTTGGATTTCATCTCACGCTGACGGTGCCTTACATTCTCAGAGCTTAACTGGGAAGAATCACCCCAGGAACTCTGAACTGTGAAGAGCAGAGTCCATTTGCCTGCTATCTGAGAGGCAGCCATGATTTTGTGATTAAACACACAAATTTGGGAACCAGACAGCTGGGCTTCAAATCCCAGCTTCATCACTCACCAGCTGTGTGACCTTGGGCAAGTTGCTTAAACTATCTGTGCCTCAGTTTACTCATCTGTAAGACTGGGATAATAATGATTGTGAAAAGTAAATGGGTGAGTATTTCTAAAGCGCTTAGAACAGTGCCTGGCACATGTCACTGTGCTAAATCAAACAAAATAATCCGGCCAAGGCAGGGGATTGAGAAGATGAGGCATATCCAATAAATGTTTTGGAGGCTCAGATGCGTGGATTCTGTCTCCTAGCTGACTCCTTGCCCCAAAGGCAGCAACTCCTGAGTGGGGCTGTACGGGAGGGAGTGCACGAAGGGTTAAACCCCCAAGTGAACAGAAAAACAAGTTCCATCTGGTCCCTGGGACAAAGCGACAGCCTGCAAAGCCCCCAGCCCGGGCTCCTGCTCAAAGGACACATTGCTTTTTAAAATTCCAACTTGTGGCTGCCTCGATCTATAAATCAACCAGTTCTCCACACCCTAGAGCTCGGAGCAGGATTCACAAATGGCAGCGAGACATTCGTGTTCCGAGAATAGGCGTCTGCAAGTGCCTTTGCACTCGGGGTACCCAGCCCCCCCGGCAGCTTCCTGAAAGGCCCTGGGGCTAGTGCTTCAGCCTCGGCTCCCCTTCAGAGCAGAGATTGCTCTCCAGGGGGTAAAGAGAAGGCAGGCAAGACGGCACGAGGTCAAGGCTCAAACTGGAGCTGGGATTTTGCTTAGATGCCTCACTTCAGCGAACTGTCTCTGGGACTCAGCTGTATCAGCTGTTTGCCCTACCTCCCCACGCCACTGCTGGGACCCCATCCTTAAGTGCCAGGCTGGGAGCGGTGAAAGGCTGATTAAGGAGAACCCTCAGGACTCCACAAGGCACTGGGGAACCCTTTCAGAGAAGCAGTGGGCTTCTTCTTGGTTCCCTGGCTGATTTGTGCATGGGGCAGCTTGTGCCCAGGAATCCCCCGGGGGGCACAAGGTCCCTCCATATGTGGAAGGGGAGAGGGAGCCAGAATGAACCCCCGGGTCCTCCTGTGGGCCTTTGCCTGAGGCAGGGCCCTTCAGTTTTACCACCCACCCTGGACGCATGCCCACACCTGCCCTGAGAACACTGAATCCAGCCGTAGCACTAACCCTGCGGAGCAGGGAAGTAATTCACAAAAAGTTGGGCAATTCAAAGTTACAGTTTCCACAGCAACCAGCACTCAGACCATTTGGGTAGCTGAAGCCTTTTCCTCTTAGCATTCACTTTTTTCCTCTCCCCAAATAGCATTTTTTCTCTTATTATTACAGTAATACACATTCACTGGAGAACATATGGAAATTACAGACAAGTGTAAAGGAGAAAATAAAAATTACCCTTAATCCCACCACTCGGAGCAATCCAATGTTAACGTTTTGATGTATTCTTCATTCGTCTAGTTTTTTTTTTTTTTTGCATGCATGCATAAAAAGATATAATTTTTGAAAATTGGGACTATAGTGAAATTACTGTGTTATCATTTGGTTTCTTTCACTTAAAAACATATTGTGGGGCTTCCCTGGTGGCGCAGTGGTTGAGAGTCCGCCTGCCGATGCAGGGGACACGGGTTCGTGCCCCGGTCCGGGAAGATCCCACATGCCACGGAGTGGCTGGGCCCATGAGCCATGGCCGCTGAGCCTGCGCGTCCGGAGCCGGTGCTCCGCAACGGGAGAGGGCGCAGCAGTGAGAGGCCCGCGTACCATAAAAAAAAAAAAAAAACATATTGTAAGACTTTCCAATAGCCTTATATATTCCCTGAGAACATAATTTTTAATAGCTACGTGGTATTTTTTCATATGGGTAGAACATATTCTATTTAACCAATCTATTGTTGAGCTTTTTTTTTTTCTTTTTTTGCGGTACGCGGGCCTCTCACCGCTGTGGCCTCTCCCGTTGCGGAGCACAGGCTCCGGACGCGCAGGCTCAGCAGCCATGGCTCACGGGCCCAGCCGCTCCGCGGCATGTGCGATTCCAGGACCGGGGCACGAACCTGTGTCCCCTGCATCAGCAGGCGGACTCTCAACCACTGCGCCACCAGGGAAGCCCTACTGTTGAGCTTTTTAGATGATTTTCCTTTTTTCTTTCACTATTTTCAATAACACTACAATGAACATCCTTTTACATCAATTTGTGTGTATGTCTCATTAATCAGATTAGAATAAATTCATAGAACTAAAATTATTGTTCAAACGCAATGAATATGTAAATAATTCTAATATGCATGATCAAATCCCCTCCAGAAAGGTTGAGGCAATTTGTACTTCTACCTGTAATGTATACTCTCCTTAAAAAAAAAAAATCCAAAGTTCAAATTTGGTAGGTTTTAAATAAAGTCTATACCATTTTTTAAAATTACATTTCTTTTAATTATAAATGGAATTAAGCTTTCCCCTCACTTTTTTTTTTTTTTTTTTTAACGGTACGCGGGCCTCTCACTGCTGTGGCCTCTCCCGTTGCGGAGCACAGGCTCCGGACGCGCAGGCTCAGCAGCCATGGCTCACGGGCCCAGCCGCTCCACAGCATGTGGGATCTTCCCGGACCGGGGCACGAACCCGTGTCCCCTGCATCGGCAGGCGGACTCTCAACCACGGTGCCACCAGGGAAGCCCCTCCCCTCACGTTTTTAATGAACTTTCTTCTGTCTATAATCACCCATTAACATCCTTTGCCTCCTTCTTCTATGCGGTATTCATCTTCTTCTTATTGATTTATGAGCCCTTTATGCATAAAGATAATAATCCTTTGCCATATTTATGGCACATATGTTCTCTCAGTTTGTCGTTGGATTTTTATTTTGTTTATGGCATTTTTTAAAGTGCAGAAGTTTCAAATATTGTTGTAACTCACATACATCCTTCTTTTCCTTTATGACTTTATCTTTTGATTTTTACGCCCAGGCAGACCTTCTCTAACCTGCAATCCGATAAATATTTATCTGTATGTTGCTTTTCTAGCCATTTTATGGCTCTGTGGTTTTGATTTCACACTGACTGCTCTAAAATGCCTGGATTTCTTATACAGGTGCGGTTCCGCATTTTCTTGTCTAATGGTCCTGAGGCTGGAGTCTGCAGGGCCAGGTTAGAGATGGTTGCCAGGGAGATGCAGGAATTGACCTGCTGCTCCTGCCTTTCAGGAGATCTCAGCCTTGCAGGCACCTTTCCATGGAGTCCTGGTTTTTGCTAGTGAATGGAAGAAATGAACAGGGAGGAGGAAATAGCTGTTCCACGATTACACACTGAAAAAGGTACACCTCACGTGGCTTTGTTTCCCATCTGAGGTGGGGAGGTGGAGGATGGGGAATGCCAGATGCATGGAGAGCTGGCGAGCAGCTTCCTCCTTAGCACGTTAGAAATCAAGGGAGTAGATTCCAAACCTGAAATTAACCATCACTCTACTTGCAAGAACTAAAGGCAGTCTTGCTGGCATTGCATTTCGCCAAATACCAGGTTTGCGTAAGGAAGAGGTACAGGGGGCGGGGGTGGGGGAGAGGGAACCTGGGACATCAGCTCCCCAGAGATGTGGACCTTCTCTTCAGTCCAATCACCCAAAGGGCCCCAAGAGTCAGTGAGTACCAGGCAGGATGCTGTGATCCCAAGCAGAGGGTGGTTAACTTCGGACGCCATCTGGGAAGATGCTGCCGCAGACTGTGCCCCCCACCACCCCGTCCAGCCTCAGGAGATAACTGCCTTCCTTCCATTGTCCCTATTTCAATTCAACGCCCAAAACTTTTTGCCAAGGCTGTTTGCCCAGTTACTAAAGTCATCTCTGCATGTGCTGACAAGGCAAGGGATTTATTCATTCATTCCACAGGTTTACTAGGGTCTATTCTCTGCATGCCGCTGTGTCCAGCCATGGTGGTCTATTCCTTTCCAACGAGGGATAAAATATTTCCCTCCCATCTTCGGCTCTCTGTTATCTCTCCTTAAACCCCTAAAAAATCCTCACAACCCTCTGCCTTGTACCCCATGTCTTCTAGTCACTGCCCTGCCTCAGCTTTCACGTTGCAGGATGCACTAGTCACCTGGGCGTTGGAGAAGATTATTATAACTACCACCACCACCATCACCATCATCATGTACTGAATGCTTCCTGTGTTGGCACCGACAGGCTTTACATACATGTTCTCTCGTAATCATCGTTCAATAATCTTCATTCAACAAGTATTTATTAAGTGTCTACGATGTGGTAGAGACTGTTCTAGTGCTTGGGATACATCAGTAAATAAACCAAAGATTCTTGCCCTCATGGAGCTTATATCCCAGCTGTGGGGTGGAGGCAAGAATAGGCAAAACAAACACATAAACATAATAACGAAAGAAACCGTGTGTAGCTTAGAAGGTGATAAATATGAGGGAAAGAAGTAGAGAGGGATGAGGAGGCTCAGGGCTGCCAGGGCCGGGGTTGGGGAGGCCTCCTTGAGAAGATGACATTTAAGCAGAGCCGGAAGGAGGTGAGGATGTGCGCCGTGACTATGTGAGGGGGCGGACAGACTCCGGCAGAGGGAACCACCGTGCAGAGGCCCTCAAGCATAGCTGCTGTGGTCAAGAAGCAGACGGGAGTATCTTCCCTGGTGGCGCAGTGGTTAAGAATCCACCTGCCAAGACAGGGGACACGGGTTCGAGTCCTGGTCTGGGAAGATCCCACATGCAGCAGAACAACTAAGCCCGCAAGCCACAACTACCGAGTCCGTGTGCCACAACTACTGAAGCCCGCGCACTGCGAGCCCGTGCTTCGCAACAAGAGAAGCCTGTGCACAGCAATGAAGAGTAGCCCCCGCTCTCTGCAACTAGAGAAAGCCCGCGCAGAGCAACGGAAGACCCAACGCAGCCAAAAATAAGTAAATAAATTCATTTTTTAACAAAAGGGAAGTTTAGGATTGATGACTGATCGCTCATCTTACCAGAAATGGATCTTAGACCCACTTTAAGGTGAGGAAAAGGAATCTCAGAGAGAAGAAGTAACTTGCTCGAGGTCACGGCGTTATGAGCAATCAACTAGGATGTAAGACAAGGTCTGTGCAAAGCCAGAGCCCTGGATGCTTCTCATACCAGCCCTCGGGCTCCGAGCGTCTGTGAACCAGGGAGTCAGCTCCCACACCCAGCAGCTCCCAGTCCTGCCAGACGCTTCCTACTCTGCAGGTCAGGTTTGCAGGCAAGCAAAACGGGATGAACAGAGGGCCACCAACACAATTTAAAACAACTTTTTACTACCAGGTGGGATGTGAGGGGCGTTCTCTGTGTGCAGGTCTGCCTCTGCCCTCCTCCTTGCCTTCTAAGCAGCTGTTTCACCCACCTCAGTAGGGGCCTGGCCCCTGAGGGCATTTCAAGTTCCTGGCCCCTAGTGTAAGGAATTCTAGTCCAGGCATATTTGTATTTGAATAGAAGGGCATTTCCACAGCCAGCTGGCAAAGGAGAGGTGAGCAAGGGGTGCAGAGGCGTGCACACTCAACCCAAGTCAGGGACCCTCTGTTTCTCCATTACCAGGCAGGTCTCCGCCGTCCCAGAGCCCTGGCCATTGCCTGCCTGTGCCTGAGACCCTGGCCGCCCAGCCCGCTCACCCCGATGGGGCAGGATGACGGTTGCCCATCTCCCCCTGGTGTCGGCTCTTGCAATTGCAGCTCCAGGAGGTAGAGGAGACCATCGCCTTCCAACCAGCTGGGCCTGGAGAGCCACGCCTACCAGCCGGGCCTGGCCCTGCTCCCTCCTGGCCCTCTGGGCGTCGCCTGCCTCTAAGGGCGCGTCAAGGATCTCTGCATTCCCGACGTGGCGGGCAGAACTCAGGCCTGGGAATTAGAACATCCGATGGATTCTCCTGACTTTACCTTGGGTTAGTGGTACAGACCTGCAGGTGGGGAGGAAACGGGCCCTGATTTGTTCACACTTCTGCAAGCCACCACCGCCCCCCCCGAATCTGTCCCTTTGCTAAGTCACTTGACATTGCTGGGTCTCCATCAGCCCATGAGGGCTGATGAACAAGAGGAACTCCACAACCCACTTCTTCCCTGTGTTGGTTTAGGAACTGGCTTCTTCCTGGACCTGGAGCCTGCTGGCAGTCGGGAAACAGCTCAGGCCATTTGGGGTGCACTGCAGGTTGCCCTCTACCGCTTAGGTGGCGGTGATGTGGTATGGTCAGGGTACGAGCTTTGGAACCCACACAGACCTGGGTTAAAATCTTGACTCTGCTGCTCATGAGCTATGGAATCTTTCTGTGCCTCAGTTTCCTGACCTGTAAAATGAAGGTAATCATCCCCACTGTGCTGGTAGCTGTAAGGTTTTAGTGCGATACTGTCCATAAAGCACTTAGCACAGAGTCTGGCTGCGTGGAAGACGGTCAGTAAATGTCACCATGGACTATATACTCGGGACCATCGGGATGGAGGGGGCACGGGAAAGAGCACGGTATAGGGGCCAGAGCATCCGAGCTCTGGTCTCATCTCTTAACATCTCTGTGTGTTAGAGCAAACCGATGTCCACAAGGTTGTGATGATACTCAAATGAGGCCTCGGGCTCCCCATCGTGGGCAGAGACTCCTGCCTGGCCCACCTCTCAGGACTGATCCGAGATAAGGACTGTCAGGACAGGGAAGGGGCTTTGAAAATTGTAACACATTCTTGTTACTGAGAGACAATCCTGCCCCCAGCACACTGCCCTTAGCTCCACATCCGAGCACGAATCTCATGCCCAGGGAGCTGCCTATTTTCTTGCCTGTCTCTCAAGCATACAAAGGTCTCTGCCTGCAGGGGGTTTACCTTGTAGCTGGAGAGACAGACAAGAAAACAAGTGGTGAGAACGCTGAAATTGACACCACGGGCAGGCGTAGGTGGGTTTTGTCCACTCCTAAGTGTCCAGTTAAGAAAAGCAGAATGCCCAGGAGGGAAGCTAAGCCACAGGACAACTGGCCACTGGCTTGGGGAAAGATAGACAGTGTTACCAAACCTTGCACGGTGAAGAAAGTGCTAGAACTGGAGCCCCGGGTGGTAGCCTAGGCTATTAATCCAAAAAGCCTACATACTGTGTGATTCCAACTATATGACATTCTGGAATAGGCAGACAATAAAAAGATCAGTGGTTACCATGGGTTAGGGAAGAGGGTGGGATGAAAAGACAGAACACGGGGGGTTTTTAGGGTAGTGAAAACACTCTGTATGATGCTGTAATGATGGATACTTTTTATTATACATTTGTCCAACCATAAAATGTCCAATACCAAGAATGAACCCTAATGTAAACTATGGATGTTGGGTGATTATGATGTATCAGTGTAGGTTCATCAGTTGTAACAAAGGTACCACTCTGGGGCTTCCCTGGTGGCACAGTGGTTGAGAGTCTGCCTGCCAATGCAGGGGACATGGGTTTGAGCCCTGGTCTGGGAGGATCCCACATGCCGCGGAGCAACTGGGCCCATGAGCCACAACTACTGAGCCTGCGCGTCTGGAGGCTGTGCTCCGCAACAAGAGAGGCCACGATAGTGAGAGGCCCGCGCACCGCGATGCAGAGCGGCCCCCACTTGCCACAACTAGAGAAAGCCCTCACACAGAAACGAAGACCCAACACAGCCAAAAATAAATAATAAATAAATTAATTAATTTTAAAAAATGTTAAAAAAAAAAAGGTACCACTCTGATGGGGGATGTTGATAGTGGGCGAGGCTTTCTGGGGGAAGTCTCTGTCCTTTCCACTCACTTTTGCTGTGAACCTAAAACTGCTCTAAAAAATAAAGTATTAAAAATGAAATAGACATATAATTTCTCTTGAGCTGTTGTTTCTGCATCTGTAAAGCAGAGACAACCATGCTTACTCTGCCGGTCCCATGTGGTCATGGTTAGGGGTCAGATGGGCTCTAAAAAAAAACCTGTGTGCTGGCGGGGCGTCAGGAGTTCCCTGGTGATGGAGAGAGACCCTCAAAGTCCAGAAGGCATGACAACTGCCCCGCCGGCCCCCAGTCCTTGCCCCCAGGAGGGCTCAGACTGCAGTGGGTACCTTGTCCCAGCAGCTGCTCCGCCAGCAGAGGTCCTCCCCACCTCCTCCTCTCCCCCTTCACCCCCAAGTCCGCAAATGTTAACAAACAATAAAGGACATTATGACTCATTTAAAATTCCTCACAGGCTTTCCCTGAACTCCAGCCAGAGGAGGCAAGAAGTCCCTGCAGCGTTCAAAGTTCAAGTGTTTGTCCCTCTAAATGGCTCCGACCGAGGCCGGGCAGCTACTTAAAATCCAAGAAGCCTCTGCTCACGTTCCCAGCAGACTGCCGGGGACAGACCCCAATCATACGGCAACCCCCGCTCCACCCCTCCAAAACACACACTGGCTGAACGACCTTTTTTCTTTAAAGCAGGATGCAAACCTACTGGACTTGCCTTTCAGGCCCCATCTGCCCCGTCGGTGGAACAGCCCGCAAAGTTTTTTCAAAGAAACATTATTTGATCTGAAAAACATCTGGAACCCATTTCCCCAGCACTTGACTGGAAGGTCTCAGCCGACATCACTGAGCAATTACTGAACAGATGCCCTTTTTGCCTGTGCTCTGAGGAACATCCCTGCGGACTGGGAACACGCAGCTTTACTGAAAGGTCTGACCAGAGGTTCTGTAAACCCTGGAGCAGAGGGTATAACGACAGGAAAGGTGGCGGGGGATACAGAGGACTGGAACTGAACATCAAGGCCAGGAAGCTCCCTAATGAAGGCACCCGGGAGCAAAACATTAGCCACACAAGCTCTTCTCCCGTCATCCTCTTAACAGTGACAGCGACTCGCATTCTCACCATTACGAGACGCCCTTTGTGGGCAGGGTGAGGATTTGTTTTTGTGTGTGTCCCTGGCTCCTATGACAGTGTCCGGTAGAGGGACAGGATCTGCTCCAGGGAATGGATACATGCATGACACCCCAAGTCTGGACATCAGGGCCAGTTCTCCAGGAGTTGGGGTAAATTTGAGAGGAAACATTTCGAAGGTGAAAGAGCAGCAAAACTGGAAGGCAGGAAACCTGCCATCTAGGGCTGGTTGTTCCACTCCCCAGCTTTGGTGAGCATGTCCTTGACCTTGGGCACCATCCCCCATCCTGTAGTTGTGGGGATGATCCCTACTTTGCCTGGCTCCCAACGTTGCTAGGAGGATTGTGTGAAATCCTGCATGGGACGTTTCTCTACGGCCTCAAAATCGGACTGCAAAGGCTAGAGGTGGTGGTAAGCATCGCTCCTCTTCTACCTGGTCCTGTTGTGGCTGGAGGTGCCCCCATAACAGATGGTGGAGTGGCCTGGGCTGGAGTGGGACACAGCTGGGTGATTTTAGCTGCCTTTGACCGAGGAGGAAGGTTAAAATGACACGGGAGCAGGCTCTCTTCCACGCATGCGTCCTTGCCTGGGTGTGGGGTGCTCTCTTCACCTGCCTTCCTAGGCCTGGCTCCACCTGTCAGCCCCCCTCTCTGCTACCACCACACTGGCTCCTTCCAGAGCCTCCAGAAGCCCAAACCCTTCTTCTGTGTCTTTTGCCCTTCAGACTACAAAGCAGCCTCTTATCATATGACAACCTATACCGTTTATTATGCTCCTGCCCACTGCCAGGCACTGGGTTACAGTTACACCTCATCAGGTCTTCCCTAAAGCCTCACTATTACATTGGTGAACCGCTGCCAGTGAACTCCTTACCCTGTCCTGACTTTACCTTTTTCCTAGGCCCACTGTCCTGAAATTCCTCTCCCCCTCGCTCGAGAGCAGCGCCAGGGAATTTGGCAAATCCGACGGCTCTTCCCCAGCCCGGCCTTGAAGCAGCCTCTCCCTTGCCTCTCTGACCTGACCTCTGTGGGCTGGCCGATTCTGGCCGCTCCATATCTTCTCCCCAAGGAGCCTGGCTACCTTGAAGCATCTACCTCCCCCCCGCCCGCCACCCCTGGATGCCAAAGGTAGGCCTCCAGCCCTGCCTTTTCTTTCCAGCATCAGACTGTTGATCCGCGTATTGGGTGCACGTAGGGGCCTCAGATTCAGTGATGCAAAGCTGCTGCCGCTGCCCGTGGTCCCTGTAGATCCAGGCCTTCTCCTGTGTCCCTTGCTTGGGGACAGCACCAGCATTAGGGAGAGTGCCCCGTCACACCCTTCGTCCCGATCATGAACAGCACCTCCCCATTCACTCTCAAAAACGTCTTGTGGAGGCTTCCCTGGTGGCGCAGTGGTTGGGAGTCCACCTGCCGATGCAGGGGACACGGGTTCGTGCCCCGGTCCGGGAAGATCCCACATGCCGCGGAGCGGCTGGGCCCGTGAGCCATGGCCGCTGAGCCTGCGCGTCCGGAGCCTGTGCTCCGCAACGGGAGAGGCCACAACAGTGAGAGGCCTGCGTACCGCAAAAAAACCAAACAAACAAGCAAAAAAAACCGTCGTGTTTCAGTGGATGAATTACATGCTCAGTTTAAACCTTAGCCACCCACCTGCCTGTCGCAGAAACCCAAGAGTCATCCCAACTCTCTCCTTCCCTGCAATCCCCGTTCCTCCACAGTCACCAAGCTCCATGGATTCGACCTCCTTCACACCCTCAGGCTCAGGCCCCGGTCCACGCCATCGCCCTTCTGTTTCAGCAGGTGCTCTCCCGGACTCCAGCCTCACCTTTCTTCCATCCTCCAACCTGCACCTCAGTGACCTACCCAAGTGACCTTCCTGAATTACTAATCCGATCACATCCACCAGCCTAAAAATCGAACAGTGACGCCCCCTCCCCAGTGTGGCTTCACAATAAAATTCAGACTCCACACCAGGGCCCACGAAGCAGCATCTGTGGCCCCTCAGAGCGTGGTCCTGCCCTCTCTGGAGCCTCATCCCACACCTGGCCAACCTGCTCCCCTGTCTATCCCCTGCCTAGTCACCAGCACAGGTCAGCTGGGGGTCACCCCCTCCTGGAGGCCGCTCCTGGCCCTCGTGGTACCTGAGGTTCCTGTCCTGAAGCACTGACACCGTGTCCCTGCTATCCGTCCATCTGTCTGTCTCCCCACCTTAGACTTGGGAGCTCCGTGACGGTGCCCTTTATCTTTGAATCTCCAGCACTAAGAGGGTGCCTGTGCGTTCCATCAGTATTTGTTAGTGAGTCATTTCATATCCCCAGCACCAAACTGCATGCCGGCGGCTGTCCCAGGAGCAAATGCACTTAGCTGCCCCGCAAGCGTGCACGCTCCCTCTCGGCATCTTTTCTTTCTTTCTTTTTTTTTTTTTGCGGTACGTGGGCCTCTCACTGCTGTGGCCTCTACCGTTGCGGAGCACAGGCTCCGGACACGCAGGCTCAGTGGCCATGGCTCAAGGGCCCAGCCGCTCCGTGGCAAGTGGGATCTTCCCGGACCGGGGCACGAACCCGTGTCCCCTGCATCGGCAGGCAGACTCTCAACCACTGCGCCACCAGGGAAGCCCTCGGCATCTTTTCCTGAACGAGCCAGGTGGGCCTGCCTCACCCATCAGTGGCTGCTCTGACCAGAACTACCCTGCGTGTCAGCACCCTGTGTCCTGCCTCTGCTAACTACTTCATGACGGCAGCAGCTCCCATTTTTCTGCTCTGTGCATAAAAAGAAGGATGGGAGGTGGGCTGGGGAGCTCCGAGGTCTCTTTCATCGAGGAGCGTCTGTGACTCTACCACACATGGACGTCTCCAGATTTCCAGGGCTCTATAAGATTTGTGCCCAAACTTGTGTCTCTACTTTGGGCCAACAAGGGCAGGGAGGTGGTCCCCAAAAGGCAGCCACACAGATGCTGCAGGCCCAGGGTGACATGGGGACATGCCTGCCCAGCCCGGGAGGAGGACACTCAGGGTCACCAGCTTTCTGGGGAGGAGAATAGGGCTGAGCCGAGTCTGACTGGAAAGCCACAGGAAGGACAGCTGTGGTCTGTGTTCCTTCCTTCTAATGCAATGCATGTTCCCCACGTAACAGCAATTTCTTCCCTTCAAAAGGATTCCAGAGGGTTAAATTCAAGGTAAAGAATAAGCCCCAGTCAAGAAGCTTCTCGGGGGCCTTTCAGTCTTCACTGGCTTGAGAAGGGATGCGTTTTGAGATGTTTGCCTCTTAATGTTTGTCACAGCACCAGGGGAGAAAAGCTTCTTCTTACCTCAGCACCTCTCTCAGCCCTCAGCGGCTGTCGACACCAGGACCATCCACATTTTCCTGCACTACTTTGCCTTCTCGGGAGCCCACCTGACTTCCTCTTCTCTCCCTGCTTCCTCCTACCCACCCCAGACCCCATCCACCCTGGCAGAGGAGAGACTAGTGCTGACCCGGCGTTCTGCAGAGGCGCCAGGACACCCGGCAGTTTAAAAGTGCAAACCACTGATTGGTTTGCACACACCCCAGAGCTCCCCCTCCAGAAGGCATCCGTCCACCTGCCGTTCAGGCACTCTTTCATTCATTCGTTCAGCCACCTGGCCACCCAGTCAGCCAACACGGGGTCTGTGAGGCTGGTAGGGACTGTGGGTGGTTCAAAGAAATACAACACATGGTCTTGCTTTCCTAGAGCTTATAAACTGGTTGACGCTATGGGAGATATGAATAAGCAATACAAGACAGAGGCAAGTAAACACTGGTTTGGAGGGTAGGGGAAAAACGCTTGGAGAAAGAAGAGACCTGACCGAGATGGGGGTGGGACCCAGAGGGAGGCAGTCAGGGAAGGCTTCTTGGAGGAGGAAGCATCTTGGTAGGGGCAGGGTGTCCCAGAGTACAGGGTCCAAGTCTGGGGATGGCCTGAGCAATGGTGTGCAGGCAGGAAGACCCCTGCTGGGCACAGAGACGCTGTCCCCTGACCTCTGGGCCCCTCCTTCCAGGGCTTCGGGGCTTGCTTGGTGGGGGGGGCTCCCTGAGCATGTCCCCTGGCAGCTCCTGCTTTGGTGGCATTGCTTTAATCTCCTTTGAAGCAAGGCACTGTCCCCACATAGCCAGTCACCAGCCTCTTGCTTTTTCCATCAGGGCCTAGCCCAGAGGAAATGCCGTCATTTTCTTCTCTGTTACTAAGGGCTCAGGCTCCCCCACCCCCACTTTTGAGGGACCCTGCACCTTCTCTTGTTTTTTCTGCCCAGCATCCTTTCCCCCTTCTGATAACCTGCACCTTGATTCTCCTTTGGGGGAACCATCCTCTTCTGCTCTCAGCCCTTGTAGATTAAGTGGGGCTGCCCAGCATCACTGTTTGGGTCAGGGATGGTCATGTAATCCAAACAGGACAAGTCTTGGGACCTTTAATGGTTGGATGGGGTCAATCTATTGCCAGTGGGTTAATAAACTAGTAAAACATAACTCTGAAGATGATGAGGTCATCTTTGGCACCGCAAGGAAAGAGTCTACTTACATAAAAAACGAGCACAGAAGAAAGTAGAGAAAAGGGACAGATAGATTCCTGGTGATGTTGTTTGAGCACCTGGATCCAGCCATGCCTGAAGTATTCCCTGGAGTTTTCAGTTTGTGAACCAGTAATACCTTCCCTCTTTTTTGGCACAAGCCAGTTGGAGTTGATTTTTGTCACTTGCTACTGACAGTCTTGACTAAAGAAATACTTAACTTGATGAGCACATTAAATGAAACGACACATGAATAGTCTCCAACATAAAGTAAGTACCACACGATAAATGGAAGCTTTTGATACTCTAGCGGAAACTGCCTTCTCAAAGGGCAAATTTCCATAAACTTTAGTTCTCTAGCAGTAGAATACTACTTTTTCTTTCTTTCTTTCCACCACTCTGACCAAGCCATCCTTTGTGAAATCTCTGCCTTCCTTGGATTTCTTAACCTCAGCTCTGCATCCTTTATAAATCTCCAGGTTTTCTCCCCTGCCCCGCCTCTGAGCGGAGACAGGATAGGAGATTTCAGGATCTGGAGGGGGTGATATCTTCTCTGCGTTTTGTGTCTGTACACCAGGACAATCAGTACCAACTAGACTGGATCAAATGCAAAAGCTTCCCAAACTGGCTTTAAACTTGTCCCTCCTAAGGGCACCAGGTACTCAGGAAAGTCGACACTGCCATCTAGTGGACATCTGTAGCAATATCACATGGGATGGAGCTCTTGGCTTAGACTCTCTCTTGGGACAGTCCCTGGACCGTGAAACTATTTGGTCCAAACTCTTCACTCCTTAAGAACAAGTGGATTAAGGGTGAAGGCGAGAGTCTTGTCCCATGGGACAGCATTATACTCTTCCCTAGAGGATTAGGCTCCTGCCCTGCTCCTGTCCTGAGTTACAACCACTGAGGCTTACGTTTCCTCTGCTTGTCCTGCCTGTCCAGGGGTGTGACCCAGCCCAAGGGTTTCCGGTGGGGAGGGCTGACGTGAGCGTGTGTGCACGTGCATGTGCATGCGTGTGCATGTGTGCCAGGCTCGGGAGGATTGAGGGAGAGGACACCCAGAAGGCCTCTTCGTGACTTGCTGGCTTAGCCTCCCAGAGGAAAGGATGTTTGTCACGGTTACACACACAACAGCCTGTCAAAGCTTCATGTCCTCAGCCTCATAAATTGAGACATATCACCACTTATCTGTTCCTTGATAGTGAAAGTCAGTTAAAGAAAGAAAAATCTCGGGAATTCCCTGGCAGTCCAGAGGTTAGGACTCAGCACTCTCACTGCTGGGGCCCCCGGTTTGATCCCTGGTCGGAGAAACAAGATCCTGCAAGCCCTGAGGTGCTGCCAGAGGAAAAAAAAAGAAAGAAAGAAAGAAAAATCTTCCCCTCTGCTTCCTAGTAGTCTGCGCAGCTCCCCACCCTAGAACCTGTTATCTAGTTATACCTGTGTTGACAGCCCCCAGGCTGGACCGACAGAAGGGAGGAGCCCTCTGTGGACTCTCCCTGCCACGATGAACAGAGGGGACCAGAAGGCTGGCCACAGAGTGCATGTGGTCACATCCCGACCATGATCCTTCTGTCTCCACACATGTGTGGCCCGAGTCCTGGACACATCACAGTCCTTGTGCCTAGGCTGACACTGACACCTCTGACTAAAACACGCAGACAAAGCAAGGGTCACCCTCCACCCCTGACACTTTGGGGGCTCAGCCTAGAGTCAAGGAAAAAAGAAACATTGACCAGGACTCTGGAACAGCTTCCCCAGCAGCTGCAGCCCCATTTCCCACTCCCCAGCGCCCTTCCCCAGGTTTACCACATCCCCAAGCCAAGGGAAGCTTCCAGAACAAGATGGTACCAATCATTTCCCAGCAAAAGGAATAGTTATTTACAATTCTTAAAATGTTTCTATTTTTTATTTCCTACAATTCGGGGCAAACTTCTGAGCGAGTGTCATATTGCAATGCCCAAGAGTCAAGGGCACTGACCTCTGCTTGTTTAGCCTACGTGAGAGGCGCTGCCTGTTACGAACCAGGTCCCTCCCCATCCAGGTCAGTCTGAAAGCCCAGCCACTCTGCACCTTGAGAAACAACTCCCCACAGGCCCCTCTCTCCTCCTTCTCTCTGCCGACTCTAAAGCACACCCTGGCTGGTCGCCACATTGACTGAGGAGCCAGGCTCAGGGGCCCAGGAGAGGGAGAGGCCCCGGCGGAGCAGCCCCTGAGCCCCACCAAAGCTCCCGCCCGCAGCCCTCCTACCCACCCCAACCTCCTTCAAGGCAGCGGGGCTGCTCTAAAGAAGGCACATGCTTATGGCAACGGCCATCTGGTACCACCAAAGCAAACCCAGCTGGCTCTGCATGTGGCTTTATGTCACCCAGATGAGCAAACCCAGAGGGAAGCCAAGACCCATGACACTCCCATCCAGCCAGGCTGGCTCACTCACGTCCAAGGCCTCAGGGAACTTGACGATCGGCTCGGCCCAGTAGGTGATCTTCTGTCTGTAGTTGTTGCATTCTGGAACAACCATGCAGCTGAGGTTCCCCAACTCTGGGTAGAAAACCTTAAGGCCCCTATGGAGAGAGGGAGGCGGTTGGCTCATGTCAGGATCTTAGGGGAGCCCGGGGTGCGTAAGGCTTCAGTCTGACCTGTGTAGCCTAAGAGTTACTTGACCACTTGTGCCTCAGTTTCTCTACCTGTAAAATAGGGACACTAATAATACCTATTTGTAGGGTCGGTAAGAGGAGTAAAATGGTGATTCGTGTTTACAACAGAGCCTGGCAGGTCATCAGGGGTCAGAAAGTATTCATTACTGTCAGTGTTTACTTCTCAAAAAATATATACATCCAGAGGTAAACCTGGTCAGTGTCTTTAAAGTAGGACTGGGCGTATAAGAACAATATATTCACATTGCTTTTCTGGAATGTTCTTATTACATAAAGAAAGGTTTAGCAAGTTAGCACAGGCTTCTTCATGGGCACAGACTTCCCTGGCCCCTAAATAATCAAGATTCTCTCCATACCTGCAAATCTCACCAGTAATTGAATAACCCACTTCTTTGGGTGATGCATTGCCCCTACCCTATGCTCTCAATCTGCCATTCATTGTGCTTTCAAAATGCAAATATCTCGGGCTTCCCTGGTGGCGCAGTGGTTGAGAGTCCGCCTGCCGATGCAGGGGACACGGGTTCGTGTCCTGGTCCGGGAAGATCCCACATGCTGCGGAGTGGCTAGGCCCGTGAGCCATGGCCTCTGAGCCTGCGTGTCTGGAGCCTGTGCTCTGCAACGGGAGAGGCCACAACAGTGAGAGGCCCGCGTACGGAAAAAAAAAAAAAAAAGCAAATATCTCTCCAGGGGTAAAACATCTAGTCACTAAGTCTGTGGTGTGCATCCATTTATCTACTTTCTCCCTGAGAAGCCCTGAACTGCACAAGTGCCCTGAGAACTGGGCTTGCCGTGCAGGCTGATCCCACACCTTCACCAGGGTTAGACTTAAGAGCTCACTTGTATTTGAAACTCAGGGATGGAAGCCAGGCTTTCAAATAGGTACAGGAAAAGCATCTCTGTGTCAACTTTTTTTTTTTTTCGCTTGTCCTTCTTCCCTATCCTACTGTCACTTTTTGTCACCAAGGCCTGGGGTCATTTGGTTAAGATGATTCACTCAGCCTTTCCAAAAGCCCAGCGTGGCAGACCAGCTCCACAGTGGCCAGTGGTCACCCGGAGCTGGCCACGCTTCCTGCTGGGGGTGATGCCTGAAGGGGACCCCTGAGAATGTCACTGGGAGAGTAGATCTGGAGGGGACCTCCCGAGGTCAGGACCCGGGAGAAGTACAGGGATCACTTCCCACTGGAGAGTCCCACATTCCCCCTCCCACCACCCCACCCCTTGCAGTGGTTCCTGAGGTCCTGCCTTGGGCAGAGGTAGCCCGAGTCTGCAGACCTGGCAGACACAGGATGCTTCCTCAGACCGGCACCCCAAAGGCCAGGACTCAGGCCCCTTGAAGCAGGACTATTCACTGAAGCCAGTTGAACTCCTTGCAAGTTTACAGTAGTGCCTTTCCAATGGCATAGTTTTAATAGCTCTTAAATAAGTTTTAGAGGATGGGTTTTCATTTCTCATCACGGCAGCATTTTAAGGACTTTTTGGTTTGTTTCTGCCACAACTCCCTGCCACTGTAGCTATCGAGATCAAAGGCTGAGAGAGGGGACCCTCTATTGGCAGAGAGATGGAGATTCAGCCCACAGCCCGGAACTGGGAGAGGCAAGGGGTGGGGAGGAGGGAAACTGAGGACCAGAGGGGCCTTCCCCAGGGAACAAAAGTGCCTCCTCTTTTTATCTCAGTAGAACTGCTACAAATGTTAAAACAGTTAAGCAAAATCACCGAGTTGACATTTGGTGAGTGGGCCTAAAGCCCCAGAGAGTGCCTTGATAGGGTACATGCCAGGGGACCAGGAGTGAGGTCTGTCCCCCCAGGCCCCCGTCATGCCCACGGAGCGCTGCCTGCCCAGGGATGGAAGCCCACATGTTGCCTGCAAGTCACATCCTTCAGATGAAACTGCAGCCCCAGCCAACAGCTGGACTTCAGCCTCCTGAGAGCCTGGGCCAGAGGTGCCCAGCTGGGCCACGTGCAGAGAAACCGAGGCGATAAACGTGTGCTGCTGCTAGGTTTGGGGTACTGTGCTGTAGGCAATAAGAGAAGGGCTGCATAGTCTTGTCTGCACTTCCCTGTGACTGGATGGCCACAGAAGTCCCTTCAGCATGGTAAGAACCAGATCAGGTATGAAAAAGGCTCCGAATCCCAGCTGCCCAAAAGCGAGGGAGACCAAAAGGCCCGTGGAGGGAAGGCAGCCTTCACAGAGGCGCCTGGGGACCCGGGGGGCACCCCACCCTCTGCTGCGTGGTTCTCAGTGTGGGTCTGTCTCCAACTGACTCTTCTCGAAGGCGGGGGCCCAGAACAAAGCCCCTAAGGAGGAACTGAAGGATGGGAGGTGGATACCCAGAGAAGAAAGAGCAGCGGGTGAAGGCGGGGGGCATGACCTCTGTGTCCAAACAGCTGAAGGACCCTCCAGAGGAAGAGAGACTAGATTTGTTCTATGCAGTGCCTGGGGGCAAAACTAGGAAGCATGGGGTGAAGTGAAAGAAAGGCAGCCCCCGCCTTGACATAAAGGTGTTCCCTCTGAAGGGGGAAGCTTTTCAGCACAGAAGAGAGAGCTGTGGGAGGAAGGTTCTGGTCCCTGGGAGAGTCCACTGAGGCCACCAGTGCGGGGGCAGCAGGGAGGGGGGTGTTGAGTAGATTCACCCATTGGGTCCGGGTTGGACGACTATGGTTCTTTCACTTCTGAGGCCGAGCCTAGGGTTCTGGCTCTCAGAGTTTTTGTCAGTCTAGTCTGGCTTTCTCAGGAGGGGGTCAGGTATTATTCTGGAAGAACTTTTCTCTTAACAATGTTTCCCCACTGCTTCTCACAGCACAAAAAATTCCTCCCTTATAGATTAATATCTTTAGGTATTGAGTCCTAACTTCAAGAATTCCCTATTAGACTCTAACAATACCCGTGAGAGGAGGTGCTTTTCCGGGGGGGAGTCTCTTGATGAAGTCAGAAGCCTGAGCTGAGCAGGGCTCTTGGGGAGGGGGCTCCAGCATACTGATCTCTCCTCTGGGGTCTGATATGTCCTTGATGTGTTCTCATTCAGTGATGATCTTTTACAAACAAAAGCTTCCCTTGTGCAATGATGATTTACAATCAAAAGCCATTGTCCTAGCATGCAGGCTTAGTGCTGTAAGTCCATGTTTCTCAAACTGGGGATCTGCTGGTGTCTTCTAAGAAGTCCTGAGAATGACTCCTGCAATGGACTGAAAAATTGTTATGTTGAAATCCCAGCCCGCAGTGAGATGGAATTAGGAAGTGGGGCCATTGGGAGGTGCTTAGGTCATGAGGGTGGAACCCTCATGAATGGGATTAGCACCCTTTTAAAAGAGTCCCCAGAGAGCTCTCTCACCCCTTCCACTCTGTGGGAAACAGCAAGAAGATGGCCGTCTATGAGTCAGGAAGCAGGTTCTCACCAGACACAGAATCTGCTGGTACCTTGATCTTGGACTTCTCAACCTCCAGAGTGCTGGGAAATAATTTTTTGTTCTTTATAAGCCACCCAGTCTGTGGCATTGTGTTATAGCAGCGCAGATAGACTAAGAGAGCTCCCCTTTACTTGAGATGCTCTGGGCCCTGGAGGAAGGTGAGCAGCTGAAGGTGGGTGGGGAAAGAGCATGAGTGTAGTCAGACGAGGGGGGCTGAATCCTAGCTCTGCCACTTGTCAGGTGTGTGAGCACTGTGGGCAAGTTATTTAATCTCTGGGGATTCCTCATCTGCAAAATGGGGTTGATAACACCTACTTGGTGGGTTATGTTAACAATGAAGTAAGTCAAAGATTTAAAATCACCAGCAGAATTCCTGGCATGTACCAGGCGCCCCAGAGCTCCGCATGTGCCACAGGCCACCAGGTTGCCCGTGTGTGGATGTCTGCAGGGCTGAGCCTGGGGCAGCTGGGGTGCAAGCTGGTCTCCTCCAGGGACCGTACACATGTGACATGTTCTACGTGTTCCACAGTGAACATATACAGATGCTCTGTATGGGGCTGTTGATCATAGCCCGGCCTGGCCTCGCCCTGGGCCTGTTGTCATCCCCAGCTTGCGGGGCTTGACTTGCCTGCCAGAGGGAAAGGCCTGTCCGCCCCTGGGATGGTCCCACTCAGCAGAGCACCCAGAGCATTGGTGCCCACATGGCAGGGGCAGCCGTTCCCTCCTGCCCCACGCAAAACTGCACCCAGGACTGCTTCACCAGAGTTTAAAAATGTATTGATAGGAACAAAATCAGTGTCTATTTTTTTTGGGGGGGTGGAATTCAACTATCTAACTTTTTTTTTTTTTTTTTTTTTTTTTTTTTTTGCGGTACACAGGCCTCTCACTGCTGTGGCCTCTCCCGTTGCGGAGCACAGGCTCTGGACGCACAGGCTCAGCGGCCATGGCTCACCGGTCCAGCCGCTCCATGGCATGTGGGATCTTCCCAGACCGGGGCACGAACCCGTGTCCCCTGCATCGGTAGGCAGACTCTCAACCACTGTGCCACCAGGGAAGCCCTATCTAACTTTTTAAGGGAAAACATTTTTCTTTCTAAAAGTCGTGTCTGTAAGAATTCAAATGTACTCAGGGAGACAAAGTAAGGGGTGATAGTCCTTGACCCGCTCTCACTTCTGATGGCCTCAGTGGGATGCCAGTGCCCTCGGCCACCAGGCTGGCAGAGGGTGTTGGCAGCAATGTGGCCTGGGCAGCCCTCAGGATGGCCCATGACTCCAGGACAATGAAGACTGGCTTTTCTGACCCACAGTGGGTGAGGAGAGAGCTGACCTCCGACGCAGAGGGGGAGAAGCTTGCACCGTTGGAAGGGACACAGCCAGCCTCCCACACCCAGCTTTTTCTTTGAACGACGTCCAGTGGTCACACTCCTGCCTGTCCTGACACTCCCGGGGCCTTGTTAGAGAAAAGGAAACAAACAACCACCTCTCACAGGGAGGGTCTCATCCCACACCGTGTGTCAAATGCCACTTTTCTTTAAAATGTCACTTTGTTGGGGGGAAGGAGCCTTCAAGGCTGTAGGCAGGGATGGTCTCTCTTGGGCTCCCTCCGGTTTGGAGGCCCCAGGGGGAGCCGGCCAGATCCGTGTGCCCTCCCGACCCTGGAAGAACCGCCCTCTGGACGGACGGCCCGGGCCTGTCTCAGAGTCCTTTCCTGGATGCCGTCCTCCAGCCAGGTGGTCCCAGAGCTGACTCATGCTCTGCCTGTCCACAGAGGCCGCCTTGTGAGGCAGTGGCCCTCAGTTCCCGGAGCCCTCCTCCCTCTGCCCTCTGGGGTAGGGGGGCCGCCCAGCCTTACTTGCAGAGGACAGCGTCGTTGTCAGGCAGGGCCTCGTACACGCACGGGTCCTTGTCCCCCTCGTCTCCGGTGACCACCATCGTGAGGCCCAGGAGCAGGGCTGCCACGGCCAGCCTCATGGTCCAGCTCTTGGGCACCTGGAATGGAAGGAGCCCGTAGTGCTGCTGGCCCTCTGCAGGGGGCACCCTTCCCACCCTGCAGCCCCCAACCCCGGGGACCCACCTGGTGGGACAGAGCCCTCTGCTCAGCAGGGAGAAAGGTGGGCGCAGCCTGGGCTCCGGCAGCTAATCCGCCACCGGACACAAGTACCTTGGGAGGCCCTGGGCCTCCTCCCAGCTGGACTCAACGGACAGTCGCGGCCGAGGCCCCGCCTCCATCAGAGCAGGGCTGTGCCGTCACACTGTCCCGCTGCCAGGGCACAGAGCAGGCTGCAGAGCGGGAGGGTTTATACAAGCCTCTTGCGAGGCCCTCGTCCTGCGCACACACACACCCCCCCAAGTTGCCCCGTGCGCGGTCAGTTGGCTGCGGGCCAGCCCGCTCCTTTGGCTTTAAGGCAAACCCTGGGAGGCTGGTGACCCCCGGCTTCGGGTTCTGGGGGTGCTGATGAGGGCCCCGACTTGCTGGGCTTTCTAGGAGCAGGAGTGAGGCTGGGCTGTGCCCCTTGCACGGCTCTGCTTCTCCCGCCCACGGCTCCTCTGCCACGTGTCTTGACAACCTCGGGGCTGTCGGACGGTGGCCGTGGTTGGACGCGGTGACCCTGCGTAGGAAGGTCTGCTGCACGAGGGGTAGGGCCGCCGGGCCCCGGGCCAGCTCCGGAGGGCCAGCTGAGGACAGACGGGCGCGTCCGGCTACACCTTGCCGTGGTGCTGAACTCAGCACTCTCCCAAAATAATAGTCCCTGGAGAAGAAGGCCAGCAGGGCTGCTCGGGAAGGGGGCCGCGTGCACAGCGCTGCGCTGGGAGGGGGGGGGTGCCTCGGGGCTGAGCCGCACCCCGAACCACTTGGCTGGGACCGCAGGGCGGCCTGCATTCGCTAGGGAACAGGCCAGCAGGAGGCAGGAGTGTGTGGAGCTCTGACTGCATCCAGAGCGGGTGGGAGTGGGTGCGATGGGGGGGAGATCAAAGACAGTTCTCCCACCTTGGGGGGATGGGGTGGGAGGGACTGAGGACTCCTGGGTTCTGCTCTGAGCTCCGCCACAGGGCTGGAGGGCCCCATGCCTCTCTAGAACACACCACATTCCTCCTTCAAAAACAAGTGATCCCGTCGCCCTTGGGCTTGGCTAAGGAAGATGAGATCGTAGCTCTGCAGTCCATGCAGCTAGATCTTTAGAGAAACCGTTTTCAGCTGAGCTTGCTTTCCGCTTGAGTTCCTGCTTCCAGGATCCCAACTTCCAGCAAAAAGCCCTTCCTTGAGGTTACAAATGAAACACATTTCTCAATAATCAGACTCCCTGAAGTATGACCAGGGCTCCCCCATAGATCCTTCCCAAGGTCTCCCCTACTGGAGAGTGTCTCCTAGCAGCCTCCCCACAAGATATTTCTGAAAATGAAATGAAATGAATTATGTAAGGCACTTAGTAAGGTGCCTGGCACATAGAGAATGCTCAGTAATTAATGGATAGTGTAAATATTCTTCCACAGATCCATCCATCCCTTCATTCATTCCCACACAATCCATCTCACTAGCAGGTAGAAGCACCTCCTATGTGCTGAGCCCTGTGCTGGTCCCCGGGCACAGGCTGACCATGGTCCTCATGGAGCTCACAGGACAGCTGGAGCCAGAGGATGATGGTGCCAGAATGGTCATCCAAGGCCAAGAGACTCCTGTCTTCAAAGTGGCAGCCACTAGAGATGCCAGAACTTTCGTGGGTGCCAACAGCTCTTAGCCCCAGTGACGAATGTCTGTCGGGAGGTGGGGGCCAGTCCATGGTGCAGGCTTGTTCCTGTGGAGCCCACTCACGTCAGCAATTCCTCCCTACTCAGTGAGCACCAGGCTTTTAGTACTGAATCCTCATGATGATGATTTTCTGAGGTAGGTACTATTATGATCCCATTTTACAGAGGGTGAGCCTGAGGCACGGCGAGGTTAGCTGACCTGGGTCACATCGGTAGTAAGTGGCCGACCTGGGATTTGAACCCTTCCTGGCTGACTCCATGCTCCTTAACCATTTTGCTCTACTGCCCCCTCTTGCGGCTCTGCTGTGCCTCCACTTACTCCCCCTCTATGCCCTTTGTTCTTGGAATAAAGCCCCGAATCCTCCAGGTGTCCCACAATGCCCTGCAAGATCTGGCTCTTCCTGCCTCTCTAGCCACGTGTCTCTACTCTCCGCCTGTCCTCAAACTATTTCCTGCCCCAGGGCCTTCCTATGCTCCGCCCTCACTTCCCAGTCCCTCCTGGGGGATCCCGAAGGGTCATGTCTTCAGAGAAACTTACCCTGACACTGAGACTCCGTTAGATTCCCGTTGTGCAGAATCAGAGCAATTTACTCCTTTTCTTATTGTTCTTATATGTTCGTAAAATCGTTTTGTAGTTATTTACTTTAGTGATTTGCTCATCGTCTCCCCATCCCCCAGCCTACCAGCTTCTCAGAGGCAGTACCTAGTCTGTGTCCAGCTTTCCCTGGTGGGCCTAGATGCTAAATAAATTCTTGTTTGAACGCCTGATAGACTTGCCACTTCTGTTTCTGATCGTCCTTATTTCACTTAATAGCTCCTAACTCTGTATAAATATCAGAAGGAAGCTAACCACTCGGGTTGGCCTCGGGCCCTGGATCCCTCTTGCTTATTTATCTTTCTTCGGCTTGTTTTTGTACGGAGAGAGCTGACAGAATGCAGTGGTTCTCGGTGTTTTTGAATCTGATCCTTTCCTTGGGGAGTTACAGGACTTGGCTTTGAACTCAAGAGTCCAAGATTGGAGAGCCACATTCAAGCCTGGGGAGCACAGCTCCCCATTTCCATCACCAGCCTGTTTTGCTCAATTGCTTCACTCTAGAGGCACCATCTCCAGACCCCTGGTGCCCACCCCTGAAGCTGCCTTCTCTTCCTTCAGGCACCTGGGCTGAGACCACCTCCCAACACCATCAATAAGGCCAAATCGGTTGGCTTCCTGAGATGTCCTCGTCCCTCCAGACACCCGGCTCTACTGGACCAGTGCTCCTGGAGCACTTTACCCCCCTCCCGTCCCTCCAGGCCTCCTGTGCCTGACACCCCCCTATCACTGCCCAAGTGTCACCTCCTTTCTCTACCCAGACACAGACCCTCATGCTTTCCCTCTCTCCTCAACCTTTCCATTTATGCCTTCTGGAATCGCTGTGCTGCAGTGACCAAATTCCCCCTCATCCTTTTCTTTTATTCCTCATTTAAAAAAAACTTGAAATATAATTCACATACCATAAAATTCACTCCTTTAACGTGTACAATTCAGTGGGTTTTAGTATAAAAATTACTAAAGGATGTGCAACCATCATCACTAAGTCCAGAAATTTTTCATTCACCCCAGAGGAGCCCAAATAACTCATTAGCAGTTGCTGCCCATTCCTTCCTCACCCAGAACCTGGGAACCACTACATCTTTCTATCTTTGTAGATGTGCTTATTCTGGACATTTCATATAGATGGAATTATACTATATGGGTTCTTTTGTGACTGGTTTCTTTCACTTAGCATAGTGTTTTTAAGGTCCATCATGTTGTACCATGTATCAGTATTTCATTCCTTTTTATGGCTGAATAATCTTCCACTGTATGGATATACCACATTTTATTTATCCACTCAGTTGATAGACATTTGGGTTGTTTCCACTTTTTGGCTATTACTAGTAATGGCTTTAAAAACATTTGTGTACATTTTGCTTTGTTTTGCTTGTGAACCTATATTTTCAATTCTCTTGGGTTATGCCTAGGAGTAGAATTGTTGGGTCATATGATAATTCCATGGTTAATAGTTTGAGGAACTGCCAGTCTGTTTTCCAAAGTGGTGGTTACATTTTACATTCCTACCAGCAGTGAGGGTTCTAATTTCTCCACATCCTCAGTAGTGCTTATTGTTTCTTTTTTAATTATCGCTGGCCTAGTGAGCATGAAGTGGTATTTTCTGTCATTTTGATTTGCATTTTAATAATGATTAATGATGTGGAACATCTTTTCATGAACTTTTGGCTATTTGTATATCTTCTTTAGAGAAATGTCCATTCAAATCCTTTGCCCATTTTAAAAATGGGTTGTCTTTTTATTGTGTAATATGGGTTCTTTATATATTCTGGATGTTAGACACTGATAAAAGTGTTTTGATATTTATAGCAAACACCTTTTAACCACCCCTGAGTTTATGTTAATGAGGTGACTTTTGGAAAGCACCTAAGCTGGTTGCCAGGGGAACCAACCACATGATTGGAGGGTTGGAACTTCCAGTTCCTCCCACCCCCTCACCTCCATGGAGGAGAGAGGGGCTGGAGATTGAAGCAGTCACCAGTGGCCAATAATTTAATCGAGCATATCTATATTATGAAACTTCCATAAAAACCCAAAAGGATGGGATTCAGAGAGCTTCTGGGTTGGTAAACTTGTGGAGATTTGGGGAAAGTGGCACACTCAGAGAGCATGGAACCTCCACGCCCCTTCCTGCATACCTCACATTACACATCTCTTGTATCTGAGGCTGTTCCTGAGTTATATCCTTTTGTGATAAACTTGTAATCTAGTAAGTAAAATGTTTCTCTGAGTTTTGTGAGCCGCCCTAGCAAATTAATTAAACCCAAGGAAGGGGTCGTTGGAACCTCTAACCTATATCCTGTAGGTCAGAAGCCCAGGTGACAACCTGGATTTTGATTGGCACCAGAAGTTGGGGTGAAGTCTTGTAGAACTGTGCCTTTAACCTGTGAGAGCTGATGCTATCTTCAGGTAAGTAGTGTCAGAATTGAGTTGAACTGTAGGCTACCCAGATGGTGTCAGAGAATTGCTTGGTGTGGGGGAAAAACTCACACATTAGAACTGGTGTCAGAACTGTGGACCCTCATTGGATATTTGATTTGTAAATATTTTCTCCAATTCTGTGGGTTGTCTTTTTATTTTCTTTATAGTGTAGTTTGATACACAAAGTTTTTAAATTTTGATGAAGTCCAATTTATCTATTTTTTCTTTTGTTCTCTATGCTTTTGGGGTCATATGCAACAAATCATTGCCAAAGCCAGTGTCATGAAACTTTCCTCCTATGTTTTCTTCTAAGAGTTTTACAGTCTTGGCTCTTACATTTACATCATTGATCCATTGACTTAATTTTTGCATCTGGTGTTAGGTAAAGTTCCAATTTCATTCTTTTGCATGTAGCTATCCAGTTGTTCCAACACCGTTTGCTGAAAGGACTTTGCTTTCCCCACTGAAACCCCTTTACCTCCACCTCCTGCCATAACCAGAGCCTCCCTGTCCCCTTGAGAAGCTGCTTCTCCATGTATCTCAGGTTTGGGAGGTAAGGTCAATGAGCAGCCCCCCCTCCCCTTTGGTGCTTCTAGACCATGATCTCTCAGGCTTCTTGTCAAGATCTAAACTTCATGGGGCTTATTCCATCTGAAATAGTTCTAATCAGTGTCATCTGCCTTCCTACCACTCCTTGCTCACTGAAGACATTGCTACTTGGCATGGGGACTTTGTTTCCTGCTCCAAGCCTTGCTATCGACCCTGGGTGACATCTATATCTAGGGGTCACCTCTTCCAACACCTCCCCCCTCCCCTCCAGACTCTCTTCCCATGGTGATTTCTTAGACACTGTCATCACAGAAACCATTCCATGCCGAAAATCTTAAATTCAAGCAGCCATTCTGATGACAACCTCTTCTCCTTCCTAGTCACTCATTTTGTTACTCCCACTGCATCTAGTCTTTCATCTCATTCTGAACTTCAATCTTTTAACCACTCTCTTTTCTCCTTATCTATGCTGGTGCCTGGGTCCTGGGAACGTTCATTTCTACTATTCACTTGCCAACATCTATATTGCTACCTCCTTATCCTCATGTTGTGGCTGTTGAGTGTAACTCCAGTTTTGGACCAGTCCAAGGGTCTACCTGCTCCACTCTGCACCCTTGCTGCTCCCCACTCCCACTTATCTTTTTGGTACATTATACCTCCTACAGAGCCTGGTGCAGGGGGATGAGGAAAAACACTGTGCTAAGTGAAAGAAGCCAGTCACAAAAGACTACATATTGCATGATTCCATTTATATGAAATATCCAGAGTAGGGAAATATATAGGGAGAGAAAGTTGATTAGCTTAAATCTGGGGGGGGGGGGTTATGGGGAAGATAGGGGTGATAACTAAAGGGTATGAGTGTCTTTTGGAGGTGATGAAAGTGTTCTAAAATGGACTGTGGTGATGGTTGCACACATCTGTAAATATACTAAAAACTGTTGAATTATACACTTTAAAAACCATTAAATTATACACATTTAAATTATACATACATACAATTTGGTGAATTGTGTAGTATGTGAAACATGTCTCAATAAAGCCGTTTAAAAAACAATCCAAGTGGGACTTCCCTGGGGGTCCAATGGTAAAGAATCCACCTTACAATGCAGGGGATGTGGGTTCGATCCCTGGTCAGGGAACTAAGATCCCACATGCCGTGGGGCAACTAAGCCCACGTGCCAAAACTACTGAGCTCACGCACCTCAGTGAGAGAGCCCACGTGTCACAAACTACAGAGCCCATGTGCTCTCACCCTGTGTGCCACAATGACAGAGCCCACATGCCCTGGAGCCTGCGTGCCACAACTAGAGAACAGAAAACCTGCACGCCGCAACTAGAGAGAAGCCCGTGTGCCACAAAGAAAGATCCTAAGTGCCTCAGTGAAGATCCCGCGTACCACAACTAAGACCCAACGCAACCAAAAATAAAATAACAAATAAATAAATAAATAAATCTTAAAAAAAAAAATTCAGGGACTTTCCTGGTGGTCCATTTGATAAGACTCCACGCTTGCAATGCAGGGGGCCTGGGTTTGATCTCTGGTCAGGGAACTAGATCCTGCATGCATGCTGCAACTAAGAAGTCTGCAGGCCACAACAAAGAAGTCTGCATGCTGCAACTAAAGATTCT
Source organism: Mesoplodon bidens (assembly GCF_964165515.1). Classification (NCBI taxonomy): domain Eukaryota; kingdom Metazoa; phylum Chordata; class Mammalia; order Artiodactyla; family Ziphiidae; genus Mesoplodon; species Mesoplodon bidens. Next base: position 104,264,031 of record NC_138162.1, read on the forward strand.
GCATGTCTCAACGAAGATCCTGCATGCCACAACTAAGACCTGGAGCAGCCAAAACAAACAAACAAAAAATAAATAAATAAAAACAATCCAGGTAACATAAGCAAAATGATGGACTAGGAAGCTCCAAGCTCTAATTCCTCCATAGAAGCTTCAACACACACACACAGGCACACAAAAACAACACACACACCCCAAAATCAACAAACCAACCAAACGAACAAAATTCCCCAACTGGCTGAGCTAACTTTATGAGAGACTCTGGAAAACAGTCAAAGGTTGAGAGCAACCAAGCGAATGCTCAGTTAAGAAAAAGCTACCTTCATGACACAAGCGTATGGAAAGATATACCATGTTCTTGGATTGGAAGAATCAATATTGTCTAAATGACTATACTACCCAAGGAAATCTACAGATTCAATGCAATTCCTGTCAAATTACCAATGGCATTTTTCACAGAACTGGAATAAAAAAACTTTTAAATTTGTATGGAAACACCAAAGACCCTGAATAGCCAAAGCAATCTTGAGAAAGAAAAATGGAGCTGGAGGAATCAGGCTTCCTGACCTCAGACTATACTACAAAGCTACAGTCATCAAAACAGTATGGTCCTGGCACAAAAACAGAAATATAGATCAGTGGAACAGGATAGAAATCCCAGAAATAAACCCATGCACCTATGGTCAATTAATCTACAACAAAGGAGGCAAGAATATATAATGGAGAAAATTGATACAGCCACTATGGAGAACATTATGGATGTTCATTAAAAAACTAAAAATAGAATTACCATATGAGCCAGCAATCCCACTACTGGGCACATACCCAGAGAAAACCATAATTCAAAAAGACACATGCACCCCAATATTAATTGCAGCATTATTTACAATAGCCAGGGCATGGAAGCAATCTAAATATCCATCAACAGAGGATGGATAAAGAAGATGTGGTACATATGTACAATGGAATATTAGCCATAAAAAGGAACAAACCTGTGTCATATGCAGAGATGTGGATGGACCTAGAGACTGTCATACAGAGTGAAGTAAGTCAGAAAGAGAAAAACAAATATATTAACACATATATTATATGTGAAATCTAGAAAAATGGTATAGATGACCTTATTTGCAAAGCAGAAATCGAGACACAGACATAGAAAAGAAATGTATGGATACCAAGAGGGAAAGGGGGGTAGGAGTGGGATGATTAGGGAGATTGGGATTGACACATATACACTACTATGTATAAAATAGATAACTAATAAGAACCTACTGTATAGCACAGGAAACTCTACTCAATGATCTGTGGTGACCTAAATGGAAAGTAAATCCAAAAAAGAGGGGATATATGTATACATATAAAAAATATATAAGCAGTCGATTTAAAAAAATTGAATCAATGGAGATATACCTGTATATCTAGTTGGGACAGTTACCTGTATATCTAGTTGGGACAGTTTAATATTTTTTAAAATCAGTTATCTTTAAATGAATTTATACATATAAAGTAATTCAAATAAAATTGTTTCATTTTTAGTGCAAGTTTTTAAAAAGTCTAAACTTCATTTGGAAGAATCAATGTAGCAGAATAGGTCAGGAATTTTTTTGAAAGAGGAATTTATTGGGATGTGGAGTGGAGAAGAGCATGTCCTATTTAATTTTTCCATAAAGCTACAAGAATTAAAACATTATGGTTCTGTCACAAGAAGAAACAGCTCAGTGAAACAGAATTGAAAGTCTAGGAACAAATCCAAGTGTGAGTGAAGATTTAATATATGATAAAATTGGGATTTAAATGAGGGAAGTACAGAGGCTAGGACAATTGACTATTCAGAAAAAAAATTTCCAGACAATTCAATTAGTTAAACATGAAATACAAAGCTATAAAAGAATGAGAAAATAATATAAAATATTTATATAACGTTGGGGAGGGAAAGGCCTTGCTAAGATTAAAAGCAAAGAAAAAAATTTTTAAAAATGGATGTTTCTTAAGAGATAAAAATCTGAAATTTTTGAATGTATATACACAGCATAAAATGATTAAATGCCAACAAACAAGATAAAAGTCAAGCAACAAACTAGGAAATAATATTTGTAACAGATGACAAAAGACTAATATTCTTAATATATAAAGAACCATTATAAATCAATACAAAAGTATCATTCCACTGAAAAATGAGAAAGGATCATGAACAATTCACAAAAGAAGAAATAAATATATGACTAAAACAATGTTCCATCTCATTAGCAATCGAAGAATGGAAATTGAAACCAGGTACATTCTGATACATAATGCATATCAAAGCTTTAAAAATGTTTGTGCAGTTTAAACCAGAAATTCTACTAGGAATTTACCTTAAGGAAATGCCCACTTCTTTGCAGTGTTATTTATAATAGTAATAGGCCTGGAAACCATGTAAGTCTAACAAGGAGGAATTCGGTTTTTTTAAATGATAGTATTTTATACAGGGGAAACCACCACTAAAATGTAGGAAATACACTGTTCAAAATAATGTAAAAATACTAAGTGCCATCGAAAGATGTACACAATTATAGCAGTCAGCATTCCTGAAGGAGCTTGATGGTACACTCAAATTAGGATAAACTGAGCAGGAATCAATAAAAGGGCTACTTACAAAGATGAGGGCAGGGTGTAGGGAGAAACATTACGGGTGGTGCAATAAAATGGGACTAGTCACAGCAAAATATTTCTAGACTTCCAGGCATTCAAGGAAGGCAAGGCAGAGGCTAGGGTGAGATAAGTGAGACACCTAGAATGAAAAACCTAAGGACACATTCACCTTCAGGGTTGTGCAAGTGAAAGTGAGTGCCTTTTTATATTTTTGCATACTAGGCACCTCCTTCATCCCATCCTAGGGTTGACCCTGGAGGAGGAAGCTATTAAAGGAACCTGGGAGGGGAATCCTGCAGAGAAGCCTGCCTGGAGAGAGCAGTGACTTTTAATAGGGTACCAAAGGCAGCCCAAGGTGACCCCTCAGAAAGGCTTCCTGAGATAAATACCCTGTTCTTACTCTCCTCCCATCCTCTAATCTCCTGCAAGGCCTCCTCTCACCAGACCTCTCTGGAAGCCAGAGGGCAAGGCTACTCCACAGTCTGTCCCAGCTTCTGGGACAGACAGCAGGGCAGAGAAAGAATGAGTGGATTCAAGGGGCACAGAGACATCCATGGAACAACACAGCTAAGCGAAAGAAGCAAGTTCCAAAGCAGTATCTATCAATAATATCTGATACCTATTTTTACATGAATATTATATAGTAGTATACCTGGGGTGTAATATCACATTATGGTTGATTTCTAAATAGTTTTTGCCTTTATATTTGTTAAATTTAATAGAATGTATGTCTTTTAAAAAAAGAAAAGAAGAATTCCAAAAATTACATATAAGTTATGGCCTTAAGATGAAGTAAAAAGCTTGGATGGGAAAAAAAAAGTTAAAATATTTACAGGGGTTGCTTTTGGGTTATGAATATGTATGTTTATAGAGTTAAAAAGTGTTTATTTCTAGGGGCAAGTGTTGCAGTTTTTTTTAAATTTAATTTAATTAATTTATTTATTTTGGCTGTGTTGGGTCTTTGTTGCTGTGCACGGGCTTTCTCTAGTTGTGGCAAGTGGGGACTACTCTTCATTGTTGTGCACAGGCTTCTCACTGTGGTGGCTTCTCTTTTTGCAGAGCATGGGCTCTAGGCATGCGGGCTGCAATAGTTGTGGCACTTGGGCTCAGTAGTTGTGGCGCACGGGCTTAGTTGCTCCGCAGCATGTGGGATCTTCCCAGACCAGGGCTCGAACCCATGTGCCCTGCACTGGCAGGCAGATTCTTAACCACTGTGCCACCAGGGAAGCCCAAGTGCTGTAGTTTTGTTTTTGTGTTTGCATCTTAATTTTTCTTTCCTTCAAAATGTTATAAAGTGAACATATGTTTTGCTGTGATAAATCCAGAAGATATTCAGTAAGTAGGTTGGGAGAGAGGAGAATAGATAGGTACGTGATGGAGAGAAGAGAGAGAATAGATAATAAGAATATCCCTAAATGGTCACACTGTCCTTCATGGGGGTTGACATTCTCAGCCCAACTAGGTATATCTGAAGATGTTATTCAAATGTGTAAAATCACATTATGATTCCACAAGATCCTTTTCTCTAAAATTCCCTTTAAAGAAGAAACACAATTCTTATCTAACAGACCTCACAACCTGCAGTAATAGTCATGAAACTGAAACTGAGCAGGACCCTGTGGGGCCCTCCCAGGTACAAATCCTTTCCACGTGCCCTGTTTCTTTTTTTTTTTTAACATTTTTTTTCAGCTTCCCTGTTTCTTGTTTGCAGGAAATAGGCTTCATTCACCTCTGAGACCTTCCCTAAATGCCAAAGGGCAGATTCAAGCAGTTGTTAATCAGGGAAGCAGGAAGAAGGAATGCAGAAACAAAAGAGAAGCAGTCAAGGAACAACAGTGCAGAGATAAAGCAGGGTCCTGGTTCCTCCTCAAGGAATATACATAACAATACCCTTAAGTCTTTTGCAGGAACTAAGGCCCCCACCCAGGTAGAGGATGGTAACTTCAGGCTGAGCCCAAGATTCCTGAACAGTACCCTGTTACCTCACCTCAAACCAATAAGAGAAAGTCTGCACAAAGTGGAAGATAATGAAGACTTTTATCCCCTCCCCAAATGATTCTCCCTTTAAAAACTTTCGTGGTTGAGCAGAATCTTAGGAGTCGTTTGTTTCGGCTGTGCTTGCAGGATCTTAGTTCCCCCACCAGGGATCAAACCCATGCCCCCTGCAGTAGAAGCATGGAGTCCTAATGGCTGGACCGCCAGGGAATTCCCAGGAGTTGGTTTTTGGACACAAGTCCACCTTCTCCCCAGGTTGCCACCTCCTGAATAAAACAACCTCTCCTTTCCAACCAACACTTGTCTCTCTAGTATTGGCTTTCGAGCAGTGAGCAGGCAAACCTCAGCTCAGTAACAAGACAAGACAGACAAAAGTATGGCTTAAATAAGTAAAGTACAGACATGCAGGAGGAGTTGGGAATGTCATTTCTCTGCAGAGCATCACAACTGACTTCTAAGGGTTCTGTTCCAGCTCCAAGACATACTGCCCTCTCTGCTTCCCTATGGAGGCCATGTGCTGACCTCCTAATCACAATTCTTCACTCCCCAAGGACTCTGAAACCCAGCTCACTGTCTTCTCTACTCAGGTCTTAACATCATCTAAGTCAGTTCATCATCCCAAGTCTGAGTGATCCAACATGATGGCTTCTTAGTTCCTTACTACCTCACCTCCTAAGAGCTTTGCATCCATGTTGTCTTTGCCACCCTCTCCCCAGGGCACACTGCTCCACTTCTGCTATCTGAAATCTCACACTCCTTTTCAGCCCCATCCTTCCAGCTCTCTCATTCATTGACTTCCTCCTGAAACTGTGCAACTCAGATTGGGACTTGAACCCAAAGTCTTTTAACTGAGATCACACACCGGGTCTCAGGACTTAATGAAGCTCAGGTTCTTGATGTCTTGTCACAGAAAGAATTCAGTGAGAGACAAAGTGATAAGTAAGAAGTGGATTTATTTAGAAACACACTCCACAGACAGAGTGTGGGCCATCTCAGAAGGTGAGAAAGGCACCAGGGTTTCGGGTTGTCAGTTTTTATAAGGGTGGGCAATTTCATAGGCTAATGAGTAGGAGGAATATTCCAGCTATTTTGGCAAAGGAGGGGGATTTCCAAAAATTGGGCCATTGCCCACTTTTTGACCTTTAGGGTCATCCTTGGAACCATCATGGAGCCTGTGGGTGTGTCATTTAGCATGCTGATGTGTTACAATGAGCTATACTGAAGCTCAAGATCTAGTGGAAGTCGACTTGTCTGACTTGTCCGCCATCTTGTACTTATTTGGCTCTAATCAGTTTATGTTGTATCCTTGGGCTATGTCATTGTTTTAAAGGTTGTGCCCTGCCCCCTTTCCTCCTGTTTCACTCCCACTAAAACTGTTTCTCAACCTCATGAAACACGTCAGTCCCATAGACTGATTTTACAGGAAAACAAGCAAACAAAACCCCCCAAAACAAAAACAGAAGTTATGAGACAAGGACTACCTGAATTCCTCTACTTTCCTCCCAACATAATGGGAAAGGTGTCCCTCCCTAGGTCAAAGACTTACCCCTCTTACTATATTTTAATCCTCCCCCTCTCCTCCTCATTCAGCCCGTCAGTTGTTCCTTTCCTGTATCTTTAATCCCTCTCCTTCAACTCGATTCTTCCTACCAGCACTTAAGTATACTTATGCTTCTTCCATCTTTTTTGTTTTTATAAATTTATTTATTTATTTTTGGCTGTGTTGGGTCTTCATTGCTGCACACAGGCTCTCTCTAGTTGCGGCGAGGGGGGGGTTACTCTTCATTGCGGTGCGTGGGCTTCTCATTGCGGTGGCCTCTCCTGTTGCAGAGCACAGGCTCTAGGCACGCAGGTTTCAGTAGTTGCAGCACACGGGCTCAGTCGTTGCACGCGGGCTCTAGAGTGCAGGCTCAGTAGTTGTGGTGCACGGGTTTAGTTGCTCCACGGCGTGTGGGATCTTCCAAGACCAGGGATCTCAACCATGTTCCCTGCACTGGCAGGTAGATTCTCAACCATTGTACCAACAGGGAAGCCCCTCTTCCATCTTTAAAAGGTCCCTCTGTAGTGAATGCTGTGATGCATAATCCAGATGCCCCTTTCTGCACTGAGACATTCATTCTTCCAGCTGCCAGGAGTGTTGGCTGTTGACAGCTTGCAGCTCAAGCCCCCTCTGGGAATTGCCACAGGGAGCTGCCTTGCCCAAGGTGACACCCATTCTCCAGGGCAGGCCACAGCCTATGGCTGGTTAGTGCTGGGGCATTTTAAGGGTACTTGGGATTTGTTTTAAGCGGGTATAGTAAGACATGCAGGCATGGAGATGACTGTCATGAAGGAATAGGTTTATACTCATAGATCCCTAGAAACAGGAGGCATGGCACACCATGCAGGGCCACATGGGGAAGCACCAGAGTTGGTCAGGAGGCAGAGGGAGAGAGGGGAAAATAGGGGAAAATGTGAGAACTTTTAGTATGGTTTCCATGAGGAAGGCAAGGTAAGACAGTGTAAGCGGGTTTAGGATTGGTCAGTTTGGATAATTTCATGGGCTCTAGGGCATATGGATGGCTCTGGTGTCTGATCCTGAGATGATTAGGGCAGGTATATAGTGGCCCAGGTGTACGATCTTGATAAAGGAGATGGTTGGCGGGTATGGACTCTGGATTGGCTGATTTGCATAGGAAAGCCATGCTCGCAGAGGAGTCATTTTCTGTCTCTAGAATCAGCTAGTCCTGGGAGGGGCAGTCTCTCCAGAATCAGCAAGGCTCCAGATGTCAAAACAACAGAAAATACAGAAAATAAAATGGCATGATTAATACATGGGGTAAAATGCCAAGCCCCCTTAACTTGGTTCAGGGACATCTAGGAAGGGCCACCCTAGCTCCACAGCTCCCAGAGGGCTCTGCCAATGCCTGGATCGCTGCATCACAGTTCAACTCTCCCTCTGCTTCCCCACTCAGCCCCCACTCTCTGGAGGACTCCCCAAGAAACTTCCTGCCTGCAAACCTCCATCGCATCATCTGTTTTCCAGGGAACTGACTTAAGACCCTCTCTGAGCCCCACTAACCCTCATCCATTGTTCTCCGTTCCTTCACAGCCAAGCTTCCTGAAAGAGCAACCTCTCCTCATTGTCTCCACTTGCACAAATCCACTTGCACAGCTTTTGCTCCGCAGTTCTCAAACTTCAGCATGACTCAGAATCATGTGGAGGGCTTGTTAAACCACAGACCGCAGACCTCCAGCTCTGAGTTCCTGATTTTGTAGATCTGAGGCAAGACCCAACAATCCACTTTCCTAATTTGCTCCCACGTGAGAGAACCCCTGCTTTCACGGTCCCCTATTCTGTCAGGACGAAGTCCAAGCTTCCTCTCAGGGCCCTTCACAGTGTGGCCTCTGTTTCCCCAACAGCCTTGTCTCCCCTTGTGTGTTTCTGGGGTTTTTGTTTTTCTTTTTCTTTTGGTCTCACTGCACAGCTTGCAGGATCTTAGCTCCCTGACCAGGGATCGAACCTGAGCCCCCTGCAGTGGAAGTGCAGTCTTAACCACTGGACCACCAGGGAAGTCCCCCCTCATGCATTTCTGAATTTACCTTCCTGTGACTCTGCAGTAGCTGTGGTTTCTCATGGACATAGGCTCTCCTCTTGCCTCTGGGCCTTTGCACATATTTTATTTGCACCTTGACACTCCTCACGTCTTTCCCCTGCCTGGGTAGCCCCTTTTCAATTTCTGGTTGATAGGGACAGAGTAAAGGGACAAAGTAGGTAATTAAATAGTTAATCCCATTAGGGAATTGTAAGTAAAGAAAAAGGATGGGAGACCCCAGTAAGTTAATTATCACTCAAGAAAGCAGGTTCACTTAACCACAAAACCAAGCAGGCTTGCTTAGCAACAAAACCATGCAACAGAAGCGTGAGCTAGGGCTTCCCTGGTGGCGCAGTGGTTGAAAGTCCACCTGCCGATGCAGGGGACGCGGGTTCGTGTCCCGGTCCGGGAAGATCCCACATGCCGCGGAGCGGCTGAGCCCGTGAGCCATGGCCGCTGAGCCTGTGCGTCCGGAGCCTGTGCTCCGCAACGGGAGAGGCCACAACAGTGAGAGGCCCGCGTACCGCAAAAAAAAAAAAAAAAAAAAAGAAGAAGAAACCTGAGATATGCCCCAAAACAATAAAACAATGGTGGCATGAGACTCACATCCTGCGCAGTGAGTTCAGTAAGTTAATGACCCCTAGGACATGCTCTCTGCACGCATTCAAAAATAATAATTTATGGAAAGGTGACATTTCAAAGTGAAAGACTCTCACTGTACTGAAACCTAAAATAATTTTTCCATAGCGCCATGACAGTCGTGGCTTGACCATGTAGGGGCAAGAAAACTCCCCTGCCCAACCTGGAGGATGAGCTGATGATGAAAGCATGACGTCTACTCAAGAATGAGGAGGAAGGTGGTCTTTTCCCCCTCCCCACTTTTCCTCTGATTATAAAACTCTAGCCCACTAAGTTCTCGGGGCGCGGCACCTTCTCTCCCACCCATTTGTAAGCCTCACGAGCAACCTATTCTAATACATCACTTTTTTTTTTTTGGACTAAAGGTACAATTTGTTGTTTTTATAAATTCTCTTTTTGCAGCTTAGCACAGTAGGTGAACCTAATACCTTATAACATGTGGCCCAATTTGGTTATTTTGGGGATTTTTTTGTTTTTTTACATCTTTATTGGAGTATAATTGCTTTACAATGGTGTGTTAGTTTCTGTATTTTGGGGTTTTTTAATAAACATCTTTATTGGAGTATAATTGTTTTACAATGGTGTGTTCGTTTCTGCTGTATAACAAGGTAAACCAGCTATATGTATACATATATCCCCATATCTCCTCCCACTTGCGTCTCCCTCCCATTAATAAATCACTTCTTATCTATCACTTTGCCTGTCTCTGAATTCTTTCCTTGCTGAGCCATAAAGGACCGGAGTGCCTTGGAGCCCCCCCCCCCCCCGCCCGAGATGCCACCTAGCGGTTCCCCTGTCTCTTCTCAAGTCACTTCCTCAGGAAGTCTTGACCCTCTCCCTGCCTGCCCTCACTAAGCCATCACAGAGTGAATGGGGAAATGAACAATGGGGGAGACAATTAGAGAGGTCTCTAATCATAGAGACCCCTCCTCCTGGCTGCAGCCAAATGGCAAAAGAAGAGGCCCTGATGGGGTGAGCTGGGCCCACTGGCAGCTCCTGGAGACAAAGGGGAAGAGGCTGCGTCTGCAGGACGAGGGGCACTTCCTCTGGCTCCAAGCCTAGGACAGCACGTGCCCCCTTGACTAGTACTCTTGTCCTGCTCTCCTCAGCCCCTGCAGCCCCCCCACCTCTCTCTGTCCCTCCCAAACCTCTCCGCTTGGGCCAGATGAGCCCCACATCTTGCACCAGCTCTCCCAGGGGAGTCACCTCCCCACCCCTGGTGGGAGTCTTGTGATGGCTTTGGTATGCGTGACAAGCTCCCCACAGTGATGCTTTGAGGGGTGACCTTGCCGTCCAGGAGAGCCCCTGTCGAGTTTGCTGATGTACAGCTGGGCTGCTTTCTGGGCCTGAGGGCATGGGAGGGAGGGGAGGCAGGGGCAGGGGCAGACTGCTTTTTCTCCATAGATATTTAGCCCCAGTTTTCAAGCCCAGGTTACATAAGACCTGCGGAGAACTACGCTCCCCTGTCACCCACACCTTTCCCTTTCTGTGGAGCATTTCACAAGTGCAGCTGCTTCTCAGAGAAGGTCTATTTTGGGAGCTGTTTCCATTTGACCTATATTAAGCACAGTCACAAGGCAGAGGCAAGTCGCGGGGTGCAGGGTGGCCTGCTTGCTCTTTGTGCTTTTTTAGTGTCACGGGTGAGGGAAGCAGACAAGCTGATGCCCATAGATTGGAAGCTGAGACTCAAGTGGCTCATGGGCCTCCCCAGGGCAGCAAGCTACAGAAAGCTCTAGACTCGGACAGCCTACCTGTAACTAGTGCAGGCCCAAGCCGCCATCCCACTTCACAATTTTGATTTGCCTCCCCCTGAGGCCCTGCTGACAGAGAATACCTGAGTCACTGCAGCACTGGTCAGGGAGGAATTCAGGTTCCCTGCAGGCCTAGAATCTACCAGGCCAGGCCAGGATGAGTCCCAGCCTAGGCCTGTGAAAGGCAGTTAGTAGAGTTTTCATGGGCCATCAAGTGCCTCCATGGGGAATTCTCTTTCCTGAGTTAATGATTAAATCACATGACCAGCAGGGGGAGAGAAAGGGTTGCTGGGAACCACTGGCCCAGGTACTGAGCACAAACAGGTATTACTTGGAGTTCCCACCACTCTGAGGGCCCGTGGACAAAATGACAACAGAAGTGATTCACCCACTAAGCACCCCATTTGCCCATTTTCAATGGGGGTATTTCTTGGATCACCATTTTCTCCCTTGAGCCTCTTCTCATTGTCTCCCTGGGAGCAGAGGTCTGGTTCCAGGGTCTAAAACTGGGCCCCAAGCTGCTGACCCCCAAACGTACAGCTCTGTGCTTCGTGCCTCCTGGGAGTCAAGCCAATATCTCCAAACAATTGTCCCACTGAGACGTCACAATCAAAAATCTCAAAGCAAAACCTCACGCCTCCCTCACATCCAAATCAGCCCCGCCCCTGGGATGCTGCCGGGTCCGCCTTGCCACGTGCTGCACGCTGTTTCTACCTTAGAAGGACAGAATGGACACTGACCTGACAGGGACACGTCCAGCCAGCTGGGAGATGCTGATGTTGCATCCCCTCAAAACTGCTGGAAAGGAGTCCTGGCTTTGCAGTGTGAAGCAGACAGCAGGGTTCCTGCCCCAACCCCTTGTAATCGAGTTAGTGGAGGGCTCCCCTCAAGACACTGGGTTTGGCCTTCACAGCTGACTCAGAGCTGGCTGGAAGCACCTGGGGAAGTGGGAGGGGGCTCCCCTGGGAGAGTTGATGCGCGAGTTAGTGAGAAGCGGGGGGGATGGAGAGAGCTGGGTGTGAGTGAAGAGCAGAAGTGATGGCAGATTTTAAAAACTTGAGTTTGGCCTTGAGGAGCCACTCCTTGAGGAGTGGCTCTGAGGTCTGGTTGGAAGAGAGGATGTGTAGTGCATTCTAGGCAGGGACACAGCCCTGAGAAAGAGCAGAGCGGGGCCAAGCAAAGTACGGCCATCCCGCTGTACCATGTGGGCTGCTCTTGAGAATATGGTGAAGAGTGGGTTAGGAGAAAAAGATGGAACCAGCTTAAGGAGAGCCTTCCCGTTTGGTGGCCCCTTTCCTCCCCTGGTTTCCTGTCCTTCCCACTCCCTGCAGTGTAACAAGTCCTGGCTGCCCCTCACCCTGAGGGGACTCCTGGGGTTGGGGTGGGGGGATGAAAGCTGTAAAACACTTTCTGCAGGATGAGATTGAGACGGTGCAGGCCAGGCTGCAGACAACCTAGCGGGTCGCAGGCAGCCAGCAAGAGGTGAAAGGCCCATCTCTGCCCTGGGGGCAGGAATGCTCTGGAGGTGGGAACACTGGGACCAAAGGATCAAAGGAAAGGACGGTGGAAGCAGAGCCAAATCGAGGCAACAGAGGGACTTGGGAAGAATAATCTGCTTTGATCATCAAGGAATAAAGAAAAGTCCATGTTATTTTCTGCTCAGGGAAATACCAAAAAGGAACACAATTTTTTTAAAAAGGGAGAAATTCCGAAAGAGGGGATATTGTCATTTTCAGTTGGTAAATGTCAAAAGCATTGTTTCTGTTGATACAGCATGATGGGTAGAACACATTTTGAGGGGGGAAGGGAATAACAATATACATATCAAGATGCAAGCTCCCACTGTTTGACTCAGTATCCCCCCTTTCTACTAATTTAGAAATGTTCCGATGAAAAAAAGGCTCCTTGTCCACTGACCATATGCTACACAAAGGCAGGAAAATGACTTTCACCCCGTCATTCCAGCACTCAGCACTTTGCTGGAACATGGTAGGTGCTCAATAAACACTCATTTAAAGAACAAATTTGCAAAAAAAGAAGCTCCTTGATAATTGCAGGTCAACTTTAGAAGAATTGGTTAATTTCATCCAGTGATGGTAATATTAGGCAACTGTTCAAAAGGTCTGAGTAAGAAAATAACTATAAAAGATATTGGGGGAGTGGGGCTTCCCTGGTGGCGCATTGGTTAAGAATCCGCCTGCCAATTCAGGGGACATGGGTTCGAGCCCTGGTCTGGGAAGATCCCACGTGCCGCAGAGCAACTAAGCCCGTGTGCCACAACAACTGAGCCAGTGTGCCACAACTACTGAACTCTGTGTGCCTAGAACCCATGCTCTGCAACAAGAGAAGCCACCACACAAGAGTAGCCCGCACTCGCCACAACTAGAGAAAAGCCCGTGTGCAGCAACGAAGACCCAACACAGCCAAAAATTAAAATAATAAAATAAATAAATTTAAAAAAAAGTTATTGGGGACAATTTGGGAAATACGAATATCAACTGGGTAGTAGATGATATTAGGAAACTTTTGTTAAGATGTCTACAAGTTATTTTGAAAAGTTTTAGAAGAAGCACAAAGGAAAAATGTTAACAATTGTTAAGTCTAGGTAATGGGAATATGAGTATTCATTGCACTTTTTTTTTTCAATTTTTCTGTATGTTTTCAAATATTTATAATTAAAAAGTTTATAAACATAAAGGACACCTTACAACATGAGGCTAAAAGAAAAATAAGAAAATGTAATATTTTTTATGATTGATAAATAAAATGCAAAAAATATATATAAATGTATAACACGGAGGTAGAAGAACTGAAAAGAACTGTCAATCTGATGTTGAAGCCATGGAAGATATCTTTTCCTTAACTTCCTGTATGTCTTCTTATCTTTGAAAAGCAAGTTTAAAAGCTATTTATAATAAGCAATTCACTGCTTAACTTCTTACATCTTTTGTATATTGTCATGATATATAAATATATATGTTTATATCTTTATTAGAGTCTTTTATACCAAGTTATTTAACATACCAAGTTGAAACTTTATGTTTCAACTTGAGTTACATTACATTTTCTTTTATCACTGACTGATGGGATGCAATAAAACAATTAAAATACTGATTGGGGCTTCCCTGGTGGCGCAGTGGTTGAGAGTCCGCCTGCCGATGCAGGGGACACGGGTTCGTGCCCCGGTCCGGGAAGATCCCACATGCCGCAGAGCGGCTGGGCCCGTGAGCCATGGCCGCTGAGCCTGCGCGTCCGAAGCCTGTGCTACGCAATGGGAGAGGCCGCAACAGTGAGAGGCCCGCGTACCACAAAAAATATATATAAATAAATAAAATAAAATAAAATACTGATTGTACCTTAAGAAAATAATCCACCCAAATTTATTGCTTTAGTGACATTTTACAAGTGAAAGAAAAGACCTGGCAAAACATTTCCTTCCTTCTTTCTTTCCTTCCTTTCTTCCTTGCAAATTAATTTGTTTACTGTTTTGGTAAATAATTACCTTCTGTGCTTCTCTTCCCCCCTTCCCCCATCAGAAGATACTACAGACTGACTTTAAAAATCTGGAAGGTATCAAAATATACAGAAAGAAAATTTCAAGACCCTTCATTTCAACCTCTAGAAAAAAACAGTTTACATTTTATGATATTTCTTTCTATCCTTTTTCTCATGTATGAGTTTCTCTTAACTGAGATCATACTGATAAGCAATCATGTATCTTGTGTGTGTGTGTGTGTGTGTATGTGACAGAGAGAGAGAGCATGCTACACACATTCCATCTTATGGACATAGCATCATTTATTTAATCCTTCCACTATTGTAGGGCACTTAGTGCAATAGACTGAATGTTTGTCTTCCCCCCTAATTCATGTTGAAACCTAATCCCCAGTGTGATGGTATGTGAAGTTGGGGCCTTTGGGGCAATGACTAGGTCATGAGGGTAAAGCCCCCATGAATGGGATTAGTGGCCTTATAAAAGAGACCCCAGAGCTCTTCCTTCCCCCTTTTGCCATGTGAGGACACAAGGAGAAGACAGCTGTCTATAAACCAGGATATGGGCTCTCACCAGGTACTGAATATGCCAGCACCTTGAGGTCCCAGCCTCCAGAACTGTGAGAAATATTTTTCTGTTGTTTATAAGCCATCCGTTTATGATCTGTTATAGCAGCCTGAATGGACTAAGATAGTTAGTTTATTTTTTTTCTTCATTTTTTCCCTATTTCTAGTGTTGTGAACATCCTATATGTACATCTTTTCCTCACTTCTTTTGTGCTTAGAATTTTCTTGGATCGAAGTATATGAATTCTTTTCTCTTAGTATATATGTAGGAGAGGAAAAATACAGCTTTTCCTCTACCTTCTTAAGTTTAGTAACTGAGGCCTGTGAATTAAATCAACAAGACAGATTAACAGGGGAAAACGTTTATTTGGGTACACGTGACTGCCAACAAATGAAGTAGCTGGCTCATTAAATGGTTAGAGTTAAAGGCTTATGTACCTTACTTAGTAGGGGAAAGGGTGGGAGGAGTAAAATGCTTCTCTGGGAAGAATAAATAGGTTTCTTTGGGTAAGAGAAATGGATTTTCAGAACAAACAAGAGATAAAGTTTGTGATGATATTTGTCTATACAGGTATGAGGTGTGTCAATGAAAATTCAATTAACTATCAAGAAGAAAAAAAAGGGAATTCTATTAGAGCCAAACTGAGGATTAGAACCCAGGAAGCAGATTAAGAACTGTTCTGCCCGTTGGAAGTCGAAGGTACAGTCATATACATTTTTGAGACAAAGGATCAAACATCAAAATGATATACTGGTATTTTACATAAAGGTTGCCAAGGATACATAGTCCAGGTAAACATGTACAAAGCACAAAGCAAGCAAGCAGCAAGTCATCATGACCCCCTTCGGGGCTGGGAAAGTTACATTTTAAGAAGTTACATTGATAGCATCAGAAGAAAGAAAAAAAAAAGATCATTAGGGTTGAGCAGGCACTCCCATCTTTGAGGGGCTCTGGTTAATGTGTAATGCAGATGCACAGGGCATATCCGGGAAGGAGGAGGCCCAAACAGACACAGAAAGAGAATTTTATGTTTAATTTTTCTTGTCCTGCCTTAAAGTATAAATTTTATTTCATTAGATGTATTTCTGTTTCCTTCAGGTTCATACAAATTCCCCAGAAAACGGATGTGGGGTAAGTTTTATTTGATCTATTTGAGGAGTAGGTCCACCCTGAAGAAATAATTTATGGCAGACTTAGTTCCTAGAGATTTCTGCTTTTAGTCAGATAAGGGAAGCTCTAAGAGGCTTCTTTCTGCATCTGTTGCATCTTAAATGTCTTCAGCTTAAAATAATCTTTATACCAACTCCTGGACTTTGAGTGGGTCCTCACATGTATCATCTGATTATTTTCCAGGACTGTTTTACTAATTTATGCTTTCACCAAGCAAATGGAGTTGAGTAGTATCATTAAAAAAAAAAATCCTTACTGATTTGATAAATTAAAATTGATCTAATTTTCAATTTTTAGAAATAACTGAGGATAAGCCTTTGAAAAAAATGTTTGCTTCTATATTTATTTCCTTTTGAAATGAATTATATTTGTATGCTCTTTACCTATTTTTATTTGCTAAAAGAATTTACTACTAAATTAAAATCCTTCAGATTTTAAATACTCAGTTGGTACGCTAGAATATTTATGAGGACAGACTGAAAAATGTGTATTTATCTTACCAGTGTGAAGAGAAATAAGAATTCATTTAATCGTCAAATTCCTTAATAATTTTGAAAAACAGAAGGGTCAGTTCATTTAATCAGGACAATTTTGATTGTTATCCTAACCATCTTCAAAGTGAAAGTCTGGACTAAAGTCCAACACCAAGTTTTTTTAAAAAACAAACTCTGTGGATATTTCAAATTAGTGCTCCAAATTCCATGGAAGCGAATTTTCTAACAGCTTTGTGTGATGTCCCAAATACTTTAGCAATCCCAAATTACAAATTTGTGTTTCAACTTGATTGCATTAAGTTCAGTTCACTCCATAGCTCTGACCCCAAAACAATGTTTTTTAATTTGCTCAAATTTCCTATATTTAACTTTCTTTTTTAGCCGTAGCCAATCAAAAGAAAACACTGCATCACTCTAAGCTGCTTCTTTCAAGTGTGATCCATTATCTGTTTGTTGAGATTAAAGCAAAAGAATTTGGTCACAATTTTTCCAGTTCTAAACCACCTACTGATTTTCCTCTGAGATTTATAAATGTATTTTCTAGAATTCTACTGCAGTATATACAAAAGGTCTGCTTGTCAGAATATATTTTTTCCTTACAATCTCATCTTCTATCACAAAAGCAAGTTGTCAGTGCTTGGCAAAGTGCCTGCCGTAAGTAACCAGTTCCATAAATGATTATGTTGACTGGAGTTGATTCAACCACTGGTAAAAGTGAAACGGCTTTGTAACTCTGCTTGTGGTGACAATGATTTTCCAACCTATGCTGAATTATATCGCTGACAGAAAGATAGGGCGCTTGGAGCCAATCTGGTGGAGTTGCCCCCAGCTCATTCCCAGCCGTGGCAGCCTCCCGAGCTGTGGTGGCCACCCTTCCCCCAGCCTCACTCTTCTTTGCTTCACTGGAGCCGTGAGATGCTCTCCTCACTAGGGCAGCCCCCTCGAGATGGTTCCAAGTAGGCTGGTTTCCAGAGCAGAGCCTTCTGCCAACCAGATTCACGTGAATAAGCCGCCACGTCCCTGCCAGGAATTCACAGCTGCAGCTGGTACAGGTTCTTCCTGTCGCATTGGGGTGGGAGCGGGGTGGGGGGTGTGGAGGGGATGTCAAGGGTGAAAGGAGACAGAAGTGAGGTACCATCTGTACCGTCCGCAGCCCCTTCCTCCACCTACCTGCCCCTGGAGCAACTCCACCTGCTCTCCAGCGGGGTGCAGAATGAGCAGTGGGCCCACTCTAGCTGGACTGCTCTTAACGGCGCAGTGCTGGCTTCTGCAGGGGAGTGTAGGGCCCAGGCTTGGCCCCAAGCCCAGTCAGCTGAGCTCTAGCTGCCGCAGCACCACACTGTTCAGCCCAGGCAGCCCACTAGCTGGACCACTTCACACTCCGGTGCAGCTGGCGCCCCTCCCCCCACACCCCCAACCCCTGGCCTCCCCCCTGGGATCTCAAAGGCCCCAATCTATAAATGTTGATGTCTGTCACTGGAGAGGCTCAAGCATCAGGACCTGCCCAGGCATTTCTGCAGCAGAACTAGAAGAGAGAAGCCTTCCACTGCTCCCAGCTCTGTCCTCTCACCATTCCACCCAGCCCACATGCAGGAAAACTCAGAGGCTACTGGCCTGAGGCCATCACCACTGTTTCCATCACGCAGGCCCAGGGCAGTGTCTAGGCGACATGGCAATGTCTGTTTGGAACTGCTCCCCCAGTGCCCTGGCCTTTCCACCTGCCAGGGGTGGCTCGGCTGTCCTCCCAGCTGTCTGCTGCTTCCTCTTTCTGCTCACTCATTCTCAAGTCTTTCTAGTGTACCAAGGTGGAACTATCTAGCAAACCAGACTTCAGATTTTTGGGCCAAGTCCAACTCATTGTTACAGATAGTCTTTCTTGGGGATTGTGAGGCAGCTTCCAGCCGCATAGTGGGTATCTGGTTGATTAGCTCTGCCGGCCACATGCCTAAGTGGGAATAAAGGTGACATGTAACATGTTTGCACCAATATGGACCCTACTTTTACACCAATCCAGTGAAATAGAGCTCAGAGAGTTTCGCCAAAAAGGGCTGAAAGTCTGAGGTTCACAGTTTGGCCATAGCAAAGTGTGAGTAAAATGTGGGGGGAAAGTATTTGGTTTTGGTGATGATGATCATAACCCACGTTTTTATTTTCTACCTTAAGGATAAAATGTTTTTGGTAGAGGTAGGACTTATTTCTCATTTAAATAACTGATTTCTGTTATACAGCAGAAACTAACACCACATTGTAAAGCAATTATACTCCAATAAAGATGTTAAAAAATTACAGATTAAAAATAAGTAAGTAAGTAAATAAATAAATAAATAAATAACCGATTTCATGTACTTTGGATGGTTCCATAAAGTATTCAATAATCCAATTGGTTTTTGTGGGATTTGCTTGGGCCCATTTCAAATTACGTTGGGTTGCTGAGGGTCCCCCTCACAATATGCTTATTCCATGGGGTGCACATGAGTCTCTTGCTGACCAAGGAAAGGTTACAAAGTCTTTGCACTGGTGGGGGTAATGACCATGATCTGGAATTTTCTCAGCAGTGGAGAACTCTGCTTCTGAATAACCAGCTGGAATGTTGAGAGGCACATTGAATACTTTCAAAGTAGCATAAATACACACTATTTTCCTTTATTTTCTACTTTCTAAATGAGCCTGTATAATCAGAAAAAATAAGATATAAAAAGGAATGTAATGTTATATACCTGGAGTTATACTATGTATTTTTTACAGCTATATCTACTGGTAGTGAAAATTTTAGTGGCTTTTAATTTTTCATATTTTCCAAGTTTTCTGCAATTATTAATATTTATTAATGAGCACTTGTTATAGAACCAGAGAAATATTTTAGAAATAAAATACTCGTGTTTTTCTTAATGAAAACAAGCAGAAAACCTAATTGATAAAAATGAAATCAGATGGAGATCTTAACAGGAAAGGAAGCTTAACGTGTTTGAGAAAAAAATACAGAAAACTATATTTATTACCTTAGGATAGGAAAGGGTTTCTTAATCAAGACATAACATACACTAGCCAGGAAAGAAAACTTGATAATTTCAACTGCAATGTAATTAAGAATGCATGTTTATCAAAAGCCACCATAAAAGGAGTCATAGTGTTTCCCTGGTGGCGCAGTGGTTAAGAATCCGCCTGCCAATGCAGGGGACACGGGTTCGAGCCCTGGTCCGGGAAGAACCCACATGCCGCAGAGCAGCTAAGCTATTGCACCACGACTACTGAGCCTGCGCTCTAGAGCCCGCGAGCCACAACTACTGAAGCCCGCGTGCCTAGAGCCTGTGCTCTGCAACAAGAGAAGACACCGCAATGAGAAGCCCGCGCACCACGACGAAGATTAGCCCCCGCTCGCCGCAACTAGAGAAAGCCCGGGCGCAGCAACAAAGACCCAATGCAATCAAAAATAAATTAATTAATTGAAAAAAAGAGAGAGAGTCATAGCACAAGACATACTCTGGAGAAAATATTTGTCACACATACAGCTGAAAAAGTTAGAAATATTTTTTCTATATTAAAATATATAATGTTTTATGATATATAATGTTTATATTACTAAAAAATATTAGTGCCAGAATATATAAATAACTCATACAAATCACTCATGATAACAAAGTGATGGTGTCCAAAGAATGGGCAAAGGACATGAGTGGGCACCTCATAGAAGAAGAAACACAAATGTACCAAAACGTATGAAGATAACCACTCAACCTTGTAAGTAATCAGAGAAAGACAGAGATACCATCATGCATCCAACAGAGAAGAGGCAAAGCTGAGGTCTGAAAAGACAAGTGGTGATGAGAAGGTGAGCAACTAGAACTCTCCTACACTGCTGGTGTTACAGCCCCTTAAGAAAACACTTTGGTGTGATCTTGTCAAGTTCAGCGTGTGCGTACACTGTAACCCAGCAATCCCAGTTCTACGTATCTACCCAGTGAGAAATGCTTGAATGTGTGCACCTGAAAACAAGTTCAAGAAGATTCAAAGAAGCGGTTTTTATAATAGCAAAAAACTGGACAGCAGAATAATATGCTGTAGCCCTGGAAATGACACTGCAGGGAAATTGATGGAACCCAGCTGCACACATCACTGTGGCTGTATCTTAGTAACATAAGGCTGAGAAAAACACAAGTCCAACAAGATGATGTACATACAGTACAACAACACTTCTCAAAACTTTGAAACAAGCAAACCTGAACAGTATATTATTTAGAGATGCCCACACAATATGCTATAAACATTTTTAAGTCATCAAGGAAATGACAGATACGAAATGGAGATCAGGGGTCCCTCTGTTGGAGAGGCGGGCAGTGGGAATGGGGAGTTACACATTTGTAGCTTCAACCATGCAGTGTGTTGGTTGTGTTATACTTTTTAAATTGAGTAAGGGGTTCACAGTTGTTTGGGTCCTTGTGTTTTATAGCTTGGATATGGGTAACACTTTAATATATCATATATCACATCACTTAGAAATGTAACAACTACAGAAGGAAACATGCAGCATGTCCAAAGCCTGTAAGGGGAACTCCTTTGATATGAACTCAGTCTTGACTCGGGATTCCAAACTCTTAAACCTATCTGGCCATGATATATTGTTGCCTTATGAAAGGTGATTTAATTTGAAAAAATTTCCTGATTATAATCATTGGTATGGGTATGGAGGCACAGACTCATTCCCTTATCCCCACGCTTTACTTCTCAACATCTTCCCAAATGATCATGGTCCCTCGAGGGTACCTAAGCGGGAGGAGGTGGGATGAAGGCTGACAGCACGCTTCTCTAGGGCCCCCTGCCGATGAGACCTACCCTACCAGAGAATAGGGTACTGGCCAGACCTCTGGGCATCACCTTCGCTGACAGGCCAACCCTCTTGACCTGAATTCATTTGGGGGGATAGACCACAGAATCCTTTCTTTCTCAACAGAACTGCTGGTAGGGACAGGGTGGGACTGTGAGTCCTGGGCAGCTGGGGGAGATCAGAGGTCAGGGGCAGTCTGGTGAGGGGATGGGAAAAGCAATTGCCTTCTGGAGGACGGGGAGGTAAGGGAGACACACTAAGCCAAGCAGCCACTGCAAGCTACTGCGGCACACATCAGAGACCCCACGAGGTGAGTACTGTCAGGACCGTGGGAATCCTCTCCCTTTTCCCTGATGAGACACTTAATGGGGTGATGGCTGACCTGGAAATGAATCTAGCTCTTCAATTCCCAGCCCAGGGCACTGTCATGACAACCCTCCCTTTTCTTCTCCACGATCCCACCCACGGGCAGTCCCTTACATAATATTCAAAATGGGGAGGTAACAGAGTTCAAGCCATTGGGAGTGATATGGATGCTTCATCAAAGAAGTAACCAGGCTGTTGTTCTTAGCATTTAAAATTAGGGGCTGTCAAACCTTTAAGACTCACAAAAGGGTAAACCGAGATCCAGAAATCCAAGAAGCACAGAGGTCGGCCTAGGTTTTTGAACTTCCTTGCTCCATCTTCTTGAGTTTCCTGGCTGGCCAGCCAGGTATGTCTAATCACGACAAGCCAATAGCTTTCCTGCTGTTTGTTTTCCACCTGTGTGCAGGTGAGCAGAAGCAGGAAGAAAGCCTTCCTGTCCAGCCCCACCCCAAACCCCGGGTCCCCCCCCAACCCTGCATCCCTCCTTGCTTCTCCAGCCTGGCTTCCTTTACCACAACTCTATATAGCCTTTAGCTCGGGGAGCCAAAATTAATCACTGGTGGGGTTGGAGCAACAGCGTTGTTCCTTGGCTCCAAGCCAGGCTCCCAGGATGTGCGTCAGAAAAAAGCTGGTGGGTGAAATTCCAAAGCAATTTGAGTCACTGGGGAGGAAGCGAGACCAGGACAGAAGTCACAATGAGAGCCTGAGGGCAGACCAAAGCAGGGCCCTGGGGACCAGGGGCTGGGCGAGGCATCAGGAATGCTCACCTGCCCAAAGATGGGTTATAGGACTCCTACCCAGGTGGCTTATCTCTGAGCTCTGCACAGCCCTGGGTGGGGCAGGAACTGACCAGGAGGCCTGCCTGCTGGTTCCACCCCTGGATACAGTAACCATGCCCTTCACCTGGCTCCCCATAGGCTGGTCTTTGGATCCCAGCCCCTAAAAATCCCTGTGGTTGTTTCTTCATGCATTCCCTCTCACTGACCTGGCCCCGGACACTGCTTCCGGACAGGGAATGGTGACAGGCCAGCCGGGCCCCAGAGGAGAGATAGCAGGTAAGTCCATCACTCATGTCCCACCAGTCCCGAGACCACCCTGGGCCCTTTCTCTGTGCCTGGGGAAAAGACAGGAGCTGCGGCGAGCCCTGGCTGCCCCACCTGTCCCCACCTGTGCTCATCTGTCCTCACCTGGTTACTCCTAGCACGCAGTACAACGCAGGGTTCTCAAAATGTGATCTCTCAGAAGGAGGGAGGCGTGAAGTCAGCAAGAGAGGCAGGTGGGTTAGGCATCAGGTGTCTTCCCTATCAAGGTGCAGCAGCCCCCTGACGGTGGCCCAGCAACCAGAGGCAGCCAGACTCAGGGCAGGAAGCAGGGCGGTGGCGGGCGGGGAGGGCGGGGGGAGTGTCTACAGGTGCCATGTGCAAGCATCTGGCCTGGATCCCACTTTCTCCTTGTGAACCTAGACAGGAGGGAGGGGAGGCGGGGGAAGAAAGCTCCCGCAATAGCCTGTTTCATCCTGATCAATCAAAGTGGCCACTGGCCAGGATGGAACCCAGTAACAGCCTGTGATTCTGGGGTCACCCTGGCCCTCAGGCTTACTCTATCTTCTGCCCTGCAGTCTGAAGGGCCGCTGCCCATACCAGGGATGCCTCCACTCTGCCAGTTACCCTGAGCCTGGCCTTTCCTTCAGTCCTACCCCCCAGGCCCTTGTGGTCCCTTAATGACCCCCTCCCCACTCTGGGAGCTCCCTGATTTTTCAGGCAGTGGGATCCATTTCTCCAAAAAGAAACTGAGCGCATCCCTAACCCAACTTTTCACCCTCTCACACTCCCGGCTCACCCAATTTCGTTCTTTTTTTTCTAGTCACACCTGGCCAAGAAATCTCAGGCTTGCTCTAGGAATTCCTTCCAGGGCAGCCGAGATGCCAGGCCAGCCTGCTGTTACTTCCTTGCAAAGCTTTGCGCAGCAGAGTGAGGGAGTCCTTTTGTTTTAGGAACCAGGCTGAGAACAAGGCTTCTTGGGACTCGAGGGTGTGTGGAGCTCACAGGTGGGCGGCCATGGGCCTTGGCAAAAGTGGAGGTGAGCACAGCTTGGCTGAGGGGCCATGTGAGGTCACCATTTAAGGGTCCGGGTGATCATGTTTACAGTTAGCCTTTGCCCCAAGCTCTAAGGTCCAGTAATTTTAGGTCTTCTCTTTGTCATCAGACCTCTAGGACTCTAGGGCCTATTTCCTCATTTCTACCTGTTAAGACCTGTCAGTTCCACTGTTGGAGATTATATTTAATATATATACATTATATACACACGCACACACACATCCCATCAGCTAAGTTAAAAACCCATGCCTTGAGGCATGAAAACATTTCCACATTCTTGACTCCCTGTGGGGCAAGCTGGAGTAAGTATGGGCTGGAGGGGGACTTTGAGGCAAGTTTCAGCTGGTCCATTCCTGCTTCTGTGCTTTCTGTTTCCCTAAAAACATCATATGATAACATCACACAGTCAGAATTTCTAAACTGGGGGAACATCACCTAACAGCCCTGTCTGGTCTCCCGCAGGAGGAAACTGAAGCCCAGAGATTAAAACATGGTGCAGGGGCTAATAGCCTGGTGGGGCCACAAACTCCCTGGGTGGCTTTCCCAGGCCGTTTTCTGCTCTGGGCCTCAGTTTTCTCATCTGTAAGAGGAAGAGGGTTATTTTTAAATGAATTAAGAACATGTTAATGCTCTAAAATCAGGGCATGAGGTTGGAAGGGGCTCAGGGGCTGTGCGGTCTGCCTTGACAAGTCACATCACTTCTTGAAGCTTCAATTTCCTCATCTCCCCAGTGGAGATAATAATAGTTACCTCCTTACAGGATGGTTTTGAAGTTTAAATAAAGTAGTACCTGTAGCCCAATAATGGGCATGTAATAAACTCTCCATAAACTATTATTGGGACTTCTCTGGTGGTCCAGTGGTTAAGACTCTGAGCTTCCACTGCAGGGGGCACAGGTTCAATCCCTGGTTGGGGAACTAAGATCCCATGTGCCACGTGGTGCAGCCAGTAAATAAATAAATAAAAATTCAAAAATAAATTAATTAATAAAAATTATTATCATTATAATTAAACTTAAATCCCTGGATGGCATCACTATCATTTTATAATCCTCACAATCTCCAGCAGTGTCTGGCTCTAATAGGCACTTAACATGCATGTGATAATTGAAAGAAAGGCTACATGAACGAATGAGCAAAGAGGTCTCATTTTTTTCCAGACACCCAGGATATATGATGGGACTTGGGTTGCACGGCAGGTCCTGTGCCTTCAGCCTGGCAGGGCTGTTAGTGACCCACGTGGCCTCTGCCTGCCAAACGGCCACCACACGGGCCCTGCAGAGGCAGCATGCGGTCTGGGCTCTGACTGATGCCCCCCAGCACCAGGGCTCCCCAGCCCTCAGTGCTGTGTGTATCAAATGGTGGCTGGGGAGGATGTAAGTGAGGTCTGCTGAAGCCACCCTGCCTCCCCAGGGATTCCCTGTCAGAGCGTGGAGATGGCGGTGCAGGGTCTTCTTTTGGGGCTAGGATTCTACCCAGAGCTCCAGCTCCCCAGGAGCTTTCTGTGGGCCTCCCCTAAGAGGAAGAAGAGGGATGGGTTGGCAGAAAGGTAGGGTGACCAGGGCTGAACATTCCAGAGAAAGTGGTAAGCCCCAGACTACCAGACTAAGCTGAGGCACATGTTCAGTGGCCTCTGAAGTGCCTGGACTGTGGTTCCAAGTGGCCACATAGCAGCAACCACCATCCCTGCCACTCTGCCCAGGGGACTGTGTCACAGGCTGTAATGGGCTGACCTGTTCTCTGGGAAGCTTCCAACTCTGAGCACCACGCTCCTTTACCCTCTGTGTCCTCCTGTCAGCCCCACTGTGCCCTGGTCCGCCACCCTTCTCCCCAACTCGCTCCATGTCTTGCCCTGGGGGTCCAGTACACGGGAATGACCATGCCCTGCAGAGCAATGCTCTGGCTGGGACAAGTCACATTGGACTCTCCACGCCCACCTTCCCCCTTCTTAGCCATTGACCTCCTTCTCAACCATGATCCTGGGAGGGGCTGCAACTTCCCGGGGTAGCTGGCTGCTAACCCTGACTGTTTGGAGCCTAAGAGAGGGCTTTCGGGTCCAGAGAAGCCCAGAGACAATGCAATTGCCTGGTTGGTCCCTCACCTCTGTCACCACCTCAGGAAACTTCTGGTCAGCATTCCCTGGCCACCCGCCCCGGAGGACCGTGCAGGGTTGAATAATGACCATATGGCATTATAATAATGTCCAATAATACCTGGTGGTTCACTGGCCAGTTGTCCTCCTCCTCTTTGACCAAGCCAGAGCCACGTGAGTGTATTCTTATAGAAATCTCTGCCAGGAGGTGTGGGGAGGGAGAGGAGCAGATGGGGAGACAAAGAAGAGAGAGAAGGAGAAAAGAAGGGGTAAGTGTGGATGGAGTGGGTCCTTGACAGATCCCAGACTTTGTGGGGACAGAGCTCCGGGGAGCTGGGGAATTCTCTGTCTCTGGTTACAAAAAGGCAGGGTCAGAGTTGATCTTCCAGGTCAACACCCAATTTTACTGAGAACCCCGAGGGCATGGGAATCCAGCTTTGACCTCCAGTGCCTTTCACACCGTTCTCTTTCTTGTGTTGTTGGAATCCGAGCACCAAGAAGGTGCCAGGACCAGGGCAAAGGGTGCAGGGTGGCTCTTCAGGGAACTCAGGGCGCAGAGGAGGACCAGGTCCTTTCCTGGATAGCCCCGCACAACCCTTTAACCTGGGTCAAGAGCAGCTCCAACCCCAAGCTCAGGTCTGACTACTGACATGCAGCAATGCCCAAGGGGATGTCTGTTCAGGCTAAGCTGACCTTGACAAGAACACTGAGCCCTCTAAGTGTTTACTAAACAAACCCTGTCCTCTGAGTAGGGCAGCCAAATTTAACCCAGCCTCATTGCCATGCGATTATGTTTTTAAGATGCTCCATTCCTTTATCTGGAAGCAGGAAGCAGTAATACATGCAGTGGACCACTTCTGAGGGACAACAGAAAACTTTGCCATCCCTGACACATTATCTCTGTGAGCTCTAGCACAACCAGCTACCGAGGGAGAAAATTGGGTCAGAAGAGGGGAGATTGGGGGCTCCTGGACACACACCTCCCCTGCCCCTCTCTCCTAGACCCCTCCCTCCCCCCTCGCGAACACTGCAGCCACATGGAAACCTGTGGGGAACAGTTGGGGCTTTTTATAATTTTATTTGTTAACAGTTCAGCCTATTTTTTTTCATGCTGCAAGTGATGCCAATGCCTCATGAAAATGTTGTGAAAAAAAACAAGTCTATTTTGGGGTGATCGGCCTCCTCAGAGCTTCTCACTTGTAGCTCTGCAGGCTCCAGGAATGGGCCTGCCCTCTCTCAGAAGTTCTGCAGCTTGCCTGAAGTTCAGGATCTCGGGCCCAGATGCACTGGCTAGGGGATGCATTTTTGTCCCCCTCTTGTCATTTTCCTGCCTAGAAAGCAGGGCAGAAGAAACACCATCTAGCTTCTTTCTGCTTCCAGCTGGCCTGGCAGTGGCTTCCGGTGCACTCTCCTGAGAAGTGAGCATCCCAGGAGACTCGGAGTGGATCACGTCTTTCCCCCATGGCATTCGTGGTGATGGCACTTGCAGCTCTTTAAAGGCATAAGCCAACAAGTGCTCCAATTTTTCTACTGAAAGAAGCGCTGTTTCAAAGCTGCGATATCTGTTTCATGGAGGCCTCAGCCAGCTGTGCAGGGCCCGGGTAGAGGGGCTTGGGTGGGTAGGCAGAGGGGTCTACATGCTCAGGGCTCTCCTAGCAAGGGCTGGCGGTAGCCTGGCCAGACCTGAATGGGAATGGATTCTTCAGTTCCTGCTGGAAGCAGCCCTGCCAGGCCCACAGTGTGGCTGTAGGAAGGCTGCAAGGACCAGCTGGGCTTGGAGGATCTCAAGCAGAATTCACTGCCTCACTTGGTTTGTTCATTTTCTCAGGACCGCCCCCCATCCCCGCTACCCCCCAGGTGCTGGGCCAAGGTGGACCCGAAATTTTCCAACCCTGGTAGGTCAGACTGTCAGAATTCCACCCCCCGATCCTCGCCCCATGCCCTCTGTGCTGTCTGCTTTCCATAGGCAGCCCTGGGGTGCACAGGAACACATGGCACTGGTCCTCCATTCCAGTGTAGGTCTGTGATGGAGAGAAGACGGAAGTGGAGGAAGCGTTCAAGGGACCACACAATCTCTGATCTCAGCCCGGGAAGATGAGAAAATCATCTAGCCACCCCCTGACTTCGGGCAAGGAATATTGTTATCCTCAATGGAAGACCAGAGAGATGAAGTTCCTTGACCAAAGTCCCATAGCCAGTGTCTGATGGAGGGGCTACTAGAACTGAGATCGGCTCCTCCTCTGTTTTGGTTTCCTTCACTCTGGGCTCTTGGGGCTGCTGTGGTCCACATCTCTGCCCTCACTGGGCTTGGGGGGCCTCCTCTTCCCTTCGTTTCCTTCTGTCTTGTCACCACCCTGCCCCTAGGGGGTTGTCACAGAGATACCCTTCCATTACCCTGAAATGACACAGTGTCATCTGTTTCCAGAGGTCTATGGCTGGCCTCTCCAAGCCTTTTCTTCATCATTCCCTATTTCTCTGGAAGTTCTAAAATTTTCTTTGGCTGAATTGGTCCCCAAATTGTGACTGACCACTTAAGGAAGCTGAAAGCAGGGAGGATGGCGGAATGAGGTTCTCTCTCTGCCTCTTGCCATGTGTCTAATCCCTCCATCCTCCAGCCCAAAATGCTTCCTTCTGTGCTCAGCCTTGGCAGCCATCAGCTGATAGTTTACTGAGTCCCAATTTGGGTCAGGAGCTGCTCCAATGAAAAGGACAGCCAATTATATATAGGCCTTCCATGTTAGGAACTCATATCCCACGTCAGTGCTGGAATGAGCCTCAAAGGTCACCTGACCCAACCCTTGTACATGAGAAAGCGGAGGCCCAGAGAGGTCTGGGAATTGTCCAGCGTCACACAGCTGCGTGAGGATGGAATCCAGGCCTCCTGATGAACAGCAGACCGACCTTTCCAAATTACCAAACCAGTTCAGAGTGTGCAGATGCCTGCAGCATGGGATGGCCCATGACCCCAGTTCTCGCCCCTCAAGGAGCCCCTTGTCTCCCTTTGATGGCCTCTCTCTTGGCCCCGGGGCTGAGTGTCTCAGCCCACCGGGCCTGGACAGCAGAAGCCATGCTCTTACCTTGAGGAGGACCCTCTGTTTGGGCTGATCGACCTGGTGGCGCCTCTTGGCATTACTCACGGTGTGCTCATTCCTTCTCCCGCTCTCTTCCCCTGCCCTGCCCCCTTCCCTTCCATCCAGCCCAACCGGGAGCCTGGAGGGAGCACAGCAATGGCAGCCCGAAGAAGAGGCCAATACAGCGTGTGGAAGCCCTCTCTGGACAGCATGTGAGTAGCCACTGGGTGACATCCACTCCTTCGCCATCAAGTTCTGTACCCCCAACATTTATCCACGCGTCCAGGGTTGATTGAGTCCCTCTTGAGTGTCCGTTGCCAGGCGCTAGACCAGCACGGATGGTACTCTTTTGAATAAGCACAGTCCCTTCCCTAAAGCGTCCTCAGTACTGTGGGGGACAGAGAGTCCCAATGATACAGCAGGGTGACTGATGTTCTTAGGGGAGTGTAGAGGAAGGGCAGGGAACCTAGACTTTGCAGGGGATACTCATGGAAGACTTCCTGGAGGAAGTGACATCTAGGCTGAGATGTGAAGGAGGAGTAAGCATTATCCAAGTGAAGGGGGTGGAAAGAGGAAGGGTGTTCAGGCTGAGGGAGTCCCTTGAGCAAAGGCCCAGAAGATTCCTGTCTCCTCGCAGAGACCTGAAATTCCCCCCGAGCCCTGGGCAAGGAGGCTGAGAGACTCCAGGCTTCCAGATTCGGCTCCTTCACCCTGCAGGGGCTCTGCATCTTGAGAAGCCTCTGACTCTACGCATTGCTGGAGATAGGGTCAGCCCACGTCAGAAGGCCTCTGGGGTGGGCTTCACAGAGGCTCGAGCGTTCCAGGAGAGGGGCGGAGAGAAGACAGCCTAGCAGCCCACAAATAGTTGAAGGGCTGAAGCTGCTTGGGAAGCAAATGGAGTGTGCAGGTTGGAGGAAGGCACAGCGGGAGGGGTCTGCATAGCTTGGGCTGGTACCAGGGAGGGACTTTCAGAGCCACAGGGAGAGGAGGGCTTGGTGGCACTGGCTGAGAGCCTGTTGCATGGGTGCATTCCTGAGAACCAGGTGGAGAGTTCTCTCCCCAGACCAGCCTCCTGCTCACGGGCTTCAGGAAAACGGCAGCGCTTGATGTCCTGGAGGAGGGTGGTTATGGGGATAGATGGAGGGGGTGGGTGACTTTGGGGGACAAGTTCAAGGGGTTTATGTCATTGGGCAGGAGGAATCACAAGAGGACTGTGGTAAGGGAAGAGATTTTTGGGGGAGGCGGGAAACTAGAAGGGAAAGAACCCCTCAGGCTGCAGCCAGGCGCTGTCCCCTCAGGGCAAGTAAGCCTGGCGAGGAAGGTCCTTGCCTGGGCCACCAGCAGAAAGGCAGTGCGGACACCCAGCCAGCCAGTGATACGGAGGAGTCAACAGCCCGTCCTGAAGTGCCCCAAAGAAACACACAATGGTTCCAAGCTGCAGAAACTGGGAAGAGGGGGCTGGTGTGTGTGTGTGTGTGTGTGTGTGTGTGTGTGTGTGTGTGGTGTGTGTAACAGAAGGAAGCAGGAGGCAGAGAGGAAAGGCCAGGAGCCTTTCTAGAAAAGCTTCCCACCCAGGCCTGACTTGAGACATACAGCTGACCCTTGAACAACAAGGGTTTCCACCGTGCGGGTCCACTTATAGGCAGATTTTTTTCCAGTAACTATGTATACAGTTGGTGCTTCGTATTCACAGGTTTCTGCATCTGCAGGGAAACCTGAGAATAGGGAACACCAACTGTATGCATTGTACTTTGCCATTTTATATGAGGGACTTGAGCATTTGAGGATTCTGTTATTCCCGGAGGGCTCACGAAAGCAATCCCTAGCAGATACCAAGGAATGACTGTAATCTGAAGCGAGGAAAATGGACGCCCCAGGGCTGGGGTGGGCGGGGTGCAAGGTGAGGGGGAGGGGGGCAGGCCATCTGCACTATGAGAGGCTGCTGAGGGCTGGGAGCTGGGGCCTGGGACAGGGGGCTCAGAGCGGGCCACTGACAACTCCTTGGTTGCTGGCGAGGGACCCAGCCTCAGGGAATGGCCCTTTTTCCATTGGAGGGCTGGCAAAGATGAAGCAAACATGGGAGCCAAGATCTTGAGGCTGTCTTGAGTAGGTGGGAGGCGTGAATTGAGGGCCAGGGTTGGGTGGGAAGAAGGCCTGGCATTGGCCACAGTTGGGGCAGAGGCTGAAGGCTGGGTCTTGATAGCGATCTGCCTCTGGAGTTGAGAATCTTCAGTTGCCCTGATGAGGAGAAAAAGCTGGGATCTGGTGTCTCTTCCTCCAAAAAAGAGAAAGGGCGCAGAGCTGCAAGCCCTGTTGCCCCATGACTTTGGGGAGAGGTCAGTTCTCTTTTCCTGCTCTGTGCTGCATTGGGGCTCTGCCTGTTGCTGGAATGTGTGAAACATGAAGCCAACAGGCTGGCGCTCTGGAGTGGGTGGAGGGATCAGGAGGATGTCAGACACCCTGGCCCCGCCATGGTGCCCATGCAGAGATCTCATGCTGTGCTCTTGGCGCAGAGGATGGGGTGAGGCTCTTCAACACCAAACCTGTGGGAGGAGCACACCTGTACACAGCTGAGTTTCTTTCCTAAGCTTGTGTTCAAACCATTACTCTGTTTTATGAAGAGGGGATCCTAACTAGTAGCACCCTCGATCATGCTTAATCTCTTTTCCAACTCTAGGTAGATTCAGAAGGAGGTGGGGGAAGCATCCCTTACCCATCATGCACTTACTGAACGTGGACCAGGCCGGAAAGCATGAACACCTTGGTGGGCAACTTCCAATTATATGCATTCAGAGATGGGAAGCATGCTTGACAATACAAAATTCATTTTTTATTTGGCTTTATTTTTTGGCAATTATATGTTGCAGAAACTAGTATTAAAGTGGATTTGCATTCTCAGAGCACAAGTTGGAGGTGTGACGGAGGGGGTTAAGTGGGAGGCACGTCAATCTGGGCTTTAAAAATTGTCCAGAGGTAATCGACAAGATGGATAAAACCAGACTGAGCTGACTACTGTAATTACTAGCAGTCAAGATCCTCATAATCAAACTAGCCTTGAACATGGAAACTTCCTTTGAGGACCACTCACATTACAGATGTCATCCCTTGTAATCTATTTTTACAGAATTTTGAGACAGAGAGCCCAAAGTTTCCTTAGGTAATGTCTCCAGGGCTAGTGTCTTCGGGGCATTTCTTTCAGAGGGCAGAAGATACCGGTGAACGCCAGGTGGCAATAGGATGAATGTGGGATGGAAGTGGAGCCTGCTGGAGAAGAGGGACGGGGGCAAAAGGCTTAGATGGGAAACAAGTGCAGGTGGTACAGGGCCCCACCCTGAAACTCATTCAGGGCCACGGAAATTGGAGACATAGGCTGTAGCTGCAGGGGTGGTGATGGAGGGAGGAAGGCCCTCCAATGCCAGAAAAACGCCCCTGCCGGCAGAGGAAACGCTGTCTTCCTTTTCCCATGGGAAGCGGTGGAGGCCTGGGGCTAAGTAAGGGTCAAGGCAAAAATGTCGAGTTCTCCTTCCCTAACTCGCACCCCTTTCAGGGCGGACTAGGATGCTCTAGGAGTTCTTTCTCAGCCTTCCGGAGGAAAGGGGGGAACCCCGTGGGAGTCCAGTGAGGTTTTGATCCTCGCCAGGTAGAGGGTCGCTGCCCAAGCACGAGGGCCGAGCCGAGACCCTCTACGCCGCTTCCCTCCCGGAATGGGGGGAGATGGGAGGAAGAGGAGAAGGAGTGAGTGGCGTCGCGAGGCGGGGCAGGGGGCGGGGCCTCCGAGACGCCCAATCCC
The DNA here is from genome assembly GCF_964165515.1 of Mesoplodon bidens. NCBI lineage: Eukaryota > Metazoa > Chordata > Mammalia > Artiodactyla > Ziphiidae > Mesoplodon > Mesoplodon bidens. The sequence goes on from NC_138162.1 coordinate 104,296,579, forward strand.
CTTCTTTCTCCGCCCCTTCCCCGCCCACCGACCCCTTTCCACCAACAGAGCGCCGAGATGGGCGGCACCTGTCACGGCTGGCGTCCTGGGTACGATTTTGCCCCACCTTTTTTTCCTGCCTTCTTTCTTTCTTTTTTTTTTTTTTCCCCTTTCTCTTTTTTGTGAATGAAAGAAGGAGGTCGCGAGCGGTCCCTGGGACTGCGGCGCTAGGCGTCTTCGTGGCCGCGCCTTCGGAGCGGGCCCGGGCGCGTAGCAGTGGCGGCCTCGCCACTCTAGCCCACTCCTGCTCGCCGCCTCCAGCCTCCGCAGCCAGAGGACCGTTGGCGGTGGCGCGGCCCAGCCGCGGAGGTCGGAGCGGCCGCCAGCTGCCCGGCTCCGGCGCGCCTCCATGACACTGGGCGCCGGGGGCGCGGGGAGATGCTGATCCGGAAGAGGCAATGGCTGCAGTGCCGCGCGCGTGGCCGCTCCCTGCCCGCCGTCCGGCCCGGGCTGCTCTGTCAGAGTTTTTGATCTAACGCGAACCGGGCACGGAACCTGAGCGGCAGCAGCGCGACGGCGCCGGCATCGTCCTAACTTGCACCCGCGGAGTGACCCCAGCCATTTCACTAAAATGAGCGTGCTTAGCAGGAAGAGATGTGTTCCTTACACTAGAAATTACCCCGTCACATGTAGCGGTGTAAGTAAATGATTAATTTCTGTTATGGCTGGGTTGCAAGCAGCCTCTGGAAACGCGCCGCTTACCCCCTTCTGCGTCCTCCCGGGCCCTCTCTGCGCCCCTCCTGACTTCCCTTGGGCTTCCGCTCTTGCCTGGGCTATAACTTCGGCTGCTGGGGTCTTAGGGGGCGGGGGACTAACATTTTCTTGGTTTATCTAGGGAAGGGAAGATGACTTGATTGCCGTGGCATGTCGTGGCCTTCCCCCTTTCCCATTTAAATTTTAGAAAAAATTTTATTTTGTATGTGTGTGCAGAACAGCGTGCAGGAAAAAAGGTCCAGGGTGTTGGAAATGTTTCCTTTAAAAACCAGTGGAATGTGTTTTGCTCGCTGTTCTGGAGATGTTTCTTTCAACACACTCCATTGCAGTCTGTGCGTCTGAGTTCTGGCAAACTACTGGGAGAAATCCTTAGGGCTGTTTGTTGATGTTTGAAGAGGCTTATTCAGTGTTTAGGGTTGTATTTTTTGTTAATATGACCATTCAGGATCCCTTTGGGCCCCGCTGCCCATCGGGTCTGTGGAGGGGTTCATCTCTTTGCCTTCCCCCATGTTACAATGTCAGTGACCTGGGTGGGAGCCGCTTTTAATTGGAAGGCCACCCTCTCTGCTTTTCTCTTCCTGGTCGTATACATCCTCCTTGATTTTTACCTTCATTTTCAAGATATTTTGTATTTTGTGTAAGATGCAGGATGTGGGATATTGGTTGCTAGGAGACAAAGCAGGCTCCCAGGGAGATTCTCTTGTTTCCTTGACAACTAGACTAGGGCAGCTACAGATGAACAAGCCTCCTATCAGCTGTGGGAGGGAAAGAGGGGCTTTTCTGGGCTCTGCAAAGAGTGTGTGTAGGTGTGTGGGTGTGGGACTGGGAGCCCACGAGTGTTGCAGCTAATCTGAGCACACCTTTCATTTTGGCCTGTCCTGAGTTCAAAGAGCTGGGAGAGCAGTGGGCAGGAGGCCGTTTTTGGAGAAGGGAACAGGGATTGTGGGATGGGGTGGGAAGGGAACACCAACGTGAAGCTGGGATCACTGAGGGAAAGGAGGAGTGGCCTGGGGGTCGTGATAGCCAGAGCAGGGTGGCGAGGAAGCCATAGCGTACGGAGGTTAGTCAGGAGGCTCAGAAAAGGAATGGGGATGAGGCAATTGTGCAGAAAAGTCTAGAGTCATTGAAGGAGAGAGTGCCAGAAGGAAAGGGGAAGTTGAGAAGCTTACTGAGTGGGTTGTGCCATTGTACATAAGCAGTGATACAGTAAAGTAGCAATATTCTTGAGCAAAAATTACATTACTGTTGGCAATGGCACCATATCTCCAGTACAGGTCCTTTTAAAGACAGGCCTGATTAGACTAAGAGTTCTGCTGGCTTAATTGGGCCAGTGTGTATCTTAAAGAGAGATATAATTACACATATAGATATGTAATCCAGCATTATATAATACCACATTACATAAGAAGGCAAATACCTCCTTTCGGCCCAGGCTCTCTTGGCATGGATTTACCAAGATTCAGGAGACTTTCTTCGGGAGCCCTCATACCCATTTTCCAGAAGGGCAGATTGCGGCCCAGAGAAGTGAAGTGATTTGCCCTTCCCCAGATCTGACAATGAAGTTTGCCAGTCAGGTAGTTGGCACAGGGGTGGAGTGGGTGAGAATGATAAAAATCAGGAGGAAGTCAAAGGACAAGCAGGGGAAGGACTCAGGGGCAGCTGGGGAATGAATGGGGAGGGGCTGCTCAGCTGGAGCTGCACCCAGCAGGTCTGCTGGCTAAACTCACAGCACAGTGTCTCTCTCCTGCTTGTTGCTTAGCTGTCCCCGCTACTTAACCATAGAGGTGCATAAGGTGTGCCTGAGTGTTTGAGTCATAGACTCGATGATCTTGGACCAGCACTGAACTGCTCTGCTGGTGTTTTGACGTCCTCCTCGCCATCCAGCTGCTCCTGGATGTAAGGACTGATATGCCTGCTCCATACCTCCTCATCCCCCCCTTCTGCCTACACACCTCCATGCTGCTGGAATCTGAATTTGAGAAAGAAGTTCTGTGGGCTAGTAGGTTTTTATCTTTCTCCTACAGCTGCATGTATTTGTATTTGGGATTCTATCTGTTTTGTTCTTCAGTCGATAAAACAGAAACCACAACCCAGAAGATTCCTTCTAACGCCAACACATCCTCCCCGCTGCCTGACTTGAGACCAGGAGCTGTCAACATGGGGTCCCCGGTCCTCAGTTCAGGAGAGAGAGCAGCGGGGAGGCAAGATGGTCGGTAGAATCGAGGTTGCTTGCTGGGGAGGGCGAGCAGGGGCAGAGGAAGGAGAAGGAATGAGGCAGATGGTTGCGCTGGAGACTGGCGGGGGGGCGGGGGGAACCTGCACAGAGACCCCTTGTTGTTTAGATCCTGTAAAATTCCAAGAAGGGGGAGGCGCTTGTCTCACTGAAAAGCCCTTGCTGTACTTTTTGCTTAGGTGGCTGCGATGCATCTACTCGAGCAAATCCCAGTTGCCATCATTACTTGGATATTTCAGGTCTGCATTCCTGCATGCTGGCATCCAGTTACAGCCAGCATGGTGGCCTGACTCTTGGACTGGATGGCTCAGCAGTGAGGGTGCCTGGGCAGCCTCCAGGACTCCTCTGAGCTCAGCCTTCCTTGGCCTAGGAAGGATTCCTCCAAATTGCTCCAACCCCCGGCTGACTTCAGGCGCACAGGGAACGTGAGCAGGGGCAGGCCAGTGACCCTGGCAAAACCAAGCTTCCGAATGACGCCTGCACCTACCCCTACCCTCTCTCTTCAACTCTTCCAGGAGGCAGATGCCAACTGGGAGGCTGCCAGCAAAAGCCCCTTCAAGCCTAGGGCCCCCTCCTGGTGACAGCTGTTTAAACACTGACATGACATTTTGACTACAGAAGAGACTTCTGTTTGTTAATTTGAGCAATCCCTCTCTGTGGGTGGGCAAGCCACTTCCTCTCTACCCAACACAGAAGGAAACTAAGGCAAATATTTGCCCAGAAATTCAGGCCCAACTTTCTGACTCTCTGCTTCCCCATTACCCATGCAGTCAAGTTAGCGAGCATCCTTCCAGGGTTGCCAGTGTCTGGGGGCTTCCAGCCTGAGAATCCTCCTCCCCAGGATGGAGAAGTGCGAAAAGGAGTGTATCTCACTTCCCCTGAAACTGGATGCTGGATGCTTGGAGGGTAGGCCTGGGTAGGGGATGGGAAGGCCCATTGGTCTATTAGCCGTGGGGTGTATCATCCCAGGCCCGTAGTTACCCCCACTGCCATCTCAAAACAGGGCCTGCTGCTGAGTGAGCCACGTAGGCAACGGGACAGACCCAGAGGAGGAGAGGGGAGGCCTGTGGACTGCTCAGGTGCATCCAGAAGCCCCCTCAGCCCAAAGAGCCTGGGCTGAAAAACTCTGGCATCTCCATAAAGGGGGCCGGGGTTAAAGGATAGCCATGAGCAGGCTGGGACTTGGAAATCCACAACCAGGGAGGGAGAGAGACAAAGGTGGAGGCCAGGAGAGCTGCTGCCCAGCTTTGACAAGTCCATTAAATTTTAAAGCGGCCCTGCCCTAGGGCATGCTGGGAAGGGGTGGGGACCTGGCGGTGACTCCGCTTCTCTCAGCTGTTTGTTGTTCTGCCGCCACAGCCCTGCTGGCTGGAGAAGGAGAGCGGATGATGACTGAGCTTCCTAGGCAGACACTTCTCTTCCCGGGAGGGTGGGGACTGGCCCTGGGCAGACTCCGCCTTGGCATCTCTCTCAGGCATCGCCCCCATCCCGAAGCCCCACCGGAGGATGGCGGCAACAGGAGGGAGACCAGAGATTCACCTGCTGGAGCTGCGCCTCTCAGCCTGAAGGGGCTCCCATCTCCTCGGCCCCTGCAGGGCTCTTGGCCAGAAAGCCGCCTGCTCCTTCCTCTTCCCCTCAGCTCAGATGCTTGGAGAGGGGGCAGCCCTGGCTGAGGAGATCAGCTGGCCCCGGCCCTCCGGGGGCTGGCATGCAGAGCTGTCTCCACTGCTTCTCTCCTCTCCCCCAGGTCCCAATTAATGGATTCTGACATGGATTATGAAAGGCCAAACGTAGAGACCATCAAGTGCGTGGTAGTGGGGGACAACGCTGTGGGCAAGACCAGGCTCATCTGTGCCCGGGCCTGCAATGCCACCCTCACCCAGTACCAGCTGCTCGCCACCCACGTGCCCACAGTTTGGGCCATCGACCAGTACCGGGTGTGTCAGGAGGTAAGGCTGGGCGTCCACGCCGCGCATCTGGGCTTCTTCCGCAGGGATCACTCCAAACGGGGCCTGTGCTGAGCTCACGGAAGCCCCTTAGGGGTCGGGTGGAGGCAGCTGAAGAGCAAGGAGCCCCGGGAGGGAGGCCTGAGAGGAACCCCCCCCCCTCCAGGGGAGGGGTCCTTGGCCCTTTGTGTTTTGCACGGCTGAGCTGGTGCCTGGGGCGTAGCATCTTGTGTAATCATAGCCCCCAATAATGGGGAGCCCTGAAGGGGGGAAAGGGGTGGTGCTTTGGAGAGATGAGAGCTGGCGGTAGGAAAGAAGCTGCCAGCTAATGATACCAAAAGATCAGAGGCTCGGATGTGTCCAGTTGGCAGGTACAGTTGGGAACAAAGGCAGGCTCCCTGAGAGGTCCCGTCCGCTTCCATAACAGTCTGCCCTCTGAGAGTCTCTCACCTCCTGGCCAGCTCTTGTTAGTGAGTCTGCAGAGATGGCACCTGGATGAAGGTGTTTTAAGGCACACGTTGGAGACACTAGCTGTCCCTCCAGCCCCCACGTTGCAGGACCCTCAGGAGTGAGCAGGCACGCAGGGCCTCCAAGAACCGTTGCCCTAGATTCCCGTCCCCCTCCCTGCCCCCACAGGTGCTGGAACGTTCCCGAGACGTGGTAGATGATGTCAGCGTGTCCCTCCGCCTCTGGGACACCTTTGGAGATCACCACAAAGACCGTCGCTTTGCTTATGGGAGGTAGGGAAGGCCCCTGGCTGCCTGCGGGGAGCCAAGTGGATGGCTTTTCCCTGCTTTCCCCGAGGTATGAAGCGCCTCTGTGACACTAAGCCTGGCAGGAAGGAGTGGAGAAAGCAGCACGGGCAGACCCGCGAGGGGGCGGCAGCCTGGGTGGCTTGCGATCAGGATGCCTGGTTTGAGTCCTACCCTGTTAAGCAGTGGCTCTGGAACTCTGAGCAATTAGCAGAGCTGTTCTGAGATGAGTTTTCACAGATGAGATAAAAAGTGGTCATTTCTAACTCACAAGAGAGCTGTGAGGTCAAAACAAGAGTCTTTGGAAGCTCTAAAATGCTAAGTTAGGGGTGCATAAACTAGAGGTTCTGTTATTATACGTTTTGGGTAAGATCGTGTGAGCAGATCCATATGACAGACGTGGGACTGTAGTGTAGGGGGTGCAGGTGCTCGTTCCAGGGGCAGGTAACCTACCACTAGCTTTCTTTGCCTGTAACCTCACTCTCCCACCGCCAGATCCGATGTGGTGGTTCTGTGCTTCTCCATTGCCAACCCCAACTCCCTCCACCATGTCAAGACCATGTGGTACCCAGAAATCAAACACTTCTGCCCCCGAGCGCCTGTCATCTTGGTGGGCTGCCAGCTGGACCTGCGCTACGCCGACCTGGAGGCTGTCAATAGGGCCAGGAGACCCTTGGCTAGGTAGGGGGTGCTGGTGCCTAGGGAGGGGAAGGTGGCAGATGGGGGGCGGGGCATGTCTCTAGGCTTCCTGCTCAGTCCTGAGGGAATCCACTAAGCCTACATCTCTCCCTCCATTTGAAGCGAGCTCATGTAAGGAGACAACAGGAGTTCTCATTCTTTCATTCATCCATCCATCCATCTATCCATCCAGCTATCCATCTATTACACACTGAGTGGGCCATCCTGGGCTAAGCATCATGAGGAGAGAAGGAGAGGGAGTCTTTGCTTGAAAGGAGCTTATAATCTTGCTGGAAGATGAACTTGATAGGTGAACATGTTAAAAACCAACGTGGAATGTTGCACGCTAATTGCCAGACAGGTGGTTATCGCTACCACTGTTTTGAGCTGGGGAGATCACCAGGGCCTGGCATAGATATGGAGGGCTTCCTGGAAGAAGAGGCGATTGGAAGTGAGCCTTGAAGGACTAGTAGGATTTAGCGAGACAGAGGAGAAAGGGAGTGGAAATGAGCAGGGCAGGAATGGGTCTTAGGACACAGATCCTGAGCAGAGACCCTCCAGCCTGGTGAAAAACAGACGGGCTCTGGAGAGCTGCCTTTCCCTGCCCCCGACTCTCTACCACCAACATGACTTTGGCTTCCCTTCTTGAACCTGCCAGGCCCATCAAGCCCAATGAGATCCTTCCCCCGGAGAAGGGTCGGGAGGTGGCCAAGGAGCTGGGCATCCCCTACTACGAGACCAGCGTGGTGGCCCAGTTCGGCGTCAAGGACGTCTTTGACAACGCCATCCGGGCAGCGCTCATCTCCCGCCGGCACCTGCAGTTCTGGAAGTCCCACCTCCGCAACGTGCAGCGGCCCCTGCTGCAGGCCCCCTTCCTGCCCCCCAAGCCGCCTCCCCCCATCATTGTGGTGCCCGCCCCCCCCTCCAGCAGCGAGGAGTGCCCCGCCCACCTCCTGGAGGACCCGCTGTGCGCGGACGTCATCCTGGTGCTGCAGGAGCGTGTGCGCATCTTTGCCCACAAGATCTACCTCTCCACTTCCTCCTCCAAGTTCTACGACCTGTTCCTCATGGACCTGAGTGAGGGGGATCTGGGGGGCCCCTCAGGGTCAGGGGGCCCTTGCCCGGAGGACCACCGGGGTCACCCTGATCAACACCACCACCATCACCACCACCACCACGGCCGGGACTTCCTGCTTCGGGCAGCCAGCTTTGACGTGTGCGAGAGCGTGGAGGAGAGCGGGGGCTCCGGGCCCGCTGGGCTCCGGGCTTCAACTAGCGATGGGATCTTACGGGGCAATGGGACAGGGTACCTGCCTGGGAGGGGTCGAGTGCTGTCTTCCTGGAGCCGAGCTTTTGTGAGCATCCAGGAAGAGATGGCAGAGGATCCGCTGACTTACAAATCCCGGCTGATGGTGGTGGTGAAAATGGACAACTCCATCCAGCCGGGGCCCTTCCGGGCTGTTCTCAGGTACCTGTACACAGGGGAGCTGGACGAGAACGAGCGGGACCTCATGCACATCGCCCACATTGCTGAGCTGCTCGAGGTCTTCGATCTGCGCATGATGGTGGCCAACATTCTCAACAATGAAGCCTTCATGAACCAGGAGATCACCAAGGCCTTCCACGTCCGCCGGACCAACCGGGTTAAGGAGTGCTTGGCAAAAGGCACCTTCTCAGGTATGGAACATGCTCAGGAGCTGATGTCCAGAAGGCAGGGGAGTTCCCTCCAGGAGCCTTCTGAGGTCCAAGTAGCATTCTAAGTCATCTCAGCTGCTGATGTCCAGGAGGTACAGTGGCTCTGCCCCTGAAGCCCAGTGTCCCCAGCCTGAGAGCATGGTCACACAGTGCTTCACAGCCTGTGGCTCAGAAGCAAGCAGGTTGTCTGGGCGCACTGTTGACCCTTGGGGTTGGTTGTCCCACATTCTTTCCCCACGTGCTCACGTGATGCCTCTTCTCCACCTGGACAGATGTGACCTTCATCCTGGATGATGGCACCATCAGCGCCCACAAGCCCCTGTTGATTTCCAGCTGTGACTGGATGGCTGCCATGTTTGGGGGGCCGTTTGTGGAGAGTTCCACCAGGGAGGTAAGGCTAGGATGGGAATGGTTGGGAAAGAGAGAGACTTACTCCCTTCCCATCTGAGGCATCTGTCACTTAATGGTGCTTTCTTCAGCCTTGACTATGTGCAAGCCGCTGAGTGATGGGCCCGAGAGAAGTTTATGAGATGGTTCCCACAGCCAAGGGCTTTCCAGTTTACCAGACTAGGGAACTACAGTGACATCTTAACTCTACAGTTGAGAAGACACTTTCGATTCATTGTCTTATATTGTGTCACATGTGACTCCTATAGCGTAGCCTCCCACTTTACACGTAAGGAAAGTGAGGACCTGAGAAGTTAAGCGACTCATGCAAAGCTCTGTAGGTAGAAAGGAGAGGGTAGGACTTGAACTCAAGACTTCCAGTTCCTTGGCTGTATACATTGTACCTTGCTTTCTCCTGGACCCACGTGAAATAACTAGAAAAAATATTCAGTTTGTCCCAAACTGAATCCATCACTGTTTTTAAATGTAGGTTTTATTATAATTGAGGTATGGTGAAGCCAACAGATCAGGAAAAAAACTGCCATTAAAAAGATAGATTGTTGGGGCTTCCCTGGTGGCGCAGTGGTAGAGAGTCTGCCTGCCGATGCAGGTGACGTGGGTTCTTGCCCCGGTCCGGGAAGATCCCACATGCCGCGAAGCGACTGGGCCCATGAGCCATGGCCGCTGAGCCTGCGCGTCTGGAGCCTGTGCTCCTCAACGGGAGAGGCCACAACAGTGAGAGGCCCGCGTACCGCAAAAAAAAAAAAAAGATAGATTGTTATACTCACAGATCTCAATGGGAGGGGCACACACAGCATGTGGGGACATGCAGGGAAGCACCAGGTTGGGTCACGAGGCAGAGCGAGTAAGGGGAACTGTGGGCAAGAGACTTTATTGTCTCTTCCATGGGAAGGAACAGGTGAAGCAGGGTAAACAGGCTAAGGGTTGGCTAGTTGGAATAATTTCATCAGGCTCTGGGGCATAGGGGCTGTCCTGAGTCATCTAGTACCTGGCCCTGGGATAATTAGGGCAGGGAGAGAGTAGCCTGGAGTGTGAGAGCAGATAAAGGAGATAACTGGGCGTGTGGGCTCTGGATTGTTTGGTTTGCATATGAAAGGCATGATCTCAGGTGAGTCCTTTATTATCTCTAGGAAGTCCCTCTAGGGTCAGCAAGGCCCCCAATTTCAAAGCATCAGAATACAGAAACTAGAAAGAAACACTTCATGCAATCACCCTTCCCTTAATCTGGGCCACTCCAACCCCCTGTTCTCACTGATACTGCTGCTTTCTTGGGCACCTAGACTGGAAACACAGAGTTGGAAGGGGCCTATCAGTGTGTCCTTAGAAATATCCTCTTAAGTCTATTCTCTCAAGTCTGTTCTCGCCTTTCCCTTCTCCCAGCCAAGCCGAGCAGCCCAGGCCATGGCCCTGTTCTCCATCTTCTCTGAACTCCTGCAACATTGACTGTCCATCACTCAGCCTTGCCATTAACAAGGTCCTTCTTTGTGCAGTGGCTTCAAGTTCTGAGGGTCCACACCCCGTCTCCCCAGGTGGTTTGTGGTTTCTCTTGAGTGTAGCAACTAGGTCTTTTACTTCTGCTGAGTACCCTCCTCAGCGCTGGTCCCTTAGTCAGTGCTCAGCAAACACTTGAATGAAAAGCTAGACGAAGAACAGTGCAGCGGAGCATCCTATGATACAGAGGAGGGATGTCCTAAACTTTCTGGGAAGGACGTCCTTCCGGTAGGCGAAGTGGAGGGGTTCAGGTTTGAGTCGTCTCTGCTTCTTGAAGCGTGAGTTGGGTTGGGATGTGTAAAAGTGTGAGGCTGGGGACTCTCCAAAGCTGCGGGGCCCACCACTACCACAGAAGCAGCTGTAAAGCTCCAGCAGATCCCCAGTGTAGCCTGGAGAGACCGGCGTCCGATGAGAAAGCAGTGTTTGTGTTGGTGCTGCTCTGAAGAGATCCCAGAGGCCCAGAGCAGCAGCCTCAAGCAGCCCAGGGACGCCAGATGGTGTCTGCTTTTCTCGTTCGCATCCCACTTGCACTGCTCCCTGAAGGGCTGGGAGGGGCTGGGTGCAGGTGACCAGAAGGACTCCTTCACACATCCTCCAAGCTGGAAGGATGCTAGCAAGAGTCCAGGTCCTTTTAAAAGCTGTTGGAGGGCTTCCCTGGTGGCGCAGTGGTTGAGGGTCCGCCTGCCGATGCAGGGGACGCGGGTTCGTGCCCCGGTCCGGGAAGATCCCACATGCCGCGGAGCGGCTGGGCCCGTGAGCCATGGCTGCTGGGCCTGCGCATCCGGAGCCTGTGCTCCGCAACGGGAGAGGCCACAACAGTGAGAGGCCCGCGTACCGCAACAACAACAACAACAACAAAAGCTGTTGGAGCCCTGCTCATAGCTGCTCAGCAGCTGGGCTCAGCACAGGCGGTTGCTGTGGGAGACCAGCCTCTGGGGAAGCGGGGTTCTGAGCAGGTCCAGGGGCCACGAAGGGGTGGCTGCCTGTTGGGAGTAGCCCAGCTCGGTGGGCCAGAGCCTTCTGAGTCCCTCGGAACCGAGTTACTCTTTCCCTAAAGCTGGACCTCGCCGCAGCTGCTCTGTTCCTTCCCACCCGCAGGTGGTGTTTCCTTACACGAGCAAGAGCTGCATGAGGGCCGTGCTGGAATACCTGTACACCGGCACGTTCACCTCCAGCCCCGACCTGGACGACATGAAGCTCATCATCCTGGCCAACCGCCTCTGCCTGCCACACTTGGTCGCCCTCACAGGTAACTAAGCTCCGGGGCCTCCCGGGAGGAGGAGCCGGGGACCCCCAGGAGTCATGATTTCTTCTCTCACCTGTCTCCTCCTAGGGGACAGGCCACGAGCACCCAGGGAGTACATTTACATAAAGTGAAATACGTCGGTGCGTATTGGGGTTTGGGTGAGGACATGGATGTAAAGAAATGTGTGAGAGGGATGCTCAGTAGGATCACCTTATAGGCTCTCTCCAGAGGGCATCTTGGCCCAGCAAAGTGGCTCCAGCACATGCCAGGGCCTGGTGTGCTTATTAGCCTGGCCGCACTCACGCAAGCTTAAGAAGTCAAAAAGAAAAGAACACGTTCCTCATCTCTCCCCTTCCTCCTCCCTTTCCTTTTCCTTTTCCTTTTCCTTCTCCTTTCCCTCTTCCTCCTTCTTCTCTTCCACCTTCACTTTCCCTTTCTTCTTCTAGAAATAGACAGCAAACATTGACCTGCCGCTCCTAACTCCTTGATTCCTTGTAGATCCTGAGAGCTCGAGCTCAGCTTTCAGGATGGACCAACCCCAGAGATGGGTTGGAGCAGGGACTGAGGCAGGAGGGAGACCAAGGTGCAGGAGCTCGGGGTCCAAGGGCTGGAGGAGAGATGGTGCCATCCCGGTGAGGGGTGTCTGGGGCCTGCTGACGTTGGAGTCGACATTTGCATTGTGTTGGTATCGGCGTTGTTACCTGTACTGGTGTTGATGTCGAGGTTAGTATTCTTGGGCGGGTCAGGGGGCAGAGAGCAGGGCCTCAGATACTGAGTTGAGGTTCAGGGAAGGACCCGGTGTCAGAGCTGCTGGGACCCTGGGCAGATGATCAAGGCTGGGACTGAGCTATGAGGGAAGCCGTGATCCCATGATGAGAAATGAGTTGGAAGGTGGGACTTGGTCCCAGGAAGAAGGGAGAAATCATTGACCAGAACCACATGTTAAGAGCTGAGCCTTAACATTCAGGAGCTTAACTCCCTCTGCAGAGGGAATCCAGGGGGCACCGAGGGCTTCAGGGCAGGGAGCGAGAGAGAGGCCTCTAATGCTTACAGCTGCAGAATTCCCTGGCAGACCAGTGGTTGGTTAGGACTCCGCACTTCCACTCCAGGGTTCGATCCCTGGTTGGGGAACTAAGATCCCACATGCCACACAGTGTGGCCTGTAAATAAATAAATACATAAATAAATAATAAAGATCAGAGCTGCAACAATATGTCATCCATGGCCATCCATGAAAAAGTGCTGTGGCCTTCCCAGAGCACAGGAAACTGTCCAAACTCTTAGACCGAGTAATTCAACGTTTGAAAGGCTATCTACAAAGAAATGACCCACATGAAAAATACGTATAAAGGTGTTTAAGTTTGTTTCATCATGGCAGGCGATCAGAAACAAGTCAAATAGGCACCATGGGTTAAGCACACATGGGTAATTTTCACAAGGTAGCGATTAAAAATGTTAATCACTGCTGCGTGGAAAGGCTTATAGAAAATAACACTGAATGACTTTTCCAGTGAAATGCTCCATACGTGCCAAGAAACATATTTTAAAAATGTGTTGTGTATGTACCTTGTCGAAGATCAGTGGAAAATGCCAAGTATGGTGTAATAAGTGGTGCTTTGTGTTTAGTGATATATGCTTCCTATGAAGTTATTAATTCAAGCTTTAAATTTTTTTTAACATTTATTTATTTATTTGGTTGCACTGGGTCTTAGTTGTGACAGGTGGGCTCCTTAGTTATGGCACATGGGCACCTTAGTTGTGGCTTAGCAGTGGCATGTGAACTCTTAGCTGCAGCATGCATGTGGAATCTAGTTCTCTGACCAGGGATCGAACCCGGGCCCCCTGCATTGGGAGCATGGAGTCTTAATCACTGCACCACCAGGGAAGTCCCAAGCTTAAATTTTTTTTAATGTTAAATATGACACAAATACACATAATATATGGTCAGCTTAATGAAGTATTACAAAGCAAAGGGACCCTTGCCGGCCATACCAGAAGCCCTTCACCTGTCCCTCCCAACCACAGGCCCTTCCCCCGTCCCCAGGAGGAACCACTCTGCCTATTACTCTTTTTTATGGCCTCACTTCCTTACACTTCCCCATAGTTTTATCATCCAAATGTGCATCCTTAAACACTATAGCATGATTTTCTTTTTTATATATCCTTTAAGTTTTTTCTTTTTTAATCTATAAGTACCTTATCCATGAAGAAAACTTTCCCTTGCAACTTGTTGGAAAAACCCCACTGATCTAGGAAATCTAGATTTTTTTTACTGACTGCGTTTCTATAGTACACCATATTTCCTGTAAACTGGCCATTGGATCTAGAGGCTAGATCAGATTCACGTTCAGTTTTCTTTTGGCAAGACTACTTCATACATTGTTTCTGTTTTTCATCAAGAAGCATAGATTGTCTGCTTTTCTCTCTTTTTGGGACATTAGCAACCATTGAATGTCATTGCCTGGATCCGTTAATTTATTAGGTGTTGTGAAATGGTAATATTCCAATTCAGTCATTTTTTTCTTTATCTGTTGGGATACTTCTAAAAAGAGAGAAACTTGCCCTCACCTACTGTTCATTTACCCAGTGGTATAGTTCATGTAGAACAGGCAGGTGAATGCTTGATTCTTTTATTTACCAGTTTTCAAGATACATTTGTTTTCCTACCATCCTTTGAGAGTGACCAATTAGTTTCTTATTATTAAGTATGCTTATGAACTCTCAGATTTGAACATGCTCAGTTGGTTTCAAATAACTGCAATTAGCTTTATGGAAGCTCAAATACCCTACTGCTCCCTTAGCCTGTAGGAGTCTCTTCAAGTTGGCTGCAGAGTCTCTGAGCTTTCTGATTATCTGGAATGACAAGATGTTCCAGGTTCCTCTTGTACATTTCCTGCCCCAGACCTGGAATCAGCCATTTCTTTAAGACGTCCTGGTTTCTTGTAGTCGGAAATGGATTTCAAGGCTGCACTCTGTGCATTAGAGATGCTTTTGCTATTGGGATGGCTCTTGTTTCTAGGTCTTTTCCATGGACTGAGCTGGGAAATATATTTTTAAAGATAAAATAATTTATGAGTTTATAGTGATACAGTTAAAATTCAGGACTAAGAGTGTTTACTTCTTCCATAGAAACGTTTTAACATGAAATGCAAGGTTAGTACACAATTTGTTACCGAATTTAAATCAATACGAACAACTTGGTTTAATCCTTAGTTCTAATTCATAGTTCTCAGCAAACCTGAGGTTTAATACCCTCGCCCATCAGTTTCTGTGGCTGCTCTGGCGGGTGGAGGCTTTCACCCCACCTATGTAACTACTTGGTGCAACATATGTAGCTTGAAAAATCCTTTTAGGTGATTCTGATCGCCTTCACTTCCCACCTCCACTCCACCTGGAAAGTCTTGCTCTAATCCCAGTTTCCTCACTGGTAGGAGCAGACATATCTCCTGTGGCCTTTCCTGGCCTGTTGGACTTACCCCTTTGCCCTGCAATGGGCTCCTGCCAGGGGGGATAAGCAAGTGCCTGTCCACTCCTGTGGTTCTTCAGCCCATTCCTGGCTGTGTGTGTGTCACAGAGCAATACACAGTGACCGGGCTGATGGAAGCAACTCAGATGATGGTAGACATCGATGGGGACGTCCTTGTGTTCCTGGAACTGGCTCAGGTAGGATGGCAGGGGGAGGAATCTCTCCAACATTCTCAGCTTTGGGCTCTGTCTGCCCATTTGGCAGCGAATGGGGAGGGGCTGGGAGGTGGTGGGTAGGAAGGGAACCCATGGTCAGACTTGGTGCCCAGAGTGGGCAGAGCCCATCTCATCCTCCAGGCCAGAGGATACACCCTACCCCGCCCAGAGGAGAGGCTGGCCATGGGGGGAAGGGACGGAGACTTCAGGAAACCGTAGGACAGGGGAGGGAAGCCCAGAATCATGTATAGACGTGGTTGCTGCCTGCCGAGGTCAGTTAAGGCACACTGTGGACTCTCCATCTAAAATGAACTTCCCGCCTCCATTTTCCCAAACAGGCAAGCAAAATCTCCCACACTGGCCCTCAGGGTGCCAGAAATTCTACCAGTAAAGGTTAGTTTACGAAGTTAAAGCATGGCAGACACACCTGGGAAGTCAGTTTTCTAAGCCTGGTTGTCAGCACCTTAGTTCAGGCTGCTTTGGTCCCTGACAGTGGGGAGGACGAGGGGTCATATCTGAGCAGGGCAGACACAGCAGGATGCCGCCACATAGGAATGTGGATTTCTGGGGCTGCCGGGGACAGGTCAGAGGTGAGGTGGTGGTCGTGGCAGTGCCAAGGAGCAAATCCAGCGTCATTCCCTTATGGTTCTGTGTGGCCTTGCCTCTCGAGGTGCCTCTCGAGTCCTTATGACTCAGGGCCTTTGCCCACCTGCGCCAAAGCTTTGGCTCCGAAGGCAACTGTAGATGTCTGTGTGCAGACCCCGCCCCTGGGGTCCCAGCACAGATGCGCTCCCATCTGTTCCCAGTTCCACTGCGCGTATCAGTTGGCTGACTGGTGTCTCCACCACATCTGCACCAACTACAACAACGTGTGTCGCAAGTTCCCTCGAGACATGAAGGCCATGTCCCCAGGTGAGCACCCCCGGCTGCACCTGTGCTCCTCCGTCTGCTTGGGTCCAAATCTCTGACCTGACCCCAGGGCACCCGGAGACTGCCAAAGACCCTTGGGCCTAACTTGACCTTGTGGGTGGGGAGCAGCCTGCAGAGGTGCATCCAGCCAAGCAGAGGGGGGCCCGGGAAAAGTGCTGGCGTGGAGGGCAGGGCTCCCTCGGGGACCTTGGGCAACTCACTTTGCCCCTCTGGGCTTCTGTTTCTCATAAGTAACAGTCAGACTAGAGTTGGTATTTTTCAGACCTTTTTGGATCAGACTCCCCAATAAGCAATACATTTTATCTTGTGACCCAGTACACATATAGAAATATATCTCAATTGTTTTTAATGCTGCTCATGACCCATGACATTAATTTCATAACCTAGGAGTGGGCACAAGTCACAGCCTGGACAGCACAGGTCTGGGTATCCTCTGGGGTCCCAGCAGCTTGGCCTCTGCTTAATTGATGTCTCAGGTCCTGGGGCCCACAGGAAGCATATGGAGTCCAGGGAGAGGTGTCGCTGGCCTCCCCGAGTTCCTGCCGCTCCGTCTTGAGGTCTTCACTGGGCGCCCTCCACTCTGCTGTGACCCCCTCCCCGCTGACAGCTTCTCGCTGTACCCTGCCAGTTCTCCCACCCCCATTCTCTCCTCTTCACCCTTCTAGCATTTTCTTTCTAAAGCACAGCTCCAATCGCACCACTCCCCCGGTTCCAAACTCCCGTGGTGCCCCGCCGGCCTTCCAGAATAGGTCCAAAGCCCTCAGTCCAGCCTCCCCTCCCGTCTGACCTCCTGCAACACCCCCACGCCCACTTGCCTCGGAAACCCCAGCTCTGCCAGCCACCTCTGCTGTCGCCCCAGCCAAGCCGAGCATCTTCTCGCCGACAGCTTTGCTTGCCCTTTCTCCCCCATCCTTTGCCTCAGCCTACTTTATTCTCCGCACACACTAAAGCCCTGTGTAGATCTTCCCTCTGTCTTTGAAGAATAACACACAAGTGGGAATGCCTTTCCCCGGCACGTACCATCGGCCCCACTCCCTGGGCACCTGACTCTCTTTAGGGGGCTCTGTGAAGGGATGTGGTCCTTGCAGGACCGAAGGCCGTCTGCAGGTCCCTTGGCAGCAGGGCAGGGGTGGGAGTCCCTCCTGCCCCTTCTCCTGACACCCTCCTCATCAAGCCCTACTGCGTTCTGCTCCAGAAAACCAGGAGTATTTTGAGAAGCACCGGTGGCCGCCTGTCTGGTACCTGAAGGAGGAAGATCACTACCAGCGGGCCCGGAAGGAGCGTGAGAAGGAGGACTATCTCCACCTGAAACGGCAGCCCAAGCGGCGCTGGCTGTTCTGGAACAGTCCTTCCTCACCGTCCTCTTCAGCCACGTCCTCGTCATCCCCATCTTCCTCCTCGGCTGTGGTCTGAGGTGCTGCCACCCTCTTCTGACCCTGCTGCTGTTGCCCCCACTTGTTCTTGCCCCTCTGCTCTTGTGCATCGCCCCCTCCACCTTCCAGGGACAAAGGACTCACATAACCGGGACCCTACGGGGAGGAGCTGCTCTCACCAGCCAGCATAGCTCAGCAGAGAGAGGAAGGAGCCGGGCCTCGTGGGTCGGAACAGGCGCCCGGGCAGAGGTCCCGATTCCACAGCAGGGCAGGAGACGGCTCCTGGGAGGTGGGGAGCGGGGAAAGGGCTGAGGGCTGTGGCCTCTGGTCTCTGGGTCGGAGAGCCCTTGAATCAAAGGGAAACTCCCCCAGCCGTGAGGCCGTGTGTCTTGGTCTGCGGAGGCAGCCTTCTCCCCGTGAGCGGCCGTGAGCAGGCAGGGTCCTACCTCTGTTGATCGTGTGTTTGCATCAGTGGACTTGGAGGGTTGCAAATGTTTTGTGGGCATTTGCACGTGGAACCTACTCAAATCCTCACTGGAGAAGTCAGGGTAGAAATTAAGCCTTCAGAACCCAACTCAAGGTTTCCACCCCTGGGGTGCAGCTGCCAGAGGCCGCAAGTGGAAGGCTGGCCCTCTGCCAGTATCCCTCCCAGGGCTGTGGGCGTCCAGGCCTGAGAAGGGCGGCAGAGGTTGCTCAGAGCTGCAGGCCTAGAAGCAGCGCCTCTTGGTGCAGTGAGACACTTCCTCCCCCCTCCTTCACCGCTCAGATTTGGAGATGGAAACCAAAGGAAACAGCTGGAACAGGGGGAGAGAAGGAAGGCAGTGATGGGGGCCTGGGTACAGCAATCCCATGAGCCTTTGGGCTCCTCCCCCTGCCTCTGGTTAGCACGGCTTCTCATGGGGTAAATTTAGCAAAAAACCCCAAACAACAATGAACAGACTCACCACCAACAAAAACATTGTCGCCTCTATCCCCTCAAAGGAAGAAAAACAGAAAAAGACCCTGTATGGCTTACATTTCTATAAAGCCAAACAGGGTTCCCCGTGTGGATGAGGCAATGGTTGAGGCGGTAGAGATGACTCCAGTGCTTTTCAGGAAAGCAGTGTCACCGGCTGTGACCGAGGACGCTCCGGCCCTGCTGGTTGACCCTGGGCAGCACGTTGCATGCCTTCAGCATGCTGGGGATGAGGTTTGGGGTGGGGGGAGGGTGGGCTCAGGAATCGCTGTGGCGTTGGAGCCGTGTGTTCGCCCGTCATGAGAATCAGGCTATCCTCACCTTCATCGGGTAACTCCATAACATATGAATGTGTTGGAGGGGTGGGGTGTGGTGGGGGTCAAAGGTCAGGAGAAAGGCACTGACATGGAGAATAGGAGACCCTGTAATGAAGGATCGTAGCACATGACCTTACTCAGTGCTGGCTGGTGATAAAAGGGAAGGAGAAAAAATGGGGGAATTGAACAGGAGCAAAGCCAAGGTCAGTCCAGAGAAGAGGAGGGAGGAGACTGGAGGACTGGAGGATTAAGACAGTAGCTTGCAGCCCCATTGGGGAAAAGCTGGGTTGCAACTGACCCTCTCCGCATTTTCTAATCCTGATTCGTATTTCACTCCCCACACCCTTTGTAGATTTAGAAGACGGAGCCCTTCTGATGAAGGTGGAGCCAGAGAGACTGAGCTCCTGGCCTCAGAGCTCAGGAGTCACCTCGTCTAAGAAAGATGCTTTAGGAAGAGGAACTGGTTTTTCGGTCCCAGGGCCCTAGGTGGGCTCCACCACCAAGAGGCTGGCTTTAGGTCTGGGATAGAGCAAACCCACAAACAGTGGAAACTCTGCATCAGTTTTTTGGTGCCAAGACCTAGGGATTTGAAATTAAGTCCTCGTCCAGAGAAGGAGCAGGAGGTGGCAGGTCAAGCGGGTCTAGAGTGGCTGTGCCCCGTGTTGTCGGAGCCCCAGACTTGGAGGCCATGGCTGCCTCCCCTCCAAGTCCTTCTCCTGGTGGCGGGCTGGGAAAGCAGACGTGTGCTGCCCTCTAGTGGCCGGTTAGCTCCCTGCCGCTGAGCTGGGGCGAGCCTGAGGAGCAATGGGCGGGGCAGAAGGGGAGCCTCCAAGGTGGGGGGGGGGGTGCAGCTCTGACCCCAGCACCTTCACTGTTGGGGAGGACAGAGGAGGGGCCGGGGGGCCTCCTGGGAGCTCTAGGTGGGTGGGAGAGCCAGACCCTAAGGTCCAGGGGAAGGGAATTGGGGCTCCAAGAGGTCGCAGGGCTGAGCCACTGGGCCCACTGATGAGGATGCAGAAAGGCCAGCGGGGACAGAAAGGGGGGGGGGTGGTGGCCCAGGAGCTGCAGGAGGCCCCCAGGTGAGGGGTCACAGAATGACCCCAGCAAGCAGGGCCCCACCCCCCCCCCTTCCCAGCAGCTCTGTCAGAGCCGGTCTGCACCTCAAGGGAGCCCAGCAGGCCCAGGTGTGGCCCAGAGACATCACCTGCGGAGGCTGTGGGGAAGCCGGGCCAGGCTGGGGTCCCTCCCCCAGGGGAAGGGCAGGGAGGAGAGGGAGGGAGGAGGGGCTGGACTCCAGTCCCCCAGGAACCTGGCGCCCAGAAATCCATGAGTCAGAGCAGGAGACACACCCATGCAGGGCAAGCTTGAGCCCGAGGCATAAAAGGGAGAAGGATGGAGCGGGTCACACAGCAAGAACACACACCCCTGCACCCGGGTCACTCAGCACTGCTCCAGAGAACAGTAGGATGGGGGAAGGAAACACACACACACACACACACATGCCTCTTTTTATATAAAATTGCATATTTAATTTGGTCATGAATTCATAAACACATGAATATTTTGTACCTAATGGCCTTTCTTGTATTGTTTGATATTTCCAACAAATTCTTCCAAGGTGGGAACTTCCAATGGAGAGGAGCATGAAAAGATACCCAACCACTAATGGAACACTTATTAAGTGCCTATCGTGGGTCAGGTGCTATTTGGACTGGATATAAAACAAAAAAGACAACTTCATGCTCTCATTCAGCTTACCTTAAATAAATAAACATGACAAACACTGACAAGGCTAATACTTTAGATGGACACCTAAGGAAGTCCTCCAAGAAAGGAACAAGTGAGGTGAAGCGTGATTGGCAATAATTCATTTATTTCTCCCTCTGAAGATGAATGCAGAGTGTCCTACACAGATGGAACAGCAAAGGCAGGAAACGCCTGACTTCCAGGAAAGGGAGGGGCAGCAAAGTGTGACTTCTGGAAGGAACAGGGAAAGGGCTGCCGCACCAATGCCACCGAGGTAGGACCCCTACGAAACTCCACTAGAACACCATGCCCTGAACATGTCTAAATACTCAGCCAATTCTAGTTTGGGCCCAGCCATGCCACTCTTGGACACACGACGTTCTGAGATGGAAAAGACCAAAAACCTGAGAATTATTACTTCCATAACATTATCTTGCCACGACTGGAATACTACAGAGATAGGTAGGGTGGAAAGAGGGCTGAAGTGGTTACAAAATATTTTTTTTGTTTGTTTGTTTGTTTTTTGGGTTTTTTTGCGGTACGCGGGCCTCTCACTGCTGTGGCCTCTCCCGTTGTGGAGCACAGGCTCCGGACACGCAGGCTCAGCGGCCATGGCTCACGGGCCCAGCCGCTCCGCGGCATGTGGGATCTTCCCGGACCGGGGCACGAACCCGTGTCCCCTGCATCGGCAGGCGGACTCTCAAACACTGCGCCACCAGGGAAGCCCCAAAATATTTTTTAAAGTAAGAGAAAGTGGTCTACCACCCCTCAGCTGAGGGTGCTGCCGTGCATCTTCCTTGTTTAGGCAGAGTAGTCAAGTGAGGAAACCTCCCACCAAGCGCTGGGAGGGGCAGATGGAGGAGAGGAAGAATCACAAAGAGAAGCCAGCTTGCAAGCCTTTATTCTCAAAACAAGATTGCAATATAGAGATTGACCAAGATAGCAGAGTAGAAAGACCCTGAGCTCGTGTTCTCTCACAGGCACCCCAAATTACAACTATTTGCAAAACAACCATTGATGAAAAAGATCGGAACCTACCAGAATAGATCTTCTGCAACTAAAGACATAAAGAAGGAACCACAGTGAGATGGGTTGGAGGGGGCGGACTCACAGTATAATCAAGTCCCATACTCCTAGGTGGGCAACCCACAAACTCGAGAGTTATATTGCAGAGGTTCTTCCACAGGAGAGTTCTGAGCCCCACATCGGGCTCTTCAGCCCAGGGGTCCTGCACCAGCAAGATGAGCCCCCAGAGCATTTGGCTTTGAAGGCATGCAGGGCCATAATTTTGGGTGTCCCAAAGGACTGGGGGAAATAGAAACTTCACTCTTAAAGGGCACGCATAAAATCTCATAAAATGCACTGGGACCTAGGGCAAAAGTAGTAATTTGATAGGAGCCTGGGCCAGACCTACTTGCTGGTCTTAGAGCACATGCCAGAGAGGCAGGGCGTGGGTGCGGCTCACCCTGGGGACATGGACACTGGTAGCAGCCATACTTAGAAGCTCCTTCCACTGCTGGCCACTGGTGCTGATAGGCATCGTTGTGGGATCCTCCCTCTAGCTCATGAGCCCCAAGAGCTAATGAGTTGGGTGGGGGTGGCCAGCCCCACCCAACAGCCTGTAGGCACCAGTGCTGGGATGCTTCAGGCCAAACAGTTAACTGGGCTGGGACACAGCCCCAGCCGTCAGCAGACAAGCTGCCTAAAGACTTCCTGAGCCCACAGACACCTGTAGGCGTGCCTCCAGACATGGCACTGCCCACCAGAGGGCCAAGACCCAGCTCCACCCGCCCGTGGGCAGGCATGGGCCCTGCCCTCCAGGAAGCCTTCACTAGCCTCTGGACAGCCTCACCCACCAGGGGACAGACACCAAATGCAAGAAAACCACAATCCTGCAGACACACAGCAGGCAAGAAAGACCTTGTCCTGGGACCAGCTGGGACCCAGTCCTGCCCACTAGCAGGCCAACACAAGCTTCAGGACACCCCAGACCCCATACCCAACTGTGTCAGGAACTAGCTCCCCTGCACCAGCGATATGACACCAGCTCTGGAATTCCTGGGCCCTGCAGCCAGACCCCAGGACACAGCTCTGCATGCCAGTAGTCTGGCACTAACCCCAGGACCTGGCTTCAGCCACCTGACTCAGCACTTAGTGGCCTGGCAGTAAGCCTTGAAGCAATGCTCTGGTCATCCTTTCTACCAATATGCCTGACACAGAGTCCTTGTGCAGCCAACGGGATCCCAGGAGGCCTCACAGTGCACCCGCCCCAGCCTGCAGAACCCATGATAATGTGGTAAATTCCCCATTTAGCACATATCCAATATGGACTAGGTGCCATTCAAAGGGTTCAGTGCAAGTTCTTTCCACACCTGGCATTGCCCAAATATCCTGAGCCCTCACTGGCAGTTGAGCACAAATGGACTCGTATGCACATGAACACTGGGATGCCACTGGCTGGAGCCAGGACCCTGCACAGGAACTCCCTTCCCAAGATGATCTTAGGAGGCCTCAAGAAAGTGTCTTCCCAGCATCCACACCTGTCTAGGCATTGCCTCACTCCCTGCCTCTGGCCATCCCTCTGGCTGGAGCTCTACCACTGAGGTACCACCACACCTAGCTCTGTGTCCACCAGCATCAGCCCTTAAAAGCCCAGCAGTCTCTGGACGGGAGAAGATAAATATTCCCTCCCTTGGTGGCAAACTCGGCTATGGGGTCTCAGGCAAGGTTGCTCAGGCCCCTGGCTGCCAGTGACTCTCCACAGGATCAGGGGTGCTCAGGCAGTTCAGCTGGAGTAGTAGCCACTCCACTGGTCCTAAGCTCCTATTTTCCTCCCAAACACAACAACCTCAGGCTGGCTGGGCCCTGGGGTCCTCGCCTTCATACACCATATTGCTGGAGTTAGGTGATTCTCTGCCCCTCCTGGATGTTCTCAGACCTCTAACCAAGGGATCCCAATCTCATCCACACAACTGATGGACCAAATTTCGTCTCCAGCCTAGCCAGTTTCCCCATTAACTGAAACCAACTTAGTGCTCAGTATTATCCTGGTTTAATTGCTTTTTAAAGATAAACTGAAGCCTAGTAGGGTTAATTAGCTTTTCAGAGATGACATAGGTAGGAAGTAGTAAGAACAGGAATTCAACCCTTGACCTCTCTTGAGAGAACTTGAACATCTTTGTTCTTCCAACGACTGCAAGCTGTGCCCACATGCCTGTTAGTCTGTCTGACCTCTCTTCAGACACCTGGGAAATACTCACTCCGACCTGCCCCCAGATTAAGCCCCAGAGACCCACTGCTGAATAGGGAGACTAAGGCAGAGGTGGAGGGAAAGGGCTGAGCAGAGGACAGGAGGAGCCAGGGAGCCTGGGAGTAGGGCCTGGAGGATCACTGAAGTCATTGGCAGAGAGAGGGACTTGAAAGGTCTGTCATCAGGGACTCCCTGCCCTCCCAAATGGTGCACTGGCATGGGCTACTGGTGCTCACTGCCAAAGTCAAAGACAAGCTACAGAGGTGAGAAGAAACTAACAAAAATCAACTAGAGGGTTCCAGTTTCCAGTCTGGGATATAAGGAGCTTGGAAGTCATCACTCCCATCCTCAAAACAAGGAAACTTGAACACACTGAAAAGTCAACAACTTTTCTTAGACTCATCAGGGAATTGAGGTCACAGGGCAAACCACTGCTCTGAAAATCGGCGAAACAGGCAGATACACAGCGTCACAGCTTACTTGAGTGAAGCCCAGGAGTGGAAGCTAGATGCCAGAGCCAGTAGTGGTGCAGGAGAACTTACATTTTAATTGATGAAGTGCTGGAGGCTTGACGTAAATGAGCTTGAGAGTTAAAACTCCAGAGGAGTCCAGTTGCAGAGAGGCCCCACACTTTCATGATTTTTCCTTCTGCAGCCTTATTCAAAGTGCAGATCAGAGAAAATCTCTTCCTGCTTCCAGTCGGGGGAAGGGGTGGGGGGAGGGAGAATGTAACCATTTTGAAATATGCTCTGAGCATTCTATTCTACTTAACAAAAGCCTGCCCTCAAGAGAAACGATTTAAACAGAACGTAATCTATAGGGTTGTTTTTAATAGCCTAAGTGACTGTGGAAAAAGGGTAATCCCCAACTCCATCGCCCTCAACTGTTCCTGTCTCAACTCATGGAGGGAGTGGTACAGAGAATCAGTTGTGAAGGTCTCGAGGTCCATGGACACAGGCTCACAGAGACCTAATTACAGACTACAGGATATATCCTACCCACCACAAACCTCACCACCACCTCTAATAGAGCTCCTATATAAGAGGGGATTACAACGGAAGGAAACGCATACCTTAGACCTTATTTAAGAAGTCTCTAGGGAAGTCCAAAGACAACAGGGGGGACAAAAACATGGGTATGAGAAAAACTTTTATCCTCTGACACCTATAGCTATGCCAAATAGTAAGAAGAGTAACTACCAGCCACATAAATATAAAATCTCACACTAAAGGCCTCTTTACTTCCGTTTCTTTCACTCAGTCCACCACGTCCAGCTTTCGACGTAAAGCTGCAAGCCATAAAAAAAGACACACACATAAAAAAACAGTTTGAAGGACAGAGCAAGCATC
The DNA here is from genome assembly GCF_964165515.1 of Mesoplodon bidens. Lineage (NCBI taxonomy): Eukaryota > Metazoa > Chordata > Mammalia > Artiodactyla > Ziphiidae > Mesoplodon > Mesoplodon bidens. Next base: position 104,321,382 of record NC_138162.1, read on the forward strand.
AGAAGCAGACTCAATTATGGCAGACATATTGGAATATTCAGACCACGAATATAAGATAACTATAATACTAAGGACTCTAGTGGAAAAAGTAAGCAACATGCAAGAACATATGGGTAATATAAGCAGAGAAATGAAAAAAATCTAAGAATTAAAAGTAAATGCTACAATGCAACATTGTAAATCAAATACACTTCAATTTTTAAAAAAAAATTTAAAAAGTAAATACTAAAAATAAAAAGTACTGTAACCAGAATAAAGAATTCTTCTGATAGACCCATCTGTACACTGGACACAACCAAGAAAAGGATCCATGAGCTTGAAGATATGCCAAAAGAAATTTCTAAAATGAAATGTGAAGAGAAAAGAGAATGAGAAAACACAACAATGTATCCAAGAATTGTGGGATAATTATAAAAGATGTAATATATGAGTAGTGGGAATACCAGAGGAGAATAAAAGAGAGAAAGGGACATAAAAAATATTTGAAGTGGGCTTCCATGGTGGCGCAGTGGTTGAGAGTCCGCCTGCTGATGCAGGGGACACGGGTTCGTGCCCCGGTCCGGGAAGATCCCACATGCCGCAGAGCAGCTGGGCCTGTGAGCCATGGCCGCTGTGCCTGCGCGTCCGGAGCCTGTGTTCCACAACAGGAGAGGCCACAACAGTGAGAGGCCCGCGTACCGCCAAAAATATATATATATATATTTGAAGTGATAATGACTGAGAATTTTCCAAATCTAATGACAGCCATCAAACCACAGATCCAGAGATCTCAGAGAGCAATAAACAAGATAAATACCAAAAATTCTACACTTAGGCGTGTCATTTTCGTACTGCAAAAAAAAAAAAAAAAAAATCTAAGATAAGGAGAAAATCGTGAAAGAAGCCAGAGGGGGGAAGAAACACTTTACCTGTAGAGGAGCAAGGAAAACAATTACATTGGATTTCTCTTCAGAAACTATGCAAGCAAGAAGAGAGTGGAGTAAAATATTTTAAATGTTGAAATAAAGAAGCCACCACCATAGAATTCTGTATTCAGCAAAATTATCCTTCAAAAGTGGGAGAGAAATAAAGACTTTTTCAAACAAACAAAATTTAAGGGTTTTTTTTTTGCCAGTAGTCCTGCCTTGCAAGAAGTGTTAAAAAATAACAGAAAATCAGATCAATATAAAGGAAGGAAGAATTTTGGAGAAAGAATAAGTGAAGGTAAAATACAAATGTTTATTTTTCTTAATCAATCTAACAAACATCAGTTTGTTCAAAATAGTGATAATAACTATGTATTCAGTGACGGACTATAGCTTATGGATGAATGACAACAATGTTATAAGGAAAAGGAGGGAAGAATTGGGAATACTCTGGTACAAAGTAGTTGCACTACCCATGAAGCAGTATAACGTTATATGAAATTGAACTTAGATTAGTTGTAAATGTATAACGCAAAATCAAGGATATCACTAAATATGTGTATATATATATATATATATGTATATATATATATGTGTATATATATATATATATATGTATATATATATATATACACGAAATATTGAGAGGAGAAAAAATGGAGTCATAAAATGCTCAATTAAAATAAGAGAAGGGACCAGAGGGTAGACAGCAGAAGCAAGAAGAACTACAATCTTGCAGCCTGTGGAACAAAAACCACATTCACAGAAAGATAGACAAGATGAAAGGGCAGAGGACTATGTACCAGATGAAGGAACAAGATAAAACCCCAGAAAAACAACTAAATGAAGGGGAGATAGATAACTTTCCAGAAAAGGAATTCAGAATTATGGTAGTGAAGATGATGCAGAACCTCGGAAAAAGAATGGAGGCAAAGATCGAGAAGATGCAAGAAATTTTTATTTATTTATTTATTTATTTATTTATTTATTTATTTATTTATGGCTGTGTTGGCTCTTCGTTTCTGTACGAGGGCTTTCTCTAGTTGTGGCAAGTGGGGGCCACTCCTCATCGCGGTGCGCAGGCCTCTCACTATCGCGGCCTCTCTTGTTGCAGAGCACAGGCTCTAGACGCGCAGGCTCAGTAATTGTGGCTCACGGGGCTAGTTGCTCCGCGGCATGTGGGATCTTCCCAGACCAGGGCTCGAACCCATGTCCCCTGCATTGGCAGGCAGATTCTCAACCACTGCGCCACCAGGGAAGCCCTGCAAGAAATTTTTGACAAAGACTTAGAATACACTAGAAAGAATCAATAGCAGAATAACTGAGGGAGAAGAACGGATAAGTGACCTGGAAGACAGAAAGGTGGAATTCACTCTGCAGAACAGAATAAAGAAAAAAGAATGAAAAGAAATGAACACAGCCTAAGAGACCTCTGGGGCAACATTAAATGCAACAATATTCGCATTATAGGGGTCCCAGAAAGAGAAGAGAGAGAAAGAACCCGAGAAAATATTTGAAGAGGTAAGAGTCAAAAACTTCCCTAACATGGGAAGGGAAATAGCCACCCAAGTCCAGGAAGCGCAGAGAGTCCCATACAGGATAATCCCAAGGAGAAAGATGCCAAGGCACATAGTAATAAAATCGGTAAGAATTAAAGACAAAGAAAAATTATTGAAAGCTGCAAGGGAAACACAACTAATAAAATACAAGGGGGGCTTCCCTGGTGGCGCAGTGGTTGAGAGTCCGCCTGCTGATGCAGGGGACGTGGGTTCGTGCCCCGGTCCGGGAGGATCCCACATGCCGCAGAGCGGCTAGGCCCGTGAGCCATGGCCGCTGGGCCTGCGCGTCCAGAGCCTGTGCTCCGCAACGGGGGAGGCCGCAGCAGTGAGAGGCCCGCGTAATGCAAAAAAAAAAAAAAAAAATACAAGGGAACTCTCATAAGGTTCACAGCTGATTTCTCAGCAGAATCTCAACAAGCGAGAAGGGAGTGGCATGACATATATAAAGTGATGAAAGGGAAGAACCTGCAACCAAGATTACTGTACCTGGCAAGGATCTCATTCAGATGCAATGGAAAAATCAAAAGCTTTACAGACAAGCAAAAGCTAAGAGAATTCAGCACCACCAAACCAGCTCTACAGCAAATGCTAAAGGAACTTCTCTAGGTGGGAAACACAAGAGAAGAAAAGGGCCTACAAAAACAAACCAAAAACAATGAAGAAAATGGTAATAGGAACATACATATCAATAATTACCCTAAACGTGATGAGATTAAATGCTCCAACCAAAAGACACAGGATTGCTAAATGGATCCAAAAACAAGACCCATATATATGCTGTCTACAGAGACCCACTTCAGACCTAGGGACACATACAAACTGAAAGTGAGGGGATGGAATAAGATATTCCATGCAAATGAAAATCAGAAGAACGCTAGAGTAGCAATACTCACATCAGATAAAATAGACTTTAAAAAAAGAATGTTACAAGAGACAAGGAAGGACACTACATAACGATAAAGGGATCAATCCAAGAAGAAGAAATAACAGTTATACATATATATGCACCCAACATAGGAGGACCTCAATACATAAGGCAACTGCTAACAGCTCTAAAAGAGGAAATTGACACTAACAAAATAATAGTGGGGGATTTTAACACCTCACTTACACCAACGGACAGATCATCCAAAATGAAAATAAATAAGGAAACAGAAGCTTTAAATGACACAATAGACCAGATAGATTTCATTGATATTTATCAGACATTCCATCCAAAAACAACAGAATACACTTTCTTCTCAAGGGCGCATGGAACATTCTCCAGGATAGATCACATCTTGGGTCACAAATCAAGCCTCAGTAAATTTAAGAAAATTGAATCATATCAAGCATCTTCTCTGACCACAACGCTATGAGATTAGAAATGAATTACATGGAAAAAAACATAAAAAACAAAAACACATGGAGGCTAAACAATACGTTATTAAATAACCAAGAGATCACTGAAGAAATCAAAGAGGATATCAAAAACTACCTAGGGACAAATGACAATGAAAACACGACAATCCAAAACTATGGGATGCAGCAAAAGCAGTTCTAAGAGGGAAGTTTATAGCTATACCAGCCTACCTCAAGAAACAAGAAAAATCTCATATAAACAATCTAACCTTACACCTAAAGGAACTAGAGAAAGAAGAACAAACAAAACCCAAAGTTAGCAGTAGGAAAGAAATCATAAAGATCAGAGCAGAAATAAATGATAGAGAAACAAGGAAACAATAGCACAGATCAATAACACTAAAAACTGGTTGTTTGAGAAGATAAACAAAATTGATAAACCATTAGCTAGACTCGTCAAGAAAAAGAGGGAAAGAACTCAAATCAATAAAATTAGAAATGAAAAAGAAGTTACAACAGAAACCGCAGAAATACAAAGCATCCTAAGAGACTACTATAAGCAACTGTATGCCAATAAAATGGACAACCTGGAAGAAATGCACAAATTGTTAGAAAGGTATAACCTTCCAAGACTGAACCAGGAAGAAATAGAAAATATGAACAGACAAATCACAAGTAATGAAATTGAAACTGTGATTTAAAATCTTCCAACAAACAAAAGTCCAGGACCACATGGCTTCACAGGTGAATGCTATCAAACATTTAGAGAAGAGTTAACACCCAACCTTCTCAAACTCTTCCAAAAATTTGCAGAGGAAGGAATACTCCCAAACTCATTCTATGAGGCCACCCTCACCCTGATACCAAAACCAGACAAAGATACTACAAAAAAAGAAAATTACAGACCAATATCACTGATGAATATAGATGCAAAAATCCTCAAAAAAATACTAACAAACAGAATCCAACAACACATTAAAAGGATCGTACACCATGATCAAGTGGGATTTATCCCAGGGATGCAAGGATTCCTTAATATACACAAATCAATCAATGTGATACACCATATTAACAAATAGAAGAATAAAAACCATAAGATCCTCTCAATAGATGCAGAAAAAGCTTTTGACAACATTCAACACCGGTTTATGATAAAAACTCTCCAGAAAGTGGGCATAGAGGGAACCTACCTCAACATAATAAAGGCCATATACAACAAACCCACAGCAAACATCCTTCTCAATGGTGAAAACCTGAAAGCATTTCCTCTAAGATCAGGAACAAGACAAGGATGTCCACTCTCACCACTATTATTCAACATAGTTTTGGAAGACCTAGCCATGGCAATCAGAGAAGAAAAAGAAATAAAAGGAATAGAAATTGGAAAAGAAGAAGTAAAACTGTCACTGTTTGCAGATGGCATGATACTATACATAGAGAATCCTAAAGATGCCACCAGAAAACTATTAGAGCTCATCAATGAGTTTGGTAAAGTTTCAGGATACAAAATTACTGCACAAACATCTCTTGCATTCCTATACACTAATGATGAAAAATCTGAAGGAGAAATTAAGGAAACACTCACATTTACCAATGCAACAAAAAGAATAAAATACCTAGGAATAAACCTACCTAGGGAGACAAAAGAGCTGTATGCAGAAAACTGTAAGACACTGATGAAAGAAATTAAAGATGGGGCTTCCCTGGTGGCACAGTGGTTGAGAGTCCACTTGCCGATGCAGGGGACATGGGTTCATGCCCCGGTCCGGGAAGATCCCACATGCCATGGAGCGGCTGGGCCCGTGAGCCAAGGCTGCTGAGCCTGCACGTCCGCAGCCTGTGCTCCGCAACGGGAGAGGCCACAACAGTGAGAAGCCCGCATACTGCAAAAAAAAAAAAGAAAAGAAAAGAAATTAAAGATGATACCAACAGATGGAGAGATATACCATGATCTTGGATTGGAAGAATCAATACTGTGAAAATGACTGTAACACCCAAAGCAATCTACAGATGCAATGCGATCGCTATCAAATTACCAATGGCATTTTTTCAGAACTAGAACAAAAAAATTAAAATGTGTATGGAGACACAAAAGACCACGAATAGCCAAAGCAGTCTTCAGGGATAAAACGGAGCTGGAGGAATCAGACTCCCTGACTTCACACTATACTACAAAGCTACAGTAATCAAGACAATATGGTACTGGCACAAAAACAGAAACATAGATCAATGGAACAAGATAGAAAGCCCAGAGATAAACCCATGCACCTATGGTCAACTAATCTATGACAAAGGAGGCAAGGATATACAGTGGAGAAAAGACAGTCTCTTCAATAAGTGGTGCTGGGAAAACTGGACAGCTACATGTAAAAGAATGAAATTAGAACACTCCCTGACACCATACACAAAAATAAACTCAAAATGGATTAGAGACCTAAATGTAAGACCGGGCACTATAAAACATAGGAAGAACACGCTTTGACATAAATCACAGCAAGATCTTTTTTGATCCACCTCCTAGAGTAATGGAATAAAAAGAAAAATAAACAAATGGGACCTAATGAAACTTCAAAGCTTTTGCACCACAAAGGAAACCATAAACAAGATGAAAGGACAACCCTCAGAATGGGAGAAAATATTTGCAAATGAATCAACGGACAAAGGATTAATCTCCAAAATATATAAATAGCTCATGCAGCTCAATATTAAAAAAACAAACAACCCAATCCAAAAATGGGCAGAAGACCTAAATAGACATTTCTCCAAAGAAGACATACAGATGGGCAAGAAGCACATGAAAAGCTGCTCAACATCACTAATTATTAGAGAAATGCAAATCAAAACTACAATGAGGTGTCACCTCACACCTGTTAGAATGGGCATCATCAGAAAATCTACAAACAACAAATGCTGGAGAGGGTGTGGAGAAAAGGGAACACTCTTGCACTGCTGGTGGGAATGTAAATTGATACAGCCACTATGGAGAACAGTATGGAGGTTCCTTAAAAAACTAAAACTAGAATTACCATATGACCCAGCAATCCCACTACTGGGCATATACCCAAAGAAAACCATAAGTCAAAAAGACACATGCAGCCCAGTGTTCGTTGCAGCACTGTTTACATTAGCCAGGTCATGGAAGCAACCTAAATGCCCATCAACAGCTGAATGGATAAAGAAGATGTGGTACATATATACAATGGAATATTACTCAGCCATTAAAAAGGAACGATATTGGGTCATTTGTTGAGACATGCATGGATCTAGAGACTGTCATACAGGGTAAGTAAATCAAAAAGAGAAAAACAAATATCGTATATTAACACATATATGTGGAGCCTAGAAAAATGGTACAGATGAACCCGTTTGTAGGGCAGAAATTGAGACACAGATGTAGAGAACAAACGTATGGACGCCAAGGGGGAAAAGTGGCGGAGGGGTGGGGGTGCGAGTGTGATGAATTGGGCGATCGGGATTGACATGTATACACTGATGTGTATTAAATTGATGACTAATAAGAATCTGCTGTATAAAAAATAAAATAAAATTCAAAAAATAAAAACATGGATTATTTAGAAGTGTGTATCTTTTTTTTTTTTTTTTTCCGGTATGTGGGCCCCTCACTGTTGTGGAGCACAGGCTCCGGGCGCGCAGGATCAACGGCCATGGCTCACGGGCCCAGCTGCTCCGCAGCATGTGGGATCTTCCCAGACCGGGGCACGAACCCGTGTCCCCTGCATCGGCAAGTGGACTCTCAACCACTGCACCACCAGGGAAGCCCTAGAAGTGTGCATCTTAATTTCCAGACGTTTGGAGGCTTTCTACTTCTCACTCTCATTTTTATACAATTTGAAGCTTAGACTTTGGACACAGTGGAATAAAATGCAATTATGTTTGTTTAGTTACTTTATAGAGGTCCTTCAAATATCACTGAAGTGAAGTTTTGAAATATTAATTTTACTTAGTAGTTCTCAGTCTTTTGCACTTGTAACCATAAGTGAATTCCCAAAAAATATGTAACCCTGGCTGCTGGAGCCCTGTTTATCAGGGGAAGTTCACAGACACAGGAATAGTGGGGAGTTTGTGGGCCCCCACTTTTCTGGGCCAGCACACAGGGATCCCGTATGGATCCAGGGTCCAGGAGAGGGACCCAAACTTTGGGCTCTGGTGCTTTATGTGTCCATGAAGCCTTGAGGAAGGCCGGCCTTCCTCCTGCCGGGAGGCAGTCTTGAACAAGTTAGCCCTGTCCCCTCACTACTTCAACAACCATAATTTTCATGACTCCCTCTTGCTCCCCAACCCCACTCAGATAAAAGCGTAGTTTCTCGTGGGGTTGCCAGCCTTTCATTTTTCAAACATTATCAACATCGTTTCATAAAAGGAAGCACATTCGAACCCCAATTAACTAAGAAGCACATAGTACAGAATAAGCTCGTTTGCCCTAAAACAAGACCCTTAGGTATTTCCACGGACCCTCCTTGATTTCTCCATTATGCTGCTGAGTAGTGCAAAGTTGGTGCTCAAGAACCCCGTGGATGACGGTGTGCTATCAACAGCTGCTGTGAAAGGAAGAAGCTGGCACCCTCGGTGGCTATATGGGCAGAGTTGAGGAGACAGTAGGTGATGGCTCTGTGCTGTCAGTGAGGGCTGTCCTCTGCCCGAACCCCTTTTAATCCCTTTGTATCCGTACCACCTGAGGAATGAAGGCAGTGATGAATTATTGGCAGAATTGCCCTGTCTGATAAGAGGGTCACCTGCAAGCCAGAGGGCCCAAACCCTCCCTGGAACACATCACTCCCTACCCACCACTTAACAATTCCCTTCAAACAAAGGTGCAAATTTGTAATAGTTGTACCATTAAGATATGCAGTCTGGGATTCGGAAAATTGTGACTCCTTTCAATTTTCCTTTCAGAAAATTGTGCCCTGTTCTTGGAGAAACATGACATTTTGTAGGGAGAATCCAGGCCAGGTGGCCAAAGTCTCTGTCAAGTCTGTTTCTTCAGCCAATACTTTGATTTCAAGTGAGGGTGTTGGAGATGAGTGCACCTTCACCATGATAGCCTTTCCCTGGTATCACTGGCCAAGGTTCCCTTTGGTGAATATTACGTACAAAAGCTTGCCCAGCCCCTGCCTCGCTGCTGCTCCTGGGATTAGGCACTTCCTTTGCACATCCTGTGGATGGTGGTCCTTTCTCTGATTTTGTGAATGTGTCACTTGTTAAACTATTATTTCTTGAGGCCTGTAAACTATTATTTCTTGATGTCTGTGTAAGTTTCAATTCTGCAATTTCTATTTCATTCTTCTTACGGATTGAAAAACACTAGTGAAATTCCTCATCTTGCAATCTATGCTCCTTAACATTAACCCTAGTCTTCTTAAAGTCCTTGGTCTTACTCTCTCAGAGGCTTCCTGGGGCTTGATTCCAGTGGGCTGGTGAGGTGGACACCACTGAGCTTGACAACATGCCATACTCCACCCAAGCCTGGAGATCTCCGGTGTCTGGGGGAAGAGGCAGGGGCCGTGAGACAGGAGACAAGAACGGAGGTAAATTCAGGGGTAAAGCCCAGGGAAGAGTCCATATGTCAGTTGCAGGTCAGCTATGTGCCCTCTGTCCGAGAAGACACCCCTCAGTGTGGGATGACCAGCTGCTCTCAGAGAGAGCGAGGCTCCTGGGCCCGGCTTCTCATGTGATACTGGGCGGATCCTATGCACAGAGGCTGTGGCTTGCAGGGGGCGTCTGTCAGCACCTCTGCAGGGGTGAGGGGCCAAAGGGGGCCATGGGCAACCTCTCCCAGGAGAAGTCACCTGTCCTGGGGCTGGGGCATCAGTCCCTCAGACCCACACCATCTACCTTTCTACCTGGGTTCCAAGCCCAGCAAGGCACAACCCTGACTTCTGCAGTGTAGGATTTCGCCACTGTGTGACAAGCCAGGCTGTGGCCACCTACCCCGAGGGTATAGGTCAGCAGGGCAAAGCCCGTCACTGCCCCCTGGTGAGGCAACTACAACAGAAAGGTGAGCTTTTGAGAGCAAGGGTCAGGTGTCAGGGAGGAGAGGCAGAAACCCAAGAAGGGACCCATCGCCTGAGGCCACATCCTTGTCCACCTCTGTGGGGTCAGTCAGCCTCCAGTGTCTGCTCTGAGGTCACAAGACCCCACAGTACTGGCCATCACAACCACCTGCCTCAGAAGCAAACAAGAGGGCACGAGAGCAGGAGGCCCATATGAAAAGTGTGGTCCGTTGAGGAGGTGCTCCCTGGGCCAAGTGACAAGACATGGCTTCTCAGGGCACAGCTTCCCCCAGACTCAGCATAAATGTCTGGGCTGTGAGCCCATTGATTCTGGGAAGGGTACCAGCACAAGGTGAACAGATGCTCCATACTTTGAGTCAGGCAAGCCAGGAGCTAAGCACTGACAATCAGCCTGCGTTACACCCTCATGTTTCACAGGGCAGGAGGCTCGGGGTGGGGTGGGGGGAGGGATGGGGCCTGCCCTGAGGTCACAGCAGAGGAGGTTTACTGCTGGAGGGCCAGACACAGGACAGCTGTATACAATGTGATCAAAGGCTCTCTGGTGCTTCATGCCATTCAAAACCAGGGGCTCTTAAACAGCCTGAGGGTAAGATACCGCCAAATCCTTGCTGAAATTTCTGAGCCCATCCTCAGATCCCAAATTTTGCACAGATTGCCAAAAGTTTCATGGGCTTCTAGTCAAGGACCCGATTCATCTGGACTGCTCAGTGCACAGCAAGATTGCCAGGACAGGGCCTAGGGATCTTGCCCACACAACCGTCCCTGACATTTGCTCCTGGAGAACCACCTGCCCAGCTACCGACATCTCCTCCTTCTCTCTAATCAGGCTAAATGCAACTGGGAGAAAGGCAACACAGAAGGAGGCAAATGTGGAAAAATAAACCCGACAGTGCTGTCTCCCCGAGCCAAGACTAAGAGTCCATGAGTCTACCCACTGCACTCACCTGAAAGCCCCCCCACATCACCAGGAGCACAGAGAGCACACAGGCCATCAGGTACACCTGACCTCAGTTTCCTCCTGAGAGAGCACTCAGGGGCCTCCCTGGGATTTGGAGGTGTCAACAATTCACTGCATTGTGGCTTATGCCACAGAGCAATTTTGAACAAGGATTATAGTACCAGTAAACTTTAAGCACTGCTTTAAGTCCAATCACTTTACGTTTAAAGAGAGAGGAACTGGGACTTCCCTGGTGGTGCAGTGGTTGGGAATCCGCCTGCCAATGCAGGGGACATGGGTTTGATCCCTCGGCTGGGAAGATCCCACATGCCACCGAGCAACTAAGCCCGTGCTCCACAATTACTGAGCCTGCACTCTAGAGCCCACGAACTAGGACTATTGAGCCAGTGTGCCACGACTACTGATGCCCGCATGCCTAGAGCCCCTGTTCCGCAACAAGAGAAGCCACCGCAATGAGAAGCCTGCTCACCGCAACTAGAGAAAGCCTGTGCACAGCAACGAAGACTCAACGCACCTAAAAACAAATAAATAAATGAATGAATTTAAAAAAAGAGAGAGAGGAATGGAATATTTTAAACAGAGATATATGAGCCCTTTAAAGCAAAAAAATATTGCTTGCAACTTTTCAAATGGGAAAGGAAACAAAAAATGCTGGGTTTTCTGTTTTCCTTGAATTTGTCTAGTACTAGCACTAGAAAATACTGACGATCTTCATGCTTGATCACAAACAACATGATGCTGTAATGTTCAAACTGTTGGTGAAACTTTTTTAATCTCATGATTTACTCTGGAACAATTGTGTTGACATAGGTACTGATGGTGCAAAAGCAAAGGTGGCAGAAGAGCTGGCACCTTAACCCAAATCAAGGAGTGGCACCAAACTGTACTAGTTGGGCTTGTATTCACTATCATACACTTGTATTACCAGTGCCAGTTCCAGTTAAGAATGTTCTGTCTTCAACAGTAAAAATGATTTATGTTAGTAAATCTTGACCATTGAAATTGAATATTTTATAGTGTATGACAAAATTCAACATACAAACGTCACACATCTGTATATCAAAGTGAATGGGAAGAATTCAGATCAGATACTGATAAAGAGGAAGTGGATGACATGGATGATAGATGTGAAAAATTAGCTAAAATGTAGCACAGAAAAGAAACGGTCAGAAATTATGAATGAGAAGTTTATGGACCTAGAGTCTGCTGGTGGCTTGATTGTGGACTTTGCAGCCTCCAGAACTGTGAGAAATAAACGTCTGTTGTTTAAGCCACCCAGTCTGTGGTAGTTTGTTATAGTCCCTTGAGCTAAGACATATTTTGGTACCAAGAAGTAGCAAATACCTAAATATGTGGAAGTGGCCTTGGAATTGGATAGTAGGTAAAGGCTGAAAGAGATTTGAAGTGCATGCTAAAAAAAAGCTGAGATCACCATAAAGGCCTTTCAGCCCTTACCTATTAAAAGTGATTCTGGCGACGGCTCAGAAAGAAAAGAGGCACACTGGAGAGAAAATCTCCATCTTTGTAGAGAATACAGAAATAATCATGAACAGATAGAAATATGGACGTTAAAGGCTATTCTGGTGAGGTCTCAAACAGAAATGAGGAACACGTTATTAGAAATTGGAGGCGAGGCAATTCTTATTATAAAGTGGCAAAGAACTCGACTGAACTGTGTTCTAGTGTTTTTTGGAAGGTAGACCTTGTGAGTGATGAAACTGAATATTCATCTGAGGAGATCTCTGAACAAAGTTTGGAAGAAGTAGCTTGGTTCCTCATCACCGCACACAGTAAAACACATCAGGAGAGAGAGAAATTGAAGACCAAATTGTTAAGCAAAAAGAAATCAGAACTTAGAGATTTGGAAACTTCTCAGCCTATCCATATTTGAAAGTGAGAAAGCTTGTTCTGAAGAAAACTCGAAGGGTGTAGCAGGTGTGCTCTTAATTTAATTAGTCATCTCAGCAGAGGCCAGGAATAGAGAAGGATTAAAGCAGCAGGGACACTGCCAGTTTGAAGTAAAGGGGACAGGGAAAGCCAGGCAGAATGAGGGAAGGCTGTCAGAAGTCTTGGATTCTACAGAATGGGAGACTAGAGCAATTCGGCTGTGCATGTGTACTCCTCTTGAAGAAAAGGGAAGAAGGACCCCAAAGGTGATTCCGAGGTCATCGGGTCTGTCAATCCCACCGCAGGCCCAGGGGGCCTCAGTTTCGAAGTGTGAGATTGTCGCCCTCACAGAGAGTCATGGTATAGGTGGAGGCCCTACAGAGAGTGGCAGTGTGGGTGGCACCCCACCAAGCTGAAGGCGTGGGGCTGCCCCACCGAGCTGTGGGGTTGATGTTGCCACCCCAGCGGGCCTGGAGGGCAAAGCCTCAAACCAAAGAGGATTATTCTCGTACCTTAAGATCTAATGGGATTGGCCTTGCTAGGCTTTGGACTTGCTTGGAAACTGTCACCCCTTCCTTCTTTCCCATTTCTTCCTTTTTGTGTAAGGATGTCTATTATATGCCTGTCCCACCATCGTATTTGGAAACACTTAACTTGTCTGGGTCACAGATTAACAACTACAGAGGAATTTTGCCTCAGGATGAATAGTACCTCCAGTCTCCCCCATATATGATTTAGATGGTGTTTAGCTCAGACTTTGGACTTTAAATTTTACAGTTGATGTTGGAATGAGTTAAGGCTTTTGAGGCTGTTGGGATAGAATGAATGTATTTTGCATACAATAAGGAAGCGAATTTTGGGTACCAGGGGCAGAATGCTATGGATGTATATCCCCCCCCACCAATTCTTATGTTGAAGCCCTAACCTTCAATGTATTTGGGGATAGGGCCTTTGGGAGGTAATTAGGTCATGGGAATGGAGCTTTCATAATGGGTTTAGTGCCCATTAGAAGAAAAGACACAAGAGAGATCCCTCTTTCTCTCTGCCGTGTGAGGACACAGTAAGAAGACAACCATCTGAAAAGGAGGAAGAGAGCTCTCACCAGGAACTGAATATGGCACCTTGATCTTGGCCTTCCAACCTTCAGAACTGTTAAGAAATTACCATCTGTTTTTCAAGCCACCAGGTCTATGGCATTTTGTTATAGTCGTCCAAGCTGATGAGGACATAGAGAATATATATAAGATGGTCTAATATACATATATCCAGGGTTCTAGAAGTAGAGACAGGAGAGAATGAGTAGAAGTATCATTTGAAAAAGATAATATTATGTTCTGGATGAGATGAAGAACGTGTATTATCCGTTAATGAAGCAAAATAGATCACATGGAGGATAAATTTTTTTAACCTGAAACTAATCACACGTCAAGAAACTGGAGAACACAAAAGACAAAAGACAATCTTAAAAAAAACAATTAGCAAGGAAACTGATCACCCACCATGAAACGGTGTACTGATGGCATAATTTCAAAAAACAGTAACAAAAGCCATATTCGATGGAATAAATATTCAAAGTTCTGAAAGGAAAAACTTTTCCTCTGGAACTGATTACCCTGTCACATTATGATTTATAAAAGTTTACCAACAAGGGAACTGATAAATTATTTTTAATGTATGCATACAATGCAAAATTATAAATAATTAAAGAACATCCAATATATCAGTTTTTCTTAAAGTAAGAATGTTGAAAGAAGAAGCCAAAGGCAATATGATTTACATGACACATATATAACCAAAATATTATTATTATACATAATTTTGATTATCTACAGCTGTGCTGAAAGCATAAACATTTTTATAAGATGGATATATACCAAGTTCTTGATGGTGGCTATCTTTCTCATTGTTGGTGAGAGTGTAAAATGGGACAACCCTTATGGAAAACAATATGAAGTTTCCTCAAAAAATTAAAAATATAACTACCATGTGATCCAGCAGTCCCACTTCTGAGTTTGTATCCAAAAGAATTCAAAGCAGGATCTCAAACAGATATTTGCACACCCACATTCATCGTAACATTATCCGAAATACCCAAGATGTAAAGAAACCCAAATGTCCATCAACAGATGAACGGATAATGGGGTCTATAAATACAATGCAATATTTCCTTCCTTGAAATAAAAGGAAACCATGTCTCATGCTACAACATGGATAAACCTCTAAGACATTATGCTAAGTGAAATAAGCCACTCATAAAAGGACATATCATAGCCACTCACATGAAGTATCTACAGTAGTTAAAAATCATAGAAACATACAAAAGTGACTGTCAAGATCTCAGAGAGGAGGAGGGAGAATTAGGGAGTTTCTGTTGTCCCAACCCCCGCCTGGGCCCTGGGGAAGGAATCAGAACTCAGGAGCAGGAGAAGAGGCTTTGGCCAGCAAGGGAAGCGGGGGTGAGGCCCAGGGCGGGTTCACAAAGGATCAGAGCATCTGAGTGCGTTAGGAGGAAGGGGCTTCAGAGGTGGGCCAGCACAGGCCATGACGGGGGCTAAGCGGGCTGCAAGGGGGGCAGTTCGGGGAGACAGACAGCAGGGGTCTGCGCCCTGCCCCTCATTGTTTGCTCGTCTCACCCTTATGAGCGGGTCATTTCCTCTGCTCTGATGATTCCAAGTCTCTGCCGGCACCCACAGGACGGTGACTGAGGCCTCCACACTCCTCAGCATGGATCCCAGCTCCCACCCAGATCTGGGGCCACAGACACCTCTCCCCCACCCCGGCCGCCCCTGTGAGCAAGCTGTTCTTGTGAAACGCGGTCATAGTTTGTTAGGAGGAACTGTTTTCTATGGGGATACAAGCCAGTGTTGATACCGATACACACACACGTCCAGCCGTGGGCGCAAAGGGAAGGGCCAGTAGTTCTGGGGTGTCTTTGCAGACCCGGAGGCCCCGGACGCCAGTCCCCACGGCCACAGCCACATGGGTCCTCCTCCCTCAGTTGAACGAGATGCTGCTGCACAGAAATCCCGCAAGTTCCACAAAGGGGCCCGACTCTCATTTCCCTTACACACACCTTTAGCGGGTGCCCCATGAATTTCCCTGCACCCATTCCCCTTGCTCCATCCTCAGTGGGATTAAGAGGTAGCGGCCTCCACCACTCTCCACATTGCAATAATCCCAGTGGGACTAGAGGATGCTCCCGCTACGATGAGGCAGACAGTCCTGTCCCCACGGCCAAGACTTTTCCTCTCTGGTCAGGCCACCCACACAGGAAACCCTGGATGAGCGGAGGGTCATCCCAGCGCCGTCGCCTGGCCACTTCAGGGAAGCAGAGAGAAGCTCCATAATGACAAGGGCTGTCTCCAGGCTCCACCCTAGAAACCGGTGAGTGTCCGGAGGGCTGAAAGGCACAAAAGCAGCTCTGCCATCCCAAAAGGTTCAGGGATGCAGAAGACGGTACAGATGCCCCAGAAGGCCCCTAGCCAAGCAGGCGTTAGAGAAGGGCATGATGAGGGGGTCCCTGGGGAAAGTGAGAGCTGTGCGTTCCCAGGGGCAGCCTGAGGAGTCCTTGTCTATGTGGAGGAAAGGTGTGGCCACCTGTAGACCCAGAGCTCCTGTGACCTCCCTCATCCTTCCTTCCTCTCAGGATCGCTCTCTGTGGAGCAGCTCAACAGTGGCCTGAGAGCATTTCCCACGAAAACGATCTTTGTTCACAATTTACATACATCACTCCAAAGGTCCTCCTCCTACCCACACCTGGCCACACCCACCTCCCCCACCTCCCTAACCCCCCACAATTCCACTCCCCCTCCCCACCCTGGTGGTCCTGCCCCCCCCTCCCTTCCCCCCACATCATCCAGGATCAGCACTGGGAGGAGGAGGAGCCCTAGGCTCCCCTGGGGGCTGCCCTGGGGCCTCGCCCTGGAGGGCCGGCCCAGCTGTTCCCTACTGGCTGCAGGGCTTCTTCTTCCTCCACCCACGCTTCTCTGTGACAAACGGGTCACGCTTTCTCTTTCTGGGCTGTGACGGGCGAGCCAGCCCCAGAGCCAAGGCTGGCCTCCCAGAGACGCCGAGGCCAGCCCCGGGGATGGGCAGCTTCTCAGCAGCGGCTGGGCGTCCACACAGAGCCCGCTTCCTCGACTTGGGAGCGGCTGGTGGAGCTGGGCTGATGCTTCTTCTCTGAGGGGAGGGGGCCTGGGGAGCACTCTGGGCCCCCCAACCCCCAGGGGAGGCCAGGCATGAGGCACGCACAGGACTCTGGGACAGCCAGAAAGGAAACAGGCTCTGCAGAGAGCCAGAGAGGAAGGCCAGGCTGGAGAGCTCCTCCTCGTCCTCACTGGACCCGTTCCTGGGCCCTCGGGCCTCCCGAACAGGAGAGGCCTCTCTGAGAACAGATGCATCCCTGGGTCCCTGTAGAGGGCCGGTGTGCCTTTGACCCTGGGGACGGGAGAGCCGTCCGGCCTGGAATGGAGAGTCCTCCTGACGTCCTCGAGAGGGAACAAAGACTTTGGGCCTGCACAGGTCAGTGTCTGTTTGGATGAGCCTATGAAGAGCCTCAGAATCAGTCTCTGATGGGCAGGCTTCAACACTGACCGCTAGACGGGGGTCTTGGTCGTGCCTCTGGGCACCTTGGCCGGCGTCAGACTCAGGACTTGAGCCCATTCCGGGTGCACTGTGACTCAGGGCTGCCCGCACACCCTCGTCCTCTTTCAAGGCCAGGAGTCGTTTCTGCACCAGCTGGTAGGAGGGAGGAGGACAGTGACGGCTCCACACACACGTGTGAGAGGAGGAGCACTGGGCAGTGGGACAATGGCCCGGGGGGGAGGAGGGGACGGGCGACCCCAGGACTCGAATCCAAATACAGACGCTGTGGCAGTCCTGCCATCCTCCTGCAACTGATTCCCAGCTTTGTGTCTTTCCCTCCCCTCCCGGCTCCCCATCCTCTCCTTCCTTTCACCCTGCACTGCACCCACCCCAGAACGGGCCCTTCCCCATGCCAGGCCTCCCAGGCAGGGGAGGGATGGACAGCGCTATGTGGCCCTCCTGTTCTGGGGCCCTACCTCTCCCCCGTTCACTGGGGTCCCTCCGTGCCCTGGTCTTCCTGGGTGTCCCTTGTGTCCCCTGTTCTACCTGGGATCCCTCCCTCCTCTGGCTCCCCTGGGTCATCTGGGTTCCCCTGTCCCCTGGATCACCTGGGGTCCCCCTCCCGTGGGGTCCCCTGGCTCCCTGAGTGTCCCTCTCCCTCCCCTGACTCACTTCTTCGGGGGTGAGCCCTTCCTCCTGCTCCAGCTCCTTCTCTAGGGCCAAGAGATCCAGCTGTGGGTCTGGGGAAAGCAAATCTGCCAGGAATCGAGGGTGAATGACTGCCTCCACCACGGACAGAAAGAAGAGGCTGTGAGCATCCTTGGCCAGGAGTGGCCTGTGAGACAAGAAGGCCAGGAGGGAAAGTGAAAAGCAGAGACCCACCCCACTCTCCTCCACAAGGCGGGGATGGTCAGCACACACACACACACACACACGCAAACATGCATATACACAGTCACACACAGAAGAGCACATATACAGAGGCACAAACACAGACACAAAGGCATACACACAGACAGACACAAACATATACACACATACATCCGCGTACACCTCCCCTAACACCAGGCTCAGGAACAAGGAGCTGAGCTTAAGTCCCAACGCCTGAGCAGAGCCCAGATCTTGGGTGCTGAGAGTTCCATGCCCTGGCATCTTGCAGACCCCAGTCTCCAGGCCTAGCCTACTTTGGTGACAAAGTCCTCCTGGGAACACAGCTTGTCAATGTAGCTCAAGAGATCCGGGTCCGAGTAGGTGCCGTCCTCTTCCTGCTGCAGCTCATTTCCGTCCTCTCCCCATTCTGCATCTGAGTCGCCTGTGGCTGAGTGGACGGGCCCCACCAGCGCCTCCATGATGTCCATATACTCCCTCACAGCCTCAGGTGGAATCTCCTCGGGTGCCTTGGGCTTCGGGGGTCGCTGGGACCTGTGTGGCTTCGGGCGGGAGGGCTGGGCCCTGGGGCCGGACATCCTGGGAGCACAGGCTGAGGCGGAGCAGGAGGAAGGGAAGGAAGGGGAGGAGCTCCCGGTCCACCTCCTGACCACCGAGCGCACGCTGGTGAGGGCATTGTTGGGGGACATTGATGTGGGTGTGGGGGGGTCAGGACCACCTGAAGCCTCATGCACAGTTGGAGGGGGGAGGTAAGGGGGGCATCTAAGAGAGTCACATGTAAGGAGGGGGGAACCTCCAATTTTCCAGGGGTGTCCCCATCAAGCCCACTTCTTAGGCAGACTTTGTGTGCGGTCCTTTGACAGGGAGGTGTGAGAGGAGTTACAAAACTGACCAAGTCAATACCCCGCAGTGACAAAGGGCATCTGAGACCCCAACCCCCCACCCCCTGCCTCGGTGGCTGTTTTGCTTGAAAGACCAGTGCCCCCGTCTTGAAGGAAAAGGATCCACATGGGGACAGTGGCCAACCCTAGGCCTCTGTTACCTGTGCGTTCAACTCCAGTGGGAACCTGGGTGGCTGGCTGAAGGCCCACTTTCGGGGCTGGGGGCCCCCGAGGATCCAGCTTCGGTGGGGCTGGAGGAGGCAGGCCCTGCGCGCACTGCATCCACTGCAACTGCTGAATCGGCATCTCCTCCTCGGCCTCAAAGTCCATGAACCTGGGGGGTGACGGAGGCACAGCCACCCTGAGAAAATGGCCTGGGTTCTGGAGCCCAGCAAAGGCAGCCAAGAATGAGGGATTGGGAGAGGATGTGCCTTGGGGCCGTCAAGGCCCTGTGAGGTGCTGTCCACAGCAGAGAGCTGCTCCTGGAACTGATACAAGATCTGGGACCGTTCCTGCTTCACCAGCACTGGAGAGCATTCAACAGCACAGACCCAGGTCGCTGCATTGAACCAGGTCAACGGGACACATGGCTGACCCAGGGGGTACCCTCCTCATGCCCCCCGTCCCCATCCAGAACCACATGAAGGGCTGACAGCCAGAGGCTGGAACAGGCATGTGTTCCCCACAGGGGCCCTTGCCCGAATCCAGGACCCTGGGTTGGGACTGAGAGTCCTGGAACATAGACCTGGAGAAAGGGCTCAGGAGAGGCTGGACGATGTGGATGCTGAGCTTAGAGGACAGGCCTTCCTTTCCTCTGAGAGGCGCTTGTTTGTTTGGTTTTGTTTCTTAAACCAAGGAGATTACCGTGGAGCAAACACCGGAAGGGCCAGAGACCCCTGGGCTGATGACAGCTGGCTTCCCCAGCCTCTTCAGGGATGCCAGTGTACCCACTCAGGCCACTTTTCATGAGGAGAGGGTGTCCCAAATCTATGTCAGTGGCCGCCAGCCACCCACCACTAAGGAAGCAGCAGGCTGGCGGGTAGAGCTCTTTCCCCGGCCCAGCCCATATGGCCGGAGTTGGGCCCCTACTGGACTCACAGCTTCACCCTGCCCCGTCCTGAGACCTTCATGTCAGGGCAAGGGTAGGTCAAACTCAGGGGAAGGCAGAGCTCCTGGTGGAGGAAGGACAGAAGACCCAAACTCTCAACGTGAGGGAGGGGTTTCTGGAGGACTGTAGGGCCTCTGGGCTGCGGGGCCCCTGTTCTGAGCGACAGCCCTTCTCCTTTGTCCTCTCTGATAAGCACCCCCACGGCCAGACCCTGCCCTCACCCACTCGCCTCACCCTCCACGCAACCCCTGGGCCCAGGACGCTGACTCACTTTTCCTCCATCTTGTAGTGGATCTTACGGTCAATGTCGCTTTTGCGCTGCCATTCCTGCACGGCCCTGCACAGTCCCTCCTCCAGCTTCATGGTGGGCTTCAGGCGGGCCAGGGATCGAAGCACTGGGCTGTAAGCACTCGGGGTCAGTCTCCGTGCCCAGCCCAGCCCCCACCTGCCTGACCCCACCCGCCAATGTGGACCACACATCACTCAACACAGCATGACTGAGCAACAGGAGGGTGAGAGGCAGGTGTCTGGGAGGGCAGAGACAAGCCCAGAGACAGTCCCTTCCTTTCACGTCTTTATCCACCAACCTAGGTTTTTTTTTTTTTTGGCGGTACGCGGGCCTCTCTCAGTGTTGTGGCCTCTCCCGTTGCAGAGCACAGGCTCTGGACGCGCAGGCTCAGCGGCCATGGCTCACGGGCCCAGCCGCTCCGCGGCACGTGGGATCTTCCCGGACCGGGGCACGAACCCGTGTCCCCTGCGTCGGCAGGCGGACTCTCAACCACTGCGCCACCAGGGAAGCCCTGGAGCTTTTATAATGAAGGAAAACTTAAATGATTTTCAACCAATAACTTCATACTAGAGGAATGGTGAGGTAAAATATTGTACCCAGGCACTTGAGAAAGGCAGGCTTCCTTGTTGCTTCCTCCCTTTGTTCAGTCATTCAACCAATTATTTACAAGATTCTCACTCATAATTCTGATACAGTATTTGAAGGACTCTTCTCAAGGCCACTGATACAAAAATTGCACTGTGCAAAAATTAGCCAGTCCCAATTCTGCAATCACCTTTGTAATACTTCAAAATCCTACACCCCACAGACAGAGATAATCAAATTAGCCCAAATGTAATTTGGGAAGACCAGTCACAGAAGGGAGTATCTAAAAGTCCTTTGGATCATGATCTCTGACTATTCCTGCACAGAGGCTGGGGGCAGGCATTGACTACTGAGAAAAAACACCTCCGGACATGCATCACAAGCCTCAGAAGACAGTTCATCTTCCACTCAATCACGAAACATTAAAGAAACGAAGAGATACCATGTTTGTGTCTTGTGGAGTTTTCAAGTCTGTGCACTTGGAGGCGCTTAGTGCTGTTAGATGTGAGGGGGTCTTCAGAGGCATCCTGTTGAGTGAGAAATCCTCTAATCTTGCAATTGACCAGAAAGCGGATCTGATGATTGAAGTTTCTTTGGGAAGTATTACAAAGTCAGGTCAGTAAGTTGATCCCACTACTATTTTTGTTGTTGTCGTTGTTGTTGTTTTTATTGTCAACTGAAATTCTGCAAGATACTATAAAAAAGGAGGGAGGGAAAGTAAAATTGTTCCCATACTACCTGCTGTGTTGAAATTGGCCCAGATTGTCAACTCTTTCTCAAAATTATTAAAAAATAAAAACCAAAACCGTACAAAGGAAACACCTATGAATCAACACTTATTGAACAACCTCCATGTATTAAATACACTGAGAAAAAAGATTCTAGTAGAGTAAATGCGTTGGAAAAACTCTAGGAACGGAGTCAGGAGACAGTATCTTAAGAGTGTTTCCCAGGTCTGAAATTCTTTGCTAGCATTGTTCTTTAACAGAAACTTCAGGTTTGCTAGGAAAAAGGACCTACTGTTTTTTGAAAGGCATTAACAAGAACCAAGGAACTGCAGTCCAAAGGGCGTGAAAGCTCTTGCCCCAATTTGAGGCTACTGTGCTTACAGCGGAGCCCTCCAGAACTCTTTGTAGCTAAGTGCATGGGTTTCACGAGTGCACATCTCACGAGAGCTGGTTTTAAGAAGAGACCGTCACGAAGGTTCCCGGCGAGGAGCGTCGTCAGAGAAGTTCCGCAGCGGGCCCGACCCTCCATTGCTCTCCTCTCCTCTCCGGCAGAGACCTCCTAGGCCCGCGCGCCCCGCGCCTGCACGCACGCGCACGCCTGCGCACGCCCACTGGGGCGGGGCTCTCGGGCACGCGGTCCCTCGTCTTCCAACGGCTCCCGGCATCTGCTGGGGCAGTTTGCTCCGGAAGACAGGAGCGCATGCGCGAGCGCGGAGGGTTGGGCTCCAACGGCCGTTCGGCGGGGGAGGGGCGTGTCATGGCGGCCTCTAGAGTCAATTATAGGAATCCTGAGGTAAGGGGTACGGGGACTTTTCACCCCTCAGGTGTCACTGCTCTGCGCTGTTGTTCACCCTGTGGGTTATTTGTGCCCTTGTCCGTGTAAGGAGACGCCCCACAATGTGGATTCACGCCCCCATAGAGCTCGAGTCCCTTGAGGTGTTTACCCCAGGGTTATCGGCACCACTGGGGAGCCGGCTGCATGAAGGGTTCAGTGATTGCGGGGCCTACAGTGGGGGGTGAATAGCGTGTGCGAGCTATTAAACAGGTGCCGTTCTAGTCTGCGCGTTGTGAAGAGTACAAAAGCTAGAGGGACGTTCTTGCGAGTTGAAAACCCTCATCTGGTTCCGAAGGTGTAGCTCAGGTGATTGGAACATGAGTGAAGCTGGAAGGAACACACTCACCGTTTCACTAGTGTCTTCCTTCTTATCATAAAAACATCAGTCAGCACTTATGTTCAAACTGCATTCTTTTGTCGGTGATGCGAGCAACTTTGCTGAATGCGGTAAGAAACATGTATTTGTAGTCTGGTGTCAAATCATGATTGATTTGCAAGCATAGATGGGGTCTGTACATACTTAATTGGTTGGTGGGAATCTGATATGTAGTCAAATGTGTGGGTTGGTTTTGTCCGTGGATATTTGTGTTTGAAGGGAGGTCATGCCTGTGTTTTTGTGAGAGTGTGTAAGAGTGAGTGTTGTGTTTGGAGGGTGTTGAGATGTGACGCAGGCATACTCAAGGAGTTGGTGGTTAGGTGTTCGTAATTTGGTGTTTGGGGAATATGTTTACATGTGTTTTTTTCACCCATGAATTTGGGGATTTGTGTGTGTCTAATGGTGGATTTGGAAGGATTATCTGCATATGCATAAGGGCAATGTCAGGGAAAGTAGTGGGTGTCCAGTCTGTTAATTTTGTATATTTGGGGAATGTAGGCTGATCATTTGTGTATTCAGGGCATGTTGTATGGTTATGGGGTGTTTGTGGGTGTGCATTTTCAGGAGCTGTCTATGTATATTTGGATGTGTAGAGGGCAAGTCTGTGACTATTTTATGGGGCTGGTGGATGTTGAATGTGTAGGTATGTTGTGTTTGTATGATCCTGTATTCTGCAAGATGGCAGAGTGAATTCTGTGTGAGAGGTTGGGAATGTGGGGTTATGTATATGCCAGTCGTGTGGTACTGTATGTGTATTTGGAACAAAGGGCGTATAGGGTGACATTATTGCCTATTTGTAGTGTACTGGGTAATTGTGGTTCGATTTGGGACTTGTGGAGAGTTGTGTGTTAAAAGAGTTTGCGTGTGTGTTCAAGGGGCATGGCCACTTGGAGGAATATTTGCTGAGGCTGTGCATTTGTAATTTTCAGTAGGAGCCTCTTAGGCTTATGTATTTTGGAAAATGAGTATATGTGTATCTGATAGAGAGGTGGGGTTTTATGTTTCTACAGGGAAGATGGACAATTGCATTTATATGTATTAGAAATATGTGATACGGGTATTTGTTAGTACTTGCATATGTGTGAGCTGGCTCCTGATAGCTAGGGATAATTTGATATATGGAAGTTGTTTCATAAATGGTTTGCTGGAGATATTTCCATGTATCTTACCTGTGTATTCTAATCCGTGTGCGTGTCCATCATCAGGTGCATGCATTATCAAAGTTTGTTCATAAGGTATGGAGTTGTTAAGAGTATTCAAAGTGTATTTCTTTGGAGAATGCTAGGGTGTTTATACATGTGTTTGGTAGGAGTAAGAGGTGGTCTGTCTATATATTCAGGGTGAGGGTAGAAATATATATATACACACACATATACAGTTTATATGTTGGGGTAGTGGTGGGGAGCTTGTATTCTGGAGAGGTAGCATAATGTACAGTGTTTGGGAGGGGATCCACATGTTCAAGGGTTAGGAATATTTGCATGTGTGTGTCCATAGGTGTGTGAGAATTGTGTATGTATATTAGACTGCAGAGGTTGCCGGTGTTTTTCTGTTTTGAGTGTGTCTGAGCATTTGGGGTGTATACTCATGAGTAGTCTGTGGGTGTGTGTATTTGTGATTTGTGAGTGTATCAGAAGGCTTAGAGTCCTCTATGTGTCTATTTCAAAATGTAATGCCTGTAGAATTTAGTGGTGTTGCTTGTATGTGTGTTCTCAGTATTAGTGAGGTGGACTTATATGGACAGTTGACCCTTGAACAACACGGGTTTGAACCATACGGGTCCACTTATAGTGGATTTCTTTTTCAGTAACTACTACAGGACTACTACAGGATCGATGGATGCAGAGCCACTGCATGGAGGGTTGGCGCCCTAAGCCCCAAGCTGTTCAAGGGTCAGCTGTATTTGATAAGTATAGGTTATTTGTGTCTGTGTGTGTTTTTGAGTTCCTGGGGCTTCTGGGGTATGGATTCTGCGGGATCTGAGAGTTTAGTTTGTGTGTTTGGAAACCAGTAGGCTGTGTGGGTTCTGTGTGTGTGCAGGAGTCCTGCAGTCTATGTATTTTAGGGCTGTGGGATTGCATATGGGTCTTTTTTTGGGTTGCACATGAGACAGTTGTGTACTTGGTGAGCCTGTGTGTTTAGGTACTCAGTGTGTACATCTGGATGGCATACTGGTTGCCCAGGTTTGTTTTCAGGCCCATGTTGTGTGTGTATATATAGTTGTGAGAGTGGAATGTGAATATTCAGGGTGAGTAAGGTTTCGTCTGTAAAAATTTAGGTAGTAAGAGGTGGTCTGTTTGTGTATTTATTCAGGGTGAGGGTAGAAATGTACGTGTGTGTTTAGGATATATATATATATATATATATATATATATATATATATGTATGTATATGTACAAACACATATGTATATGTGGTATCCTTTTGGTTATATATCTGTGGTGGGAGTTGAGGGTTCTCCTTGGGGTGTAAGTGGATTCTGTGCACATATTCACAGGAAAAGGTGTGGGATGTGCTGGAACTGGTTCATACTGTCTTGGGAGAGTCAATGGTGCATATCTCTTCCCAGCTCTGTGTTTAGTGATGTCAGGTGGGTAGCTTGAAATTGGTCATGCTGGGAATATTTATACCATGTAGATACCATAAGTGAAGTCTTTCCCGCCTTTCTCGGAGAGCTTTTTATCAAGCACTTACCAGTGTACCACTGATGTGCGTGTTTGGATTATGTATGTATGAAGCAAGTATGTTTGGGCATCGGTGGGTACGTATGGGACACTCATGTGAATTGTGAGTGGGGCTTCTGGGGCTATGGGCCCTTGTATATGTGCATTGACCCTGGTAATTGTGAATCATTGCATTGCTCCTATCAGGTTGGTCTGTTCTTTAGGGCCAGAGAATCCCCATAAATGTTGTTGATTCCCAGTAGAAGTCATGTAGATGGATACAGGGGTGTCTGTACCTTAGGCAGGTGGACACTCCCTCAGCATTTGTGTGCTCCTAGCATCTGGGTCCCTAGAAGGGGAGGCCTGGTGGACAGATGGCCATGCAGGGCAGAACCTTCACAGGTACTTTGCAGTGAAAATTGATTTGTATATTTTTTGCCTCTGAGTCCTTGTGGGATTTTTTTTTATTCAAACAGAAAGTGGCAAAAATTATAATCATCCTCATCAGTTCACTCAGTCCCATGTAATTTATTTTTTATCATCTTTTATGAATTCATCAGTTTTACATTAGAGTTCTGAAAATGCTTATTCATTCAGTTCAACAGTGTAGTCAGTTACCAGAAACCTGTACTTGCCAGAGTCTTTTCCATGAATGCCTTGAATATGAAACCCTTTTATAGGAACATTTTTGCGAAAGCATCAGAGTACACCCAGAACTGTCTGTAAGTGACAAAAGACTTAAAAATGACCACGGTTAAAGATTTGATGAAAGTTCATAATAATGCAATTGACAAGGAAATTTAGTTATTGCTGAGATATACATTTTAAAGTAATAACTAGAATTATGACTTATAACATTATACCAGAACATGTAAGATTTTTAGAAATTTCATGTAATGTCTGAAACATTTATATTAACATATTTCCATACAAATAACCTAAAGAAAGTTTACTATTAGTTGTTTTTGTTTGTTTGTTTGTTTGTTTATACTGCAGGTTCTTATTAGTCATCAATTTAATACACATCAGTGTATACATGTCAATCCCAATCGCCCAATTCAGCACCCTACCATCCCCAGCCCACCGCAGTTTTCCCTCCTTGGTGTCCATACGTTTGTTCTCTACATCTGTGTCTCAACTTCTGCCCTGCAAACCGGTTCATCTGTACCATTTTTCTAGGTTCCACATACATGCGTTAATATACGATATTTGTTTTTCTCTTTCTGACTTACTTCACTCTGTATGACAGTCTGTAGATCCATGCACATCTCAACAAATGACTCAATTTCGTTCCTTTTTATGGCTGAGTAATATTCCATTGTATATATGTGCCATATCTTCTTTATCCATCGTCTGTTGATGGACACTTAGGTTGCTTCCATGTCCTGGCTATTGTAAATAGAGCTGCAGTGAACATTGTGGTACATGACTCTTTTTGAATTATGGTTTTCTCAGGGTCTATGCCCAGTAGTGGGATTGCTGGGTCGTATGGTAGTTCTGTTTTCAGTCTTTTAAGGAATCTCCATACTGTTCTCCACAGTGGCTGTATCAATTTACATATCCACCAACAGTGCAAGAGGGTTCCCTTTTCTCCACACCCTCTCCAGCATTTAGTGTTTGTAGATTTTTTGATGATAGTCATTCCTCAGTCTTTTAGTGAGCCTCCACATGTGGATTGTGCATCTCACACCTACTTCTCAGTTCCTTCTCCTCCTCACTTAGGTGGGACAGGATGACCAGCAGGATAGAATCGCATATTTCCATTCCCTGGGGTCAGTTAAGCTCTCATAAAACCCCAGCTGGTTAGGCTCTGGTTAAATAGTTTCTCCTGACAGCAGAACTTGTTATGGTGAACACAGTGCTATGGTGTATTTCAAAATGGTTGTTTTCCCCTCCTCCTGCTGGAAGCATTAGGGAGTTTTTCTCTGATATTCCTTGTGAGAATCTGATATAGCTCTGAGAGGCAACACTCACAAAAGGGTGTTTCACCAACATTCCCCCCTCCACCATACTGGAGTTTTTATCTCTCGATCTTGTCCACACTGAGCCTCCATCAATTCCTCAGTTATGGTTGAGATTTCCCTATCCAGTACTGGTTCCCATGGAGTTTTTTGCTGGCAGGTTTTTGCTCAGTGAGTTGTGAATCTTTGTACCTGCCTGTCTGTCTCTTCAATTTTGGAGACAATGGTTTGCCCTATGACCTCACTTGTCTTACAGATCTAAGAAGAGTTGTTGATTTTTTTTTTTTTAGTATGTTCATATTTTTACTTATTGTTAGGATTGAGTGGTGACTTCTAAGCTTCTTACATGCCATGACCAGAAACTGGAAGCCCATTTAAAACCTTGTAATAAAGAAAACTGCAGGTCCAGGTGGTCTCACTTGTGAATTCTATGCATAGTTATGGAAGAAATAACACCAATCTTACACATATTCTTTCAGAAAATATGGGAGAAAGGAATACTTCTTCACTGTTTTATGACGCCAACATAACCCTGATTGAAAAACAAAGCAAAAAATCCCCCAAACTGACAAAGCCATTGTTCACACAAAAAGAAAAATGCTGATCAGTTTCCTCCAAAACATAGATGCAAAAATCCTTAGAAAAACAATATGTAATAGAGTCAAAATAATTAAAGAAAACAATGTATCATGACCAAGTGGGAATAATCCCAGGATTATTAGATTACATCTGAAATTAATTAATGTTATGCACTATTTAACAGTGTGAAGGAGAACAACTATTCAACATCTTAATAGATGTAGAAAAAGCATTTGACAACATTTAACACCCTTTCATAATAAAAGCTCTCATATTAGGAACAGAAGGGCATTTTCTCCATCTGATAAAGGGTATGTATAAAAAAGCTACAGCTAACATCATTTATAATGGTAAGATACTGAATTTGTTCCCATGAAGTTTGGGAATAATACCCAGGGTGTTGGCTCATCACATCTATTCAACAATGTAGTCAGTGTCCTAGCCAGTGTAGAAAGGCAGGGGAAAAGACAAAGATTGGAAAGAAAGAGAATTATCTTCATCTGCAGACAATGGATACTGGATTTAGTAAGTGACTCTAGCATGTCACAGGACACACTGTCAACATACAGACATCAATTTTAGTTCTATGTACTAGAAGCAAACTGTGGGGAAAGCAAATTTTAAGTTTCTGTTTAAAAGAACATCAAAAAACAAAGTTTTGAAATTTAATTTGGAAGAATGTCAAAAACATAAATCATAAACATGCAGGACCTCTAGAGAGAAAACTACAAAGCATTGCTGAGAGAAGTTAATGAAGACCTAAATTAATAGAAAGTCATTGATCAGGAGCTCTATATTGTCAATTCTCCCCTAACTGATACATAAATTCAATGTAATCCCTATACCAGTCCTAATACTACTAGAGTTTTTTGGTAGAATTTGACATGCTGACTATAAAAATAATTTGGAAATACAAAGGTCCTAGCTAGCCAAAGCAATACTGAAAAGGAAGAAGAAAATTAGAGGACTGTCTCTATCTGACTTCAAGACATTTTATAAAGTGACAGTAATTTAAAACAGCATGGTACTGTCCTAAGATTGGAAAATTAAATCAATGGAACAGAATAGACGGCTGTAAAATGGACCCAAACTTGTATGTTTCTTTAATTTTCAACCAAGGTGTCAAACAATTCGATGAGGAAAGAAAAGTATTTTAGCATATTTGATGGAACAGTGGATATCCACATGGAAAAAAAAGCATATCATCCCTTCAATCATTCCATACTCAAAAATTAAACATAGATCATTACCTGTCTATAAAACCTAAACTAATAAAGCTACTTCTTGAAAACCTAAGAGACTATAGTTGCAGCTTGAGATTAGTCTTAGTTCTAATGCAGAGCATGCAAAAAAAAATTAAAGAAAATTGATAATTGGGAGTCTGTCACAGTGTTAAACCTCTCCTTATCATATGACATCAGTAAGAAGATGAATGCAAGCTACAGCCTCAGACAAAATGTTTGCAAAACAGCTTCTGAAAAAGGTGTAAAGAACACCTATAACTCATTGATTTAAAACCCAGCCCCCCAGTGCAAAGTTGTTAAAGCTTTGAACAGGCATTTCTCAGAGGAAGACATAGAATGTACTGGTATGTGCAAGGGAAAATGAACCATATATTAACCATGAGGAAAATGCACACTAAAACGGCAATGAACTGCTTTTACAGACACGGTGGATGAGCTAAAATTAAAAGGACTGACAACAGCAAATGTTGGTGAAGATGTGGAGCAATTGGAACTTTCCTACGTTGGTAATGGGAGCATATAATCGTACAACTTCTTATGAAAATATTCTGACAGAGTCTTCTAAAATTAAATACTCACCTGACCTTTGAGCCAGCGATTCCTCTTACCCCAAATAAATGAAAACACATATTAACAAAACTTATAAAAGAACAATTCATATCAGTTTTAATCATAATAGCAAAAAACTGGAAATGGCCTAGGGTATATCAATAAAAAATAGAGAAGCACTTGATGGAATTGGAGTATATTTATACAAGGAAATACAATGGAGTATATTTATACCATGAAAGTTATCAACAGAAAAGAGCAAATTGCTTGTACATAAAACAGCGTAGATGAATCTCAAAAACAACATTCTGAGTGACTGGAGGCTGACGTAGATGCACTTATTTATTTAAGATTTCAGTACTGGCAAAAACTAATCCACGGTGGAAAGAATAATTGCCTCTTGGGCCGGCCTTGCAGATTAGGATTTCCTGGGAATGGACTCCCCTGGTGGCGCAGTGGTTAAGAATCCGCCTGCCAGTGCAGGGGACATGGGTTCGAGTCCTGGTCCAGGAAGATCCCACATGCCACGGAGCGGCTAAACCCGTGATCACTACTGAGCCTGTGTGACACAACTAGTGAAGCCCAAGCGCCTAGAGCCCATGCTCCACAACAAGAGAAGCCACCGCAATAGAAGCCCACGCGCCACAAAGAAGGGTAGCCCCTGCTCGCCGCAACTAGAGAAAGCCCGCATGCAGCAACAAAGACCTAACGCAGCCAAACATAAATAAATAAATTTATTTTTTTTTAAAAAGGGTTACCTGGGAAGGGGCAAGAGGGAATATTCTGTGGTAATGATAATGTTCTATGATAGTGTATTAGGGTTACATACATGTATGCCTTATATCAAAACTCATTGAATAGTACACTTAAGAACTGTACATTTTACTATTTCTAAATTTCACCATTAAAAAAAAACTGAACAACTTTTGAACTCTAGTTAGGAAATATACTCTAAAGTATTAAGAGAAGTGTACTGGTATCTGCAACTGATATTATAAAAATGAGATAAACTGATGAATAGAGGGATGGAGAGAGAAATAAATATGTGCTAAAGCAAATATAGCAAAATATTAATTATAGAATCTAGGTGGTAATTATACATATGGGAGTTCATTGTACAGGTCTTTAAATTTTATCAAGTGCTTGAAAATGTTCATGATGAAATGTTGAAGGAAAAAGCCCAAGAGAGGAAAACCAGGGAAGACAGGAGGGAATGGGATTGTGAGGTCAGAGAAGGGAGATTTGACTGACATTGCGTGGACACAGGAGGACCAGCCTGGAAAAGGGAGGAGTTGAGGGACACATGTGACCTTAGCTGTCCCCAAATACTTGACAAGCTTTTATGGAAGAGTACTGGATTTTTTTTTTTTCTTTTTTTTGCGGTACGCGGGCCTCTCACTGTTGTGGCCTCTCCCGTTGCGGAGCACAGGCTCCGGACGCACAGGCTCAGCGGCCATGGCTCACGGGCCCAGCCGCTCAGTGGCATGTGGGATCTCCCTGGACCGGGGCATGAACCTGTGTCCCCTGCATCGGCAGGCGGACTCTCAACCACTGCGTCACCAGGGAAGCCTGATTTTAATCTTCTCTAGATCCAGGCACTTGAACTGGGCTCAACAAAAATTGTCTTTATTTTAACATTTTTTTCTTGAAATCAACTTTCTACTACTTTAAAACACTTTGAAATTAAAGTTGCAAAACCTTACAAAAAGGTTTTTCCTGAATCATTTGAAAAATAGCTGCTGAAAAGATAAACAGTATTACTGAATATCCAGTGTGTACTTTCTACAAACAAGGACATTCTCCCCCATAACCACAAAGCAACCTTCAAAATCAGAAAATTAACATCCATGTATGACTTCTGTCTCATAATGAGAGCTACTCAAAGTTCTCCAGCTGTCTCCATGCTGTCAGTTATAGCACAAGATCCTGGTCTGAATCCATGTGTTGATGTGTCACTTTTTCTGTGACTCTTTGGTATTTAGTGGGGCATTGACATAGTCCTTTGCGGGAAGCATATGAGGTTGCTTTCTAAACCAGAAATTCATTATTTAACATTTGATCTTGTAGCCTGATTTTTAAAACTTTGCATAATGTATAACCTTCAGTTGTAAAAATGTGTGTGTGTGCGCACGTGTGTGTGTGTATGAGAGAGAGAGACACAGAGAGACTATTCATACATATGGTCAGATAGTACTAAAAGATGAAAAGAACCCAATGTTTGTTTCTTTGGGTTTATTTTTTCTTTTGAATAGGCTATACTCTTGTTTCTTTGTATACCTTGTGATTTTTGTTGTTGTTGTTGAAAATTGGACACTTAAATCTTGTAATGTGGTAACTCTAGAGATCAGATTTTCCTCCTTCCCCAGGGTGTTCCTTCTTGCTGTTGTTAGCACAGAGGGTCTGTGTGCTGAGAGTTAAGCCGAGGTGTACACTTAAGGTCTTTTCCAATCTTTTCTGAGCCTGCACCTTTCCCTGGACATGCACAGTGACTTTCCGAATTCTGCACATATGTGTTTTTTGAATGTTCTAGTCCTTAAATATGTGATTCCTAAAAGGGGAAGTAAAGAAAAATGAAAGTAGTGGGGGATAGGGGGAGTAAAAGGCACAAGTCATTTAAATCCCCTGGAAGTTTCTTCAACCAGAAAGGGAGAGGATTACAACAATGATGGTGAGGGTTGCAACAATGGCTTCAGTGCAACAATGGCTTCAGTGAGCTTCTGGCTGGAATTCCTCTTTCAGGAATGGGTGTGTCTTGTGATCTAAGAAATTTATAGTAATTTTCTAGGTAGTGCTTCTTATAAATATTTGATTTGTTGGGAGAAATATTTACATAAGAGTAAATTTTCTCATACTAAAGCTTCTTCAAGAAAAAGGGCAGAACATTGTATATTTTAAATTAATATATGTTAGACAAGTTTGCTGTAGAACCTTACAATGATACATGTATATTTTAAAGCCCCATTATTTCCCCATCGTCTAGATTTTTACTCTCAACTCATTAGTGCATTGCATTAGATACAGACAGATGAGTAGAAAGAAGGAAGGGAGGAAAGTGGGAGTGGATTTGGGATGATTCAATGATGACTGGTCCTCAGTGTAACCTGTATATTCTAATAGTATTTATTGCTGCCTATAAACTGCCTGAGAATGCTGCAGGTTAAAACCATAATCTGTAATCCATTTATGAGCGTCAGGAATTAGGAGTGACTTAGATAGGTGGTTCTGGCTCAGGTGACCATGTGTTTCTGGCTCAGGTGACCATGTGTTTGTCTTCCAGATGTCAGCTGGGCTGCAGTCATCCGTAGGACTGACTGGGGCTGGAGGGGCTATTGCCCAGACAACACAATCACAGGTGGTTAATGAAGAAGCCTCGGCTTTCGGCTGGCTGTGGGCAGGAGGCCTCAGTTCCTCATCACAGGACTTCCCCATAGGACTGCTTGAATGTCCTCATGGCATGACAGCAGGCTTTCTCCAGAGAGGGATCCAAGAGAGAGAAGAAGGAGGAAGCCAGGATGCCTTTTATGATCTAGCATCACAAGTCACATACTGCTACCTCTGCCATATCCTATTTATTAGAGGTGAGTCGCTAATTGCAGCCCATGTTCAGCTATATATCTTGAAAGAAAAATATCAAAGAATTTGTGCACCTGTCTTAAAACCACCACATGTAAATACTATTAATAATCTTATTTTTTCCACTTAACATATTTTGAACACTTTTTAATTTCATTAATTATTTTGCTACAGTATTACTTTTAATAACTCCCTAACATACTGCATGAGTGTTAACACCAGTAATTTAACCAGAACCCCACTGGGAACATTTTAATTATTTTGAAGTTTTTGACATTTGAATAATACTACAAGAAACATTTTGGTGTGCATATGTTCCTATAATCCATGATTATTTAACTAGGCTAACAGGTAGATTAAAATGGTCATTAGTGTGGAAATGGTTTCAGCGACTCAGAGAATGGAGCAAAAGCCACTTAATAAGACATTGTTTGGACACTCTCCAGGGGGAGGCATGGGGAGGGGTGGAAATCCTGGGAAGTGGTTTGGATCAGCAAGATTCCAGAGCTCCTACAGGATTATAAGGGTAAGTGGAGGAGAGAGACAGATGTAAAAATGAAAGACCTTTTGCAGTGACTCAGCAGGGAGAGCATGAGGTGCAGCCACAAGGACAGAGGAGAAAGAGGAAACCTGAAGAACAGCAGGCCAGTGATGAGAGGTGGTAAAACCTGGGTATGAGGAACCCAAAAACGGCAGAGATGACTCAGGACACAGGAAAGGGGTGGGTGAAAAGTCACTTAATGTTTTTGTGGAAATCTATTTTTTTTTTTTTTTTTTTTTTTTGTGGTACACGGGCCTCTCACTGCTGTGGCCTCTCCCGTTGCAGAGCACAGGCTCTGGATGCACAGGCTCAGCGGCCATGGCTCACGGGCCCAGCCGCTCCGTCGCATGTGGGATCCTCCCGGACCGGGGCACAAACCCGTGTCCCCTGCATCGGCAGGCGGACTCTCAACCACTGCGCCACCAGGGAAGCCCAGGAAATCTATTTTTAAAAATGAGTTTTCTATTTTCTATTTGTCCAATCTCAAGATATTGTGGGTTTAGAAGTTTATATGTATTTAATGAAATTCCAGAGTGAATGTTTAACATCCAGGCCGGGAGGCTGTGTTATCTTCTTTACTACTTGGCACCCTGGTTATCTTCTTTACTACTTGGGATGAATTTCTGGCCTTTCAGACTATTGTTTTTCATTTATAAAATGGACAAGATGACATTTTTCAGATTTGCTTAAAGTTTAAGCTTTCTGAGCAAAGATTGTGGGCCACTTTGTTTAAAGGCTCTTTGAGTGGTAAACATGCCTTAGAAGGTAGAGATTGGCTACCTCCCTGGAGGGATTTAGAGGCTGTCCCCTCCCTGTCAAGGACATGTGCTCACATTCTAGGCTTCTCTCCTCCAAGAGACTTTGTTTCTATTGCAGAGTAAGATATATGATCTTTTTTTTTACTGAGGAGGAGAGCAGGGGCAGATGTGTCAACCATCTGTATAAGCTCTGAGTTTCATGATATGGGATTCCTCTCCAGTGGCATAAACCCCACTGCACGCTCAGGAACGTCTGCCTCCACCGCCTCACTCCATGGAGACCTGGGGCTTGGGTAACCGGGGCTAAGTTTGCTTGGCAACTAAACAATCTGATCCTTGATCCAGAAATTGCACGACGTGATGGTGTGTGTATAGTCTGCTAGCATGTATGTTTGTATACATACATATACACATGTATACATGGACACAAATACATACATATACACATGGATACATGGATACAAATACATACATGCTACCCAGGTCTACACAGACACACAAGGACTCACATATATAACTGTGGCAAGGTAACTTGTTAACTCGCTCGTAGGATCTCAGACCTGTCAGAGTTTCAAACAAAATATTGAGAAATGGGACAGCAGAAGTAGCGGGACGTCTCTTTGAAGATCAGGGTAGAAGGACGGTGACTGCAGTCACCCTGACACTCCCCCAGTCTCTCCCTGCTCTCTCGCTCTGACGAAAGAAGCTGCTATGTGGTGTGCAGCCCTATGGAGAGGCTCACAGCACAAAGACCGAGGGGAGCCTCCTGCCAACTGCCCCCAAGAACTGAATCCTGCCACCACCTTGTGTGTGAGCTTGGAAGCTTGTCCTTCCCCACTCAGGTCTTGCAGTGACCACAGCCCCAGTCTTGTGAGACCCAGAATCAGAGAACCCAACTACGCTGGGACTGGATTCCTGATCCATAGAAATGGTGATGTAATAAAGGCTGTGGTTTTTAAAACACTAAGTTTTAGAGTAATTTCTACTGATACGGGCTTTTTTGTTTGTTTGTTTGTCTTTTTGGGTATTTTTTGCGGTACGCGGGCCTCTCACTGTTGTGGCCTCTCCTGTTGCGGAGCACAGGCTCCGAACGTGAAGGCTCAGCGGCCATGGCTCACAGGTCCAGCCCCTCCGCGGCATATGGGATCTTCCCGGACCGGGGCACGAACCCGTGTCCCCTGCATCGGCAGGCAAACTCTCAACCACTGCGCCACCAGGGAAGCCCTGATATGGGCTTTTACATATCCTGCAAAACTGCTCAGGTTCACCCCAAGTGGACTGTGAAATAAAGCCTATTGACTGTGGAATATTGCCCCTAACACCTTCACCTTCTCACCCCGCAGGCTCCAGTAAAACTTTGACAGACACAGAAACAGATGGAGGCCCAATCAGACTGCCCAGTTCAAGGACAATTCAGATGATTCAATACAAGGGCCTCATACAGGCAAAATTACTTTTCAAGAATTTATTTTAAAGTAATTATAAATTCACCTCTTACTCCTGATTTGTGATCTAAAGTATTTTTCTTCCTAATCCTGATGTACTATGTAATAACTCACAGGCATGGGCAGTGGCAGGAGGGAGGCCCAAGGGCGTGTGCAGCTCTGCACCCAGCACCTTCGCTCTGCGGAGGAGGACAGGGGTGGGACCACGGGACCGCCCAGGAACTCTAGGTGGGTGGGAGAGCCAGACCCTAAGGTCCAGGGGAAGGGAATTGGGGCTCCAAGAGGTCGCAGGGCTGAGCCACTGGCCCACTGATGAGGATGCAGAAAGGCCAGCGGGGACAGAAAGGGGGGGTGGCCCAGGAGCTGCAGGGGGCCCCCAGGTGAGGGGTCACAGAATGACCCCAGCAAGCAGCGCCCCACCCCCCCCACTTCCCAGCAGCTCTGTCAGAGCCGGTCTGCACCTCAAGGGAGCCCAGCAGGCCCAGGTGTGGCCCAGAGACATCACCTGCAGAGGCTGTGGGGAAGCCGGGCCAGGCTGGGGTCCCTCCCCCAGGGGAAGGGCAGGGAGGAGAGGGAGGGAGGAGGGGCTGGACTCCAGTCCCCCAGGAGCCTGGCGCCCGGAAATCCATGAGTCAGAGCAGGAGACACACCCATGCAGGGCGGGCTTGAGCCCGGAAATCCATGAGTCAGAGCAGGAGACATACCCATGCTGAGCGGGCTTGAGCCCGAGGCATAAAAGGGAGAAGGATGGAGCGGGTCACACAGCAAGAACACACACCCCGTACCTGTGTCACTCAGCACTGTTCTACAGGAGGACAGGAGGATGGAGGAGAAAAGCACACATAAAATTAGATAAAATTGCATATTTAATTTGGTCACGAATTCATAAAAATGCATGTTTATATAAAATTATAAAAATTTTAATATAACATTGCATAATTTGGTCACAAATTCATAAACACATGAGTATTTTGTACCTAATGATATTTCTTGTATTGTTTGATATTTCTAACAAAATCTTCAAGAAGGGGTCCTCTCATTGAGAAGAGACTTGAACAGACATCCAATTTTCAAGTAAAACTTGAAAAGTATCATATTTGCACTGGCGTAAGGCAGTATAGGATGCAAGTTCGTGTTTCTTAAAGATTCTCCTTGGTAAAACACACAATAAACATGTGAACAAGTGAATATAGCTGACAAACACTGGCAGGGCTAATACTTTAGATGGGCATTCAAGGAAGTCTTCTGAGAAACGGACAAGTGACCCAACACTTGATTGACAAGAATTCATTTATATTTCCCTCTGAAGATGAAGGCAAAGTGGCCTGCACAGAAGGAACAGCAAAGGCAGGAAACACCTGACTTCCAGGAAAGGGAGGGACATCAGGGCCAGGGGCATATAGCACCAAGACCACAGGGTCAGCCTTTCTATAAACTCAAGTGGACTCCACATGCTATATCCTGATTTGCCTAAACACTGACAATTCCAGTTTTGGCCACATTAGCCACATCAACCTTAGGGAAGACAACACACAAAGCTTTGAGATGGAATAGACCAAAAACCCCTGAGAACTGCTTCCACCATTACGTTTTCCTGCAGCAGTTAGAACACTATGGAGAAGGGTTTGATGGAAGAAAGATATTTTTAAAAAGCAGTAAAAGGACCAAACCTTAATATAGCAGCCATTTTAGGTCAATTCTCACAGTATTTAAGAACTGGTATTTTTGTGTGAGTCTCTTCTGCAGAAGGCCAAAGCCTCCAAAGGGTCTGCGATCCTTTATATATAGCCAATTCAGATGAACAGGAGGAGGCCCACACATGACAGCCCAGTTCACAGACACCAGATACAGGGCTGCACATGGATGCCACTTCTCCTCACTCTCTGCTCACTTGTAAACTCCTACCTATAAAAAATGTAAATATTCACACAGCTATAAAACTGACACGTTTAAAGTGGGCCCTGGAGAAGTCACCAGGCATCCAAAAGTGACCAAACTTCCTCTGAGGGACAAGATGCTATCAGTGCTCTCCCCACAGTGGGCTTTTTCTCCTTTCCTTTTGTTTTTCCTTTTGCTTTTTTTGTTGTTGTTGTTTTGTGTTTGTTCTTTTGTGCTTTTTGTTGTTGTTGTTTTGGTTTTTTTGCCTCGCAGCTTTTGGTATCTCACTTCCCCGACCAGGGATTGAACCTGGGCCCTCAGCAGTGAAAACGCAGAGTCCTAACCACTGAACTGCCAGGGAATTTCCTCCTTTTGTATTTCTAATTGCTTTTGATTGCCAGCCCTCATCCAGGTAACCCACATAAACGACCTAGAAACTATATTTACAAAAACCTTTTCATACTTATATAAATACCTACATATAAACATAAATGTACGAAGATTCACAACATGTTTGCACTTTAATGATGTGTATTCTGTTACACATCATTAAATGCATACATATCAACATGAATGACAAATACAAATAACAAATACAAATAAAAAGTGCACGTATATTAGGATAAAAAAGTGTCTTCAGCTGAAAGACTGAGGTCCTCAAACACTCAGGACACAGCAGAGCCAGCTTCACCATCTTCATAGACATACTTTCCCGAGTCCAGCAGGTGGTCCTGAATTTTCTGCTTTGCCAATCTTAGCCCCAGCTTTTCCAAGGTGTCCAGCAGGGTGTTGACTGAGGCCTCCCGTCCCTTGTTGCTGACCCAAGTATCCAGCATTTCATACAAGGCATCCCGAGGGACCCGGACCCCTTCTCTGACCAGAAGGATCTCATTTTGCGTGAGGCCCAACTTTCTCATGAGTGAATCCCAGGAGTCACACGGCACGATGGTTGCAAAGTCATCAAAGAACCGCCTCAGGCCTAAGTTGGGGGAAGTCACAGACACAGAGTTGGGACAGGCTTCAGAAAGGGCAGAGGAGGGGCTTCCCTGGTGGCACAGTGGTTGAGAGTCCGCCTGCCGATGCAGGGGACACGGGTTCGTGCCCCAGTCCAGGAAGATCCCACATGCCGTGGAGCGGCTGGGCCCGTGAGCCATGGCCGCTGAGCCTGTGCGTCCGGAGGCTGTGCTCCGCAACGGGAGAGGCTACAGCAGTGAGAGGCCCGCGTACCGCAAAAAAAAAAAAAAAAAAAAAAAAAAAGAAAAGAAAGGGCAGAGGACCCTCAGTCAGGCCTAGACCCAGGGTGGGACCTGAGGAGCGCCCCCTGCTGGTGAACCTGCTGCTCTGCGTCCCTGACATGCTTCCCATCAGCAGAGAATCAGGCCACACTGCATGGGCCTCACCTGTGCCCAAGGCACTGCAGGGAGTCCAGGTCTCCAGAGAGTCCTGCCCTAAGGGGGGATGAGGGCCCACCAGGGAGGGGAGATGGACATTATGGAGGGAGAAGGCAGTCTGTGGTAGGAGACAGAGGGCGGGACACAGTGGTGCAACAGACCTCAGAGGAGGGCACCTGCCGTTCTCACAAGAGTGAGGTCCCCCGGCTGCCACCTCTGCAATGGGGACAGAGCAAGGGCCTGGAGGGAGGAAGGTCTCTGGCCTCACGCCCAGCTCGGCCTCGCTGACTGACACTGTGGCAGAGCTAGATGGGGACAGACTCGGAGCAAGAATTTAACCCATAAAATGGAGCAAACACCACCCACCTCACGGGACTGTACTGGGGATTCAATGAGTTGTGTGTGAAATGCAGTGCACACCACCGTCCATAGGTACATAAGGTGGGCACCAAATACAAATTTGTATTTTCTAACAGCTACACTGAAAAACGTAAAAAGTAACAAGTAATAACTAATTTTCATAAAATAGGGTACTAACTCAATATATTCTAAAAATTTTCGTTTCAACATGTAATCAATATACAACAAACTGTTAATGAGACATATTACAGTCCTTTTTCC
This sequence comes from Mesoplodon bidens, assembly GCF_964165515.1. NCBI lineage: Eukaryota > Metazoa > Chordata > Mammalia > Artiodactyla > Ziphiidae > Mesoplodon > Mesoplodon bidens. Next base: position 104,361,541 of record NC_138162.1, read on the forward strand.
TACCAATTCTTTGCAATACAGTATCGAGTTACACTACAGCTCATCAGATTTGGCCACAGGTCAGGTGCTCCACAGCCTCCTGCGGCCACTGGGTGCCCTGCTGGATGGCACAGCCCCTTGGATGCTTCAGGGTGGGCCAACCTGGCCCTGAGCAACAGGGGAGGAGGGAGGATGGGGGGGAGGGAAGGACACGGAGGTGTTAGGGGACACTGCTAGGGGACAGAGGGGTGCAGGGTGGGGAGAAGAAGAGGGGGCAGAGAGGGAATTAGAGTCCCGAAGGTCCAGTGACGAGCCATCCCTGCTCTGAGTTGCCCTAACAGCTATGGGGACAGCAGTTAGGACGCTCTCCCTCCTCCCTCCACTCCTGCTCCACTGCCCAGGGAAAGCACTCACTTTCAGTGGGGTCTTCACCGTTTGCTGGAACCAGCAGCCTTCTTCTCGTGTGAGACCCTTCAGCTTCTGCTGGTTCCTGTAAAACACAGTGGAGAACAGCCTTGGTCTTAATCAGGGGTCCTGGATTCCAGAACTGAGCCTAGCAAACATTGTTCGGAAATTCTGGCATATGCAGCCGTAAGTGAAACAAAAATACAATGTAGGATATTTGAAGGGAGAAGACAAAATAGTCATTATTTGATATATGATTGTATTCTTACAAAACTCTAATGGTTTAGCAACAATACTTAAATGTGAGTGTATCGATGGATGAATGTTAAAAATTGTAGCAGATAATAAATTATATAAAGAATTACAAGAGTCAGAAAAACTCATAAGGTTACAGAACACTTGTAGTACAAAGACACAGCCTCAATAAGAAATAGGAGAAATTTACCAAAGAAAAACACACATCTAGTTGAGGTATTATAAAACCCTTGACTTGAAAATGCTACCTCTCTTCATAAGAAAAATACAGAATATCTAAAAGATCTCAGTTCTTCCTAGATTAATTTATAAATTAAGGTAATACTCAAAAAATCAGCAGCTAAATCGAGTATAAGGAATGAGATGGTAACTCAGGACAATTCAGGGAGCTCCTCATGTCTTATTTATCACAAAATAAATTCCACTTAGCTTTTTTTTTTTAATTTTATTTCTTTCTTTCTTTTTGGCTGTGTTGGGTCTTCATTGCCGCATGTGGGCTTTCTCCAGTTGCTGCGAGCTGGGGCTGCTCTTCGTGGTGGTGCGTGAGCTTCTCATTGCGGTGGCTTCTCTTGTTGCAGAGCACAGGCTCTAGGTGTGCGGGCTTCAGTGGTTGTGGGATGTGGGCTCAGTAGTTGTGGCTCGTGGGCTCTAGAGCGCAGGCTCAATAGTGGCCCATGGGCTTAGCTGCTCCATGGCATGTGGGATTTGCCCGGACCAGGGCTCGAACCCGTGTCCCCTGCATTGGCAGGCGGATTCTATGCTACCAGTCACATCATTTAAAAAAAGCCTACCTGGGCTTCCCTGGTAGGCCCGCGCACCGTGATGAAGAGCGTCCCCCACTTGCCACAACTAGAGAAAGCCCTCGCATAGAAACGAAGACCCAACACAGCCAAATAAAAAATAAATAAATAAATAAAAAAGACTACCTAAGAATTTTATCTTCTGTTTGATGGACTTTTTTTTTTTTTTTTTTTTTTTTTCCCTGTACGCGGGCCTCTCACTGTTGTGGCCTCTCCCGTTGCGGAGCACAGGCTCCGGATGCGCAGGCTCAGCGGCCATGGCTCACGGGCCCAGCCGCTCCACAGCATGTGGGATCTTCCTGGACTGGGGCACGAACCCGTGTCCCCTGCATCGGCAGGCGGACTCTCAACCACTGCGCCACCAGGGAAGCCCCGATAAAGGACTTTAAAAGCTCTGAGCAATGAAAAATAAATGTATCGATAGATTTAATTAGTTAATATATAAAATTCTGCACATTAAAATACTAAACCAAATGAAAAAACACACATGCATGTACTCATGGGCACAAGAGCATGTCTGCTTAGAAAGACTCTTAACAGACAACAGTCATCTGAAAATAATCAAAACAAAAAACATACAAGTTTAAGTCAGTTTTTTGCTTGTTACCAAAAAAGAAATATATTAATCTCATATCAAAACTATTGAAATGATATGACCCCAAACGTCTGTGTGTGTGTGTGTGTACAGTGAAAAATACTTCTATACGTTGACAAAGAGATTCTACTTCTACTAGGAAGCCACCCCACAAATATGTCTATTCATTGAGGCAAATACTAATTTTCAAATAGATTCAACTTAATAATAATTTTGAAATAAATGTGAAATTCCTAACGTGATGAGGAATGGCTTAAAAGCATGTAACAATCACACAGAAAAATATCATGTAGCTTTAATTCCGTCACTGAACAATCATGGGAGTGACCACTCTGGCTATTCTAGACACCAGGAATGTGGTGAGAACCAGACAGATGATAAGTAGAGTAAGAGCTGCCAGTCGACCATAGCAGGGGGTGGGCTCCCTTCCCCTCCATGACCATGATTTCCCTCCATCACCACTTCCCCATGGGACGGGAGACCTGACCAGCATCAGCCTTTCCCTGTTTCTACCGCAGTCCTGGGCAAGCAGAAGGGCCAGGGCACCACACTCACCAGCAGACGCTTTGCTTCCCCCTGGGACTGGGCCGTGACATCTGTCGGCTTCACCTGCTCTTCTACCTCCTGCTCAGGGACCAGATCAATCAGCGACTCTCTGTTGATCAGCATATTGTTGTGGGCATTGTCCAGACTCCCAGGACCTCTTAAGGGATGTGAGCGCCAGAAGAGGACCTTGGGAAGGCAAAGAGCTGACTCAGGAGTCCATACCCACAGATCCATGTAGTGTCTGCGGGGGACATTGTGGGTTTTGCCTCCCCACCTACTCCCATGCTGTGCCCCCCAGGTGGGTACAGACTCAGCACATCCAGGGCTCTGCTGATGGCACCTGGACCCTAGTGCTGTGCTAAGGGGGGTTCAGCACCCCTTCCTGACACCCTCCATGCCCCAGGGTGCATCCAGCGTTATGGGGTGAGGGTGCCTCACAAGCAGTAAGAGGGACGGGCTGCCAACCAGCCTTAGGGTTGCTCTCAACAGGCCAGTTGCTCTCCTACAGTCAGCCCAGAGCTCCTACGCCACTTGAGAGAGCCAGGGACAACAGCATAGGACAAATTGGGGACTGTGTCCACCCAGGGCCAAGCAGTTACTGAGGGCCTGATGCCACCAGGTCCTGGAGAAACCAACTCACTTTGTCCATGCACTTAGGGTCCACACCACGACCTAGAAGAGAAGAGGCATCCACCTGAGCAGTGGGGAGGGCCCTCTTGCAGCACCTCCCTCCCCAGGGACAGTGCTAGGGACAGGGTGTGGGCTGGGGGCTCAGACACTGAACAAGGAGCCCCGGGCCTGGTGACAGGGAGCGGGCCATTCCAAATCTGGAGAACCCTCGGGGAGGGAGAAGAGAAGGGGGAAAATGAAATCCATGTAAAATCTCTGTAGGGTTCTGCTGAACGACCCTCTCCCCTGACTCTTGTCACCCAGTCAAGGTGCTGACCACCTCTCTGCCCCGGCTGGGGGTCCTAAAGCCATTAAGAACTGACCCTGCCCCCAGCTACACCATACTTGGCCAGGGGGAAGAGGGGACCGTCAGCTGAGATGGGGGACTCATGTGATCCCGGCTTCGTAGGAGCAGGTGAGGTGGGAGGTGAAGGGGGATCCCGGGGAACAAGATCAGAGCCAAGCCAGGAGGAACAGGAGGATTGGGGAGATGGAGGAGGGGGCCAGCACCTCCCCCTTCCCTCCCAGAACCTCACCTTTAATGAGGAACCTCCAGATAGCATATACAATCAGCAGCAGGACACAGAAAGCCACACTTGGAGCTACAGATTCGATCATCAGCTTTGAAGTGCCTGAGGAGGGAGAGGGAGTGGTGGACAGTCTTGGACGCATGGTCACTGTCTCACCAGGAACCGGGGCCTCCCCACTGGCCTGGGTACCTGATTTTCGGTCCATACATTTGAGGTCGCTGAAGGGGCTACAGGGCGTGGCCACGACCATCCCATCAGGGCACCTGGGTACAGACACAGGGAGGATATGAAGAGGATCCGTCAGGGAAAGCTGGCCAGATGAGGAGAATGAGGGAGAAAACTCCCACCTGCGGTACCCTGACCAGCCAGTGCAGGAGGGACAGGCTTCTCCTGTCTGCAGGGCTGGGTTCCCTCACTACCCCTTGTTGGGTGGGAGAAGGATCTGGGCTGTGCACTTCAGGCCCCAGGGCTCCTGCCGAGTGTTCAGAGCTGCCCCTTCAGGAGCTGGGCCCCTGGGAGGGGGCATCTCATCCATGTCAAGGGTCAGAAGGGTTTGGGCACAAGCCAAGCCTCATCCTCCAGTCAAGCTTTAATACAAGGACCCTCTTGTCCTCCACCTGTTGACTCTTCCTACCAATCACAGCCAGCACTGGAGCATCAGAGAAGACCTAATTACTATTGGCCTCTAAATCCCCAAATAGGAAAGATTCAGATCTTATTGGGGAACAAGGGCTGGATGTGAGGCCAGCTGAGTTGGCTCGGGTTTTATGGGAACCTTGAAGGAGCACACATATGGCCTCATTATGACTTTTGTCTGTGGTAGACACTTGTCTTTCTAGGCTCCTTCTGAGGAGGTGTGGGAAGGGGGCCCTGGGGAAGGACACACAGAGTGATGAGGAGGGGCTGCTGCATGCTCAGGAGACCCCACAGGCACAAGGGAGCCCTGAGGACGTAGGAGGGGCTGCATGGAAACTGGAGAAAGGGGTACAAGGAAACTGGGGGTCTCTGTGGGTTGGGAGACCCCTAGGCTCCCATGTCTCACCGGGTGCTGCACTTGTAGCAGAATTCAGGTGCATCTTCTCTACGGAAAGTGCCAGGTTTGCACTGACACTCAGTGTCCTTGGTTGAGGTGCACGGACTTTTCTCTTCTTCCCCTGGAGACCAAAGATAAGGTTTTGGGGGGGTGTTTCCCTCACGTGTCTCTCAACCATTCTTCACCACCCACTCAGTTCTACTCAGTTCAGGAAGTAATTTGGGGGCCATTTTCTGCAGCAACACACACAGACCATCCAAAGGACAGCCACTGTTCACGTGTCACCAATAGAGGCATATACAAGGGACCATGCGTCATTACAGATTACATCAGGATTGGGAAGAAAAAGGTTTTAGATCACAAATCAGGAGCAAGAGCCGGGGTGGGGCGGGGTGGGGTGTAATATGAGACACTCTGGATGGAGAGGACCACTTGGGTGACTTCCCAACACCTGGCCCTGCTGGTCATGAAGGCTGAGAGAGGCCGAGATCCCGGAGCAGAAGTCACAGGGCTCACAGGGGCGCGGCCCAGAACCAGACTCGCCACACAGCTCAAACCCAGCCCTGTCCCACTCAACCAGGCCTCCCGTGCTGTCACTAACCAGCCCCTCCGTCAAGGGACACATTACTCCCCGCCTTCCAACTGATGCTCTGAAAGACTTCCCTACCAGGTGGCATACGTTATACAAATAATTTCTGTTTTCATTTATTTTACTGACCTAAGACAGGGTAGGATGAAGACCTAGCTGGGCTGGAAATCAGGTTTCTGACTCCCCGTTCCATTCAAATCCCATCTCATCACCCAAATGTAGGCATGGGGACATGTTCTGTACCTGATTTGCAAATCCTACAGAGTAAGCAAGAAGAGAGGGTGTTTGAATAATTGGTGTAATCCACCTTATCCGTGCACGGTGTACAACCTCCACTGGCTTCCTCCATATGGAACCCTGGGAAGGAAGGGAAAAGCTGGTGAGTAAATCCCCACAGGATTCCCAGAGGCTGGCAATGTGGACAGCGCTGCCTCTTTCGGCCATCAGTGGAATCCACACGGGGAACTCTCCTTGACCTGGCTTTAATCTTTTGATTCTACATCTACCACATACCTTAGACCAGTACTGCCAACAGGAATATATTACAAGCCACACATAAAAGTCACATTCATAGTTGGCACATTAAAGAGTAAAAAGAAAGAGGCAATATCCAACATAGTATCATTTCAACGTGTATCAATATAAAAGAATGAGATTTTTACTTACTTTAATACCTCACTAAAAAAATAAAACTCATGCTCCCTTCACAGTGTTCAGGGTCTGTGGCCTCCTCCCACCTGTCCCAGTGACCTCTCCACCCTCCACTCACCCCAGCTGCCCCCTAGCTTTGCTCAAACAAGCCCAGCCCTGCCCCCTGGGGTGACAGTTCCCAGGGCCCTCTTAGGAGCACTCTACCTGGCTCTCTGCACCAAAGTCACCATCCCCAGGAGGCCTCACCAACCCCAACTCTGTCCCACCCATCACTCAGTTATCCTCACGGTTCCTATCTCATCTCTCTGACTGTCACATTTGCCCATCTGTCTGGGTACCATCCTAGGAGGAGGGTTCCAGGAGGGTGGGGGTCTCGTGCCCTCCACTGGCACAGCGCCTGGCACATGGAAGACTTCCAGTAAATGCCTGTGGAATAAGAGCCAGGAACTGCTGGGGTCAGAAGACCAGAAGGACTTGGAGACAAGGGTGGGGTAAGGGTTGGAGATCAGTCTTAGAACGTACCTGGTGCACACAGCTTCCCTGAGAGGCTGAGTTTCCATCCCTGCAGGGCAGTTAATTGCTGGTGAAATTTTTCCTGCCTTATGGGCATGGCTGAAGCAGCTGCAGTCTGTGGAGACAAAGCAGGGACAGGCATGAGTGGCTTCCAGACTCTCATCCCTCCCAGGATGCATCCCACAGTCCCTTGACCACAGCCTGCAAGACGAAACAGAACTGGGGCCTTTCTTCCAGCTATAAACTCTCATTCTTTTCATGTTTGTCCCCTGGCCTTTTGTGCTACCAAGTAACTTACACTTAAATTTTTTTCCTGGTATTCCTTTCTCTTATAATAAAATAAAATATGTTTATTCCAGAAAGTATGGGCAAGGAAACATTTTTTATAAGAAGACAGAAACCACAGGGATCCCCCCAGTTAGAGAAAACATCCATTATTTTGTGTCTTTACTTCTTCTATTTGACCATATGTGTAATACTCTCAGGCTCTCTCTCTTTCTTTCTCACGTGCGCGTACATGCGCGCACACACACATTTTCACAAATGAGTCTTACTATGCACACACTTTTTCAAAATCAGGGTACAGAATCACAGTTCAGTAAGGAACTTTTGGCTTTAACCGGACAAGCTGTCCTGGAAAGGAAGCTGTTAGCGGTCCACATAATGAGTCACACAGAGGAAGAAGAAATAGCAACACAGGGTTTTGAGATGAGTCTCCGTGCAAACAATGACACAATGGGGCCAGTCGAAAAAATTTGAATGGGGTCTGAGGATTTGATGGGGATTAACGTGTTGATGTTAGTGTTCTGATGTTGAAGGCTGTGTTGTAGTTTTGGGGGAGAATGTCCTCATTTGTAGGAAATATACATTCAAGTATTCAGTCATGGGCTCTATCATATCAGCAGCTGTTTTTCACATGGTACAGGAAAAAAGGGGGGGGGTTGTATAGTCTTTGCAACTTTGCTTTAACCTGGGAGTGACAAAATAGAAAGTGAAATTAAGGGAAAAAGAAAAAGAAAGAAAGAAAAACACGGTTCAGATGAAAACAGCTTATGTTGAGCCCAGTTCAACTGCCTGGATCTAAACAAGATAAAATGCAGCTCTCTTCCACAGAAAAGCCTGTCAAGTATTTGGGGACAGCTAAGCCCACATATGTCCTCTAAGTTGTCCCTTCCCCAGGCTGGGCCTCCTCTGACTCCCCACAAGTTGGTGGAATCTCCTTTCCCTGCCTTCACAGTCCTATTCCCTCCTCTCTTTCCTGGTTCTTCTCTCACAGGCTGTCTCCCTCAATGTTTTATTATGAACATTTTCATGCATCCAACAAAGTTTAAAGATCTGTACAGTAAACTCTCATATACTCACCACCTAGATTCGGTAACTAATATTTTGCTATGTTTGCTTTATCACATATTTTTCTTTTTTTAAAGTAATTTATTTATTTTTATTTATTTTTGGCTGCGTTGGGTCTTCGTTGCTGCACGCAGGCTTTCTCTAGTTGTGGCTCTCGCGGGCTCTAGAGCGCAGGCTCAGTCGTTGTGGCGCACAGGCTTAGCTGCTCCACGGCATGTGGGATCTTCCCGGACCAGGGCTTGAACCCGTGTCCCCTGCCTTGGCAGGCGGATTCTTAACCACTGCGCCACCAGGGAAGCCCCATATTTCTTTCTTTATCCATCCCTCTGTCCATTCTCCTATGTGTCTTATTTTTATGATGAAATTCACGTCTGCAACTCAATACTTCAGCATTGTCAGTCACTTGAGCTCCATATTTCTTTACAGTTTTTTTCAGTGTTAAGATTTACAAAGAAGGAAATGCATAATTCTTAAGGGTACCATTCAAATAGTTTTTAAAAACGCATACACTTGGGAAACCCAAACCCTCTATCTAGATCCTGGAAATTAGCATTACTACAGAACATTCCTTCACACCCCTTTCTAGGTTATCCTAATCTCCTATGTGACTCCAAGAGGAAGTGGCCTTCATCAGGTGGAGGAAGGTCTCTTCTGCCCTGATATAATGAGAGGTTTTATCATGACAGGGAGGTTAAGTGTTGTCGAATGCTTTTTCTGCATCTGTTAAGCTGTTCATATAGTTTTTCTCCTTCATGGTGGTAGCATAGTGAAAAACACTGATTCATTTTCAGATGTTATTCCTGTGATTAACCCCACTTGGTCATGGCATGTTTTCTTCTTTAAATATTCCTGAATTTAGTTTACTATTTGTTTTGTTAAGGAATTTTGCCTCTGTTTTTAGGAAGGATATTGAAGGGTATTAATATTTTTCTTCTTTTCAAATGTTTATGTCAGGTTTCACTATTAGGGTTATAGTGGGCTTAGAAACTACTAAAGCACTCTTATGTTGCCTGAAAGAATTTGTGTAAGATTTTTGTCAGTTCTTTTACTGTTTGTATTTTTGCCCCCTCCCCTGCTGCCTAATCTGGGGTCTCCTGGTCATTCACTCCCAGTCTCAGAGATCTCATGGATCCTTGAAAATCTCTACTGGCACTTGAGGAATCAAAACCACAGCACTGTGGTGCCCCATTTTTACTTCTTAGACTAGCAAAGAATTAAAGTTTAGTGTGGCAAAGGTGTAGGGAAACAGGCACACTTGTGGACTCTCGGTGTGAGGTAAAATGGTCCAGCCTTCTTTTGGAGGCCAGTTTATCCTTAACTAAACAAAAGTGTAAAATTAGCTAACCTGCTGACAGCAGTTCCACTTCTAAAGAGTTACCTAACAGACAACGCGCATGGCTACACGGAGGCTTGACAGTGCCTACAGGCACCCAGAGCCATTCGTCAAGCAGTGCTCAAGTGAGTCCTACCTATGGTAAACTGATATTTTAAAAACGAATTCTGTATTTTTTTGTGAATACAAAACGTTATTTCTTTTCTGATTTTTAGTACTAATTTGTACAATGCAAAGTACACATTTTCATGATTCCTGTAACCTTGTTAGGCCCTTAATTTTTTTTTTCCTGTGAACATATAAGAAACTTCGAAAAGAGCCTCAAACAACCTGAGAAAGCAGTGGAAGTAGGCACATTTTTTTTCCATAGTGAGTTTCTTTAGGATGCACACCGATAGTGCTAAATCGCCCCCAGAGCCTCCAGCTAGCCTCCTAAAGAAGTGGGGAGGGGGGCTTCCCTGGTGGCGCAGTGGTTGGGAGTCCGCCTGCCGATGCGGGGGGCGCAGGTTCGTGCCCCGGTCCGGGGGGATCCCGCATGCCGCGGAGCGGCTGGGCCCGTGAGCCGTGGCCGCTGAGCCTGCGCGTCGGGAGCCTGTGCTCCGCGGCGGGAGGGGCCGAGGCGGTGAGAGGCCCGCGTACCGCCCCCCCAACCCCAAAAAAGAAGTGGGGAGAATCTGGTCCCAACTGTGGGTTGATTGATGGTTTCTACACAGCACCCATAAATTGCAACAAACAGCAAACAACGTTGCTCCCCTTTCAGGGAAAAGGAAATTCAAAGGTGCTTAAGGCAGTGGTGGGGGAAGGCGGGGACCTACACGGTTAATCGATTTACAAAGGACACGTTTTAAAAGTTAAACGTAGTGCAAAATAAAAAGAAAGAAAGAGTGAGGAGGATCGGAGGAAGGAAAGGGGAAGAGAAAGAAAAGGCGATCTGTCTGTCACTCGCTGATGCTCCCCTGGGACCAATCTGGAGGCCAGACCCTCCAAGGACCCGGAGGCGGAGAGCGGGCTCTTCTTCTTCGGGGCCGCAGGTAGATGCTGCCAGCCCCGGATCCGCACCCCGCCACCCCCTCACCCCATGTACTTGGACTTCGCCCGGGTGGGTCCTGCCGGGACATGCCCAGCCGTGTCCCGCCCCCCCCCCCGCCCCCGCCCTTTTCCGGCCACGGAGAGCGCCATGTGGAGCCGGGACTCGCGGCGGGGACTCACCGACAGCAGGACAACCCGGACGACGAAGATGAGAACCGAGGGGCCCCGCAGCCGAGGCCTGGGACCGAGAACACGCCCTGCCCGGGTGCTCGAGACGGCCTGTGTGCTCTGTCCCCGCTGCCCCGTGCGGTCGCGGGGCGCTCGCTGTCCAGGTCGCCGCGGAGTGACAGCTGGCAGAGCCATCAGGAATGAAAGTGTGCTTCGTGGAGCGCGGGATCGTCCTGCCGCCTGCGGGTGCACGGGGCAGGGTAATGACTCAGTCGGACGCTAGCTTTACACCAGCCTGGGGTTGCGCCACCCTCGGGGGCGAATGAGCTACGCCTTCCGTCGAGTTGACGTAAACATTCACCACTTTAGCCAATCGCGTGTGGCTCAGGAGAGGAGCCCAGAGACCTTGAGGGCCCCTCTGTTTCATAGAGGAAACTGCCTGCTTTGGCGGCTGATACCCGGGGATGCGGTTTTTCATCAAGGGTAAGGTCTGTGCCTTTGGGAGGTGGGGACAGGGCACTTCCCACAGGCTCTGTTGTGATCCGGGCTGTGAGATTCAGAATCTGCGTTCAAGGCGGGTCCTGACCCTGCCCCTTTGCAGGGCAAATGCCCCACCCGTTCATAAACCCTGAACCACCTGTCTTCTGACTACCGCTTTCTGCCCACTCTCAGCTTCTGCTCCTCCCCGCCCCCCCCTCTATTGACCAGGGCCCCAAGGAGGCCAGAGAACAGGCACTCCCAAGAAGGAGACCCCCCGAGAGTCTGCGGAGCGCCTCCAGCCCCGCTTGGCAAAGAGTGGATGCCCTGCACGTATTGTAGGGGTGTGAACTAAGAAATCTTGAATTGTTAGAAAAATCAGTAGACTGCCAGACTCACTTGCACTTTCTGAGATTTAAGTGCTTAGAGAATGAGACAGACCTGGAGGGATTTTTTGCCCTGGGCCTATTCACGTAATTAATGTTAATGATCAATTTACTATCGAATTGCAAATAAGTATTTATTTAAAGGCAAAGGATACACACTATATTTTCCTGTTGCGAACTCTACTTTTTAAGGACCTTAATTATCATTAGCATGGCTGTATAAATGTACTTTCATCACGTTTGTTTTATAAACCTGAAGTTCTACCTGATAGAACATTTGGACCCTGGTGAATACCCGCTCAGGGTTCCCAGCATCTTCCTCTACCCTCTCTCTCACCCTCCAGTGTCTGGGTTGGGCCTCTGATATCTGTGGGCTCTTGCCATGGACTCCATGGTGCTGTTCCCAAGCCCGAGTCTGTCCCCCATTCTTCACTGGTGCTGGGCTCTCTATCCTAGGGGTGTGTGAGCATTTACAACACAATGCAGGTACAAACACTTTGTTAAAAAAATCAAAAAATGTTCCATCAAAGTCTGTTATGGCACCTTTCAGATATAATGATGCAAAATAAAGCGAAAGGAACCTTTAATATGAAAACCTCTTCCACTGAAAGGAATAATCTATTCACGGTGAGCCTGGTTCAGAGCAGAGTAAGTCATCCTCCTCTTCCCTCTATGCCTTTCCTTTCTTTCCTTCATCATTTTGCACCACAGGCCTACTTCCTATTAGGATGTTGCAGATTGGGAACCTGTACTGTTCTGTCCTGTGCTGCACGGTGGTAGTGGTGGGGTGAAGTGGGGGCGGGGGGACCACAACTGGGAGGTGTTCAGGAAGCTGCCCCCTCAGAAGCCTGGTGAGGGCCCAGAAGCCTGGTAGGGAAGTGCTTTTGTATTTGCTGTTTGTCAACAGCAAGGCCCCCAACCAGACCCTATATTTGATTTTTTTTTCTTTTTTTAAATTGCAGACCAGAAAACCAACATGTCCACTGGAGACCTCTGGGTTCTAATCATCCCTGAGTCAATAAATCCCTGTGTGACTTGAAGAAAGTTTTTTTAAATTAAAAACATTTAAAAAATATTTTACACACTGCCCCTTGACCCTGGTGGCCTGAGGCAGGTCTTCTAGTAACAGTCCAACTAGAGGAAGGGGAGTCTAAGCTGGTCCTGGGGAGGGGAGCTGCCAGAGAGAATCCAAGGCAGACTGGATGGAACTGATGACTCAGGCTGGTGGAGGTCTTGGGTACCCCCAGCCTCGTCACCTACCATGGCACTGAGAACAAGAGGAAGAAAGAGACATTCGAACCAGCCAGAGGAAATCCTCCCCAGCCCCTGTGCTAAAGCCCACAGTCATGGAGCTGTCTCTGAGTCTCTTAACTCTCCGTTTGCATACAGTCCTTTTTTCTTTCCTTTTTGCCTTTTGACCCTCTTCACCCATTTCTCCACCCCCACCCCCAACCCGCCCTCCCCACCTCTGGCAACCATCAATCTGTTCTCTGTATCTGTGAACTTGATTTGGGTTTTTTTGGGGTTTTGTTTTTTGATTTTTTTTTTAAAGATTTTTATGTAAGAAAGATTATATTGTATTCTCTTTCTCTGTCTGGTTTATTTCACTTAGGATAATGCCCTCAAGGCCCATCCATGTTTTCACAAATGGCAGGATTTCATTCTTTTTATGGTTGAATAATAGTCCATTGTGTGTATGTGTGTGTGTGTGTGTGTGTGTGTGTGTGTGTGTGTGTGTGTATATATATATATATATATATGCCACAATTTCTTTATCCATTCATCTATTGATGGACACTTAGGTTGTTTCCATATCTTGGCTATTGTAAATAATGCTGCTATGAACATGGGTGTACAGATATCTTTTCCAGTTAGTGTTTTCATTTTTTTCAGATAAATACCCAGAAGTAGAATTGCTGGATCATATGGTAGTTTTATTTTTAATGTTCTGAGGAACCTCCATAATTTTTTATAGTGGCTGCACCAATTTACCATCCTACCAAGAGCGCACAGGGGTTCCCTTTTCTCCACTGCCTCACCAATACTTGTTATTTCCTGGGTTTTTTTGATAATAGCCATTCTAACAAATTTGAGGTGATATCTCATTGTGGTTTTGGTTTGCATTTCCCTGATGATTAGTGATATTAAACATCTTTTCATGTACCTGTTGGCCATCTGTATGTCTTCTCTGGAAAAATATCTTTCAGATCTTCTGCCAATTTTTTAATTGGATCGTTTGGTTTTTCTTATTGACTTGTATGAGTTGCTTATATATTTTGGATATTAGCCCTTTATGAGATATATGATTTGCAAACATTTTCTCCGATTCAGCATGTTGCCTTTTTGTTTAGTTGATGGTTTCCTTTGCTGTGCAGAAGCTTTTTAGTTTGATGTAGTCCCACTTGTTTATGTTTGCTTTTGTTGCTTTTGCTTTTGGTGTCAGATTCAAAAAATCATTGCCAGGACCAATGTCAAGGAACTTACTGCCTATGTTTTCCTTCTAGGACTCTTATGGTTTCAGTTCTTATGTTCAAATCTTTAATCCATTTTGAGTTAATTTTTGTGTATGGGGTAAGATAGCGGTCCAGTTTCGTTCTTTTGCATGTGGCTTTCCAGTTTTCCCAACACCATTTAGGAAACAGAAGTCCTTTCCCCATTGTATATTCTTGACCCCCTTGGCATAAATTAATTGACCATATATGCATGGGTTTATTTCTGGGCTCTCTATTCTATTCCACTGATCGATGTGTCTGTTTTTATGTCAATACCATACTGTTTAATTACAATAACTTGGAAATATAGTTTGAAATCAGGAAGCAGGATGCCTCTAGCTATGTTCTTCTTTCTTAAGACTGTTTAGGCTATTCGGGGCCTTTGGTGGTTCCATACAAATTTAAGATTATTTTATTTATTTATTTACTTATTTATTTAATGTTTATTTTAATTTTTTTATTACTCGTCCATTTTATACACATCAGTGTATACACGTCAATCTCAATCTCCCAATTCATCCCAGCCCCACCCCCACCCCACCGCCGCTTTCCCCCTTGGTGTCCATACGTTTGTCCTCTACATCTGTGTCTCAATTTCTGCCCTGCAAACCGGTTCATCTGTACCATTTTCTAGGTTCCACATATATGCGTTAATATACGATATTTGTTTTTCTCTTTCTGACTTACTTCATTCTGTATGACAGTCTCTGGATGCATCCACATCTCTACAAATGACCCAATTTCGTTCCTTTTTATGGCTGAGTAATATTCCATTGTATATATGTACGACATCTCCTTTATCCATTCATCTGTCAATGGGCATTTAGGTTGCTTCCATGTCCTGACTATTGTAAGTAGTGCTGTAAAGAACATTGGGGTGCATGTGTCTTTTTGAATTCTGGTTTTCTCTGGGTATATGCCCAGTAGTGGGATTGCTGGGTCATATGGTAATTCTATTTTTAGTTCTTTAAGGAACCTCCATACTGTTCTCCATAGTGGCTGTATCAATTTACATTCCCACCAACAGTGCAAGAGGGTTCCCTTTCCTCCACACCCTCTCCAGCATTTGTTGTTTGTAGATTTGCTGATGATGCCCATTCTAACTAGTGTGAGTTGATACCTCATTGTAGTTTTGATTTGCATTTCTCTAATAATTAGTGATGTTGAGCAGCTTTTCATGTGCTTCTTGCCCATCTGTATGTCTTCTTTGGAGAAATGTCTATTTAGGTCTTCTGCCCATTTTTGGATTGGGTTGTTTGTTTTTTTAATATTGAGCTGCATGAGCTATTTATATATTTTGGAGATTAATCCTTTGTCCGATGATTCATTTGCAAATATGTTCTCCCATTCTGAGGGTTGTCTTTTCGTCTTGTTTATGGTTTCCTTTGTTGTGCAAAAGCTTTGAAGTTTCATTAGGTCCCATTTGTTTATTTTTGCTTTTATTTCCATTACTCTAGGAGGTGGATCAAAAAAGATCTTGCTGTGATTTATGTCAAAGCGTGTTCTTCCTATGTTTTATAGTGCCCGGTCTTACATTTAGGTCTCTAATCCATTTTGAGTTTATTTTTGTGTATGGTGTTAGGGAGTGTTCTAATTTCATTCTTTTACATGTAGCTGTCCAGTTTTCCCAGCACCACTTATTGAAGAGACTGTCTTTTCTCCACTGTATATCCTTGCCTCCTTTGTCATAGATTAGTTGACCATAGGTGCATGGGTTTATCTCTGGGCTTTCTATCTTGTTCCATTGATCTATGTTTCTGTTTTTGTGCCAGTACCATATTGTCTTGATTACTGTAGCTTTGTAGTATAGTGTGAAGTCAGGGAGTCTGATTCCTCCAGCTCCGTTTTTTCCCCTCAAGACTGCTTTGGCTATTCGGGGTCTTTTGTGTCTCCGTACAGATTTTAAGGTTTTTTGTTCTAGTTCTGTAAAAATGCCATAGCTAATTTGATAAGGATTGCATTGAATCTGTAGATTGCTTCGTGTAGTATAGACATTTTCACAATATCGATTCTTCCAATCCAAGAACATGGTACATCTCTCCATCTGTTGGTATCATATTTAATTTCTTTCATCAGTGTCTTATAGTTTTCTGCACACAGGTCTTTTGTCTCCCTAGGTTGGTTTATTCCTAGGTATTTTATTTTTTTTGTTGTGATGGTAAGTGGGAGTGTTTCCTTACTTTCTCTTTCAGATTTTTCATCATTAGTGTATAGGAATGCAAGAGATTTCTGTGCATTAATTTTATATCCTGCAACTTTACCAAATTCATTCATTACGTCTAGTAGTTTTCTGGTGGCATCTTTAGGATTCTCTATGTATAGTATCATATCATCTGCAAAGAGTGACAGTTTTACTTCTTCTTTTCCAATTTGTATTCCTTTTATTTAGTTTTCTTCTCTGATTGCCGTGGCTAGGACTTCCAAAACTATGTTGAATAATAGTGGTGAGAGTGGACATCCTTGTCTTGTCCCTGATCTTAGAGGAAATGCTTTCAGTTTTTCACCATTGAGAAGGATGTTTGCTGTGGTTTGTCGTATATGGCCTTTATTATGTTGAAGCAGGTTCCCTCTATGCCTACTTTCTGGAGAGTTTTTATCATAAATGGGTGTTGAATTTCATCAAAAGCTTTTTCTGCATCTATTGAGATGATCATATGGTTTTTATTCTTTAATCCGCTTGTTTGCTGGTGGGTGGGGCTGGGTTCCCTCCCTGTTGGTTGTTTGGCCTGAGGTGACCCAACACTGGAGCCTACCTGGGCTCTTTGGTGGGGCCAATGGCGGACTCTCGGAGGGCTCACACCCAGGAGTATTTCCCAGAGCTTCTGCTGCCAGTGTCCTTGTCCCTTGGTGAGCCACAGCTGCCCCCCACCTCTGCAGGAGACCCTCCAACACTAGCAGGTGGGTCTGGTTCAGTCTCCTGTGGGGTCACTGCTCCTTCCCCTGGGGCCCAATGTGCACACTACTTTGTGTGTTCCCTCCAAGAGTGGAGTCTCTGTTTCCCTCAGTCCTGCCGAAGTCCTGCAATCAAATCTTGCTAGCCTTCAGAGTCTGATCCTCTAGGAATTCCTCCTCCTGTTGCCAGACCCCCAGGTTGGGAAGCCTGATGTGTGGCTCAGAACCTTCACTCCAGTGGGTGGACTTCTGTGGTATAAGTGTTCTCCAGTTTGTGAGTCACCCACCCAGCAGTTATGGGATTTGATTTTATTATTATAGCTCCCCTCCTACCGTCTCATTGTGGCTTTTCCTTTGCCTTTGCATATGGGGTATCTTTTCTGGTGAGATACAGTGTCTTCCTGGCGATGATTGTTCAGCAGTTAGTTGTGATTCCAGTGTTCTCGAAAGAGGGAGTGAGAGCACGTCCTTTTACTCTACCATCTTCCTTACCTCAAGTGTCAAGATCATTTTTTTTCTATTTCTGTGAAAAATGCGATTGAAATTTTGATAGGGATTGCATTGAATCTGTAGATTGTTTTGGGTATATGAACATTTTAACAATATTGATTCATCAATTTCATTAACATTTACTATTCTTCCATTTATTTGTCTTCTTCAATGTCTTGTAGTTTTCAATATACAGATCTTTCACTTCCTTTGTTAAATTTATTCCTAGGAATCTTATTCTTTTTGATGCAATTATAAATGACATTATTTCCTTAATTTCTCTTTCTGAGGGTTTATTATTAGTGTAAAGAAATATAGTAGATATTTATATCAATAAAGATAACTTTATTGAATTCATTTATTAGTTCTAAGAGTTTTTGATGGAGTCTTGAGGGTTTTCTATATATAATATCATGTTCTCTGAGAATAGTGACAGGTTTTTGGTTTTTTTTTTTTCTCTCACTGTTGTGGCCTCTCCTGTTGCGGAGCACAGGCTCCGGATGCGCAGGCTCAGCGGCCATGGCTCACGGGCCCAGCCACTCCGTGGCATGTGGGATCTTCCCGACTGGGGCATGAACCCGTGTCCCCTGCGTCGGCAGGTGGACTCTTAACCACTGCGCCACCAGAGAAGCCCCAATAGTGACAGTTTTACTTCTTTCTTTCCTATTTGTTTTTTTTTAACATCTTTATTGGAGTATAATTGCTTTACAATGGTGTGTTATTTTCTGCTTTATAACAAAATGAATCAGCTATACATATACTTGTATCCCCATATCTCCTCCCCCTTGCGTCTCCTTTTCTTTCCTATTTGGATGCCTTTTATCTCTTTTTCTTGCCTAATTCCTCTGGCTAGGACTTGTAGTACTATGTGGATAAAAGCTGTGAGAGTGGGCATCCTTGTCTTATTCCTGATCTTAGAGGAAAAGTTTTCAGATTCTTGTGAATTATGCCACGCATAGAACTTCCAGATAAGGAAGACACATCTAGATCAGCAAAGGGTAACTACTGCCCTTTAGTTACAATTGAAAAACATTACACAACATTCAAATACCACTCGGCTGCTCTCAGACCTCTCTTGTGAGAGAACTATGCTTTCAAAAGCCCAGTCATATGTGGAACCCTCCCCTTTTGGGGAAGGACACAGAGAGGAAGCCACAAGAGTGAATCTGCTTTTCAGGAGGGCAGTAGTTGTGACGCTCATTACTCTTTCTCCCGGGGCAGACGTGACTCGGATGGGTGACCTCATGTGTCACCCCATCACCTCTTTTGGGCATCTTTTCATGGACAGATTCCTCCCTGTCCTTAGCTGCAGTCAAGAGCCAACCAGGACAATGCTGGAGAGAGATTTCTTCTAGGAACATTTATGTATTATCTGATTGTTGCAATAATGGGACATTTATTTTCTACAATATGTACACACAAATTTTGATGAGACTTATTTGAGAACTGTTGCTAACAACATTCCTGTTCATCTTAAATTCCCAAAAGAGAGGAGAAAATTAAATGCATGGTGAGTGTTGAAGGGGTTTTAGGTTCTCCATGAGGAAGGTGACCTAGGATCCTCCAGAACTTCTTCTGCCTGGATTATTGGCCAGCTAGAAGAATCAGAACCACGCAAGTGTAGAGACCACCTCACTGGAGCCAGTGGGCATGAGTTCACCCACCGCCCCCTACCTCTGGCCCTTTCAGGCCTGCCTGGTGGTCAGGGTCTGAACAGCCTTTGTGGGTGCTGTAAGGAGCACTGCTGAGTGCTTTGGCCTCGGAGGAAATCTCATGACGTTCCTGTGTATGCTGAATGTCACCATCACTAGGCCCCCTAGTGCCTGCGTGACACAGGGAGTATGTGGAGAGAGGAGTCTGGTTGGAGATTTAGTTGTCAGAGGATGCAACTAATAGAAACAAAGAGTGCCATCCTATCCCTTTGTCCACATAATGTGGCCCAATCAGGGGGTGACATCCCATCACCTTGGCATTTTCTTGGTGAGAAGCAAGTCAGATTCTGTCCATACCCACAGGTGGGATTACACAGGGCTGGACTCATTGGTGGTCATCTCAGGGTATGTCTGCCTCATGGATTATTTTAAAACCAGAAGAAAATTTAACACAAAAGTAACCTAGTAATGGATCATTAAAACATGTACAAGACAAGGTACAAGAATAGAAAGGGTTCCAAACTGTAAAGCACAAGTTTGATGAGCTGGTTGTTTTCCTAATGTAACACTGAAATATTGGATATATATTGTGCCTGACTTTTAAAATGAAATAAGAATCCTGCATGTTCTCCCTTAAACATACCTTTGGATATTGTTAAAGATCCCACCTGTTGGCATTACTGCAATATTCTACATTCTAAATGGCAGTAAGGTAGATTAGGACTTGGGCCCATATGACAGAGAAAAGTAAGCAGATATAGATGGAAGATGTTAAGTGTAAAGTTTATGGTCAGGTATATAATTGAATATTTTTCTCCTTTAAATTGATACACTAATTTCAGCACACTTCTTTTCTTTGAATAAGGGAAGTTAGAATAACCATAATGGTAGTAATGATTGAACAACTCACAAGACAGCAGTGGGTGCAGGAAGGGATTTTCCCAGGGAAACCTCAGGAGCCAGGAGATGTATGTCCCTGTCCCAGGGCATACAAGATGGAGGTGAGCTTTGTCTGGGCCACTTCCCTTCCAGGGATCTTCCCGCCCTGTGGTGAGGACATTCCCTCCCTAAGGATGCCCTGATCCCTCTCAAGGTGTGAATACTTTTCCAGGGTCTGTCCTCATCCACCTGCAGGGCCCTGAAGAGCTCTGTGAAGACCTGCCGCTTCCCAGCTCCAGCATGACCCTCTGCCTTCTCAACCCCAGTCTTGCGCCTGACCTTTCTCCAGCATGGGGCTAAATGAGTGCACGGAATCAATTGTGAGGAACCCTGACCATAGCTCCCCCAAAATCTCCAGGCCAAAATGAATGAGCTGTTGGTAGGAACCAAAATAGTGCACGTGTGTGTGTATGTGTGCATGCATATGTGCATGTGTGCATGTATGTGTGTGTATGTGTGTGTGTGTAGAAGAAAAAATATCTCTACAGCTTAACTCAAGATTCCACTTGTTCTAGGGAGTTACCTTAAGAACATGATCAAGAATCTAACTGAAGATATATTTTGAAATATATTCACAAGTTCTTGGCTATCAGGATGCTGGTGATTGAGCTTTGGGGGAGGGGATGGTTGCAGGGCTCCAACATAACAATGGACACTTGCCATCTTGGGAATACAGGTTATCTTCCTCACCTTCAGAGGTGACACCACAGAAGGTTTATTGTCTGTGTTGGGGTGGGGAAGTTGGGGTAAAGGTGAAATTCAGGAGAAAAGGTACAGGGCTGGAGAATGGGAATGCCCTATAGTACGAGGACACCTAGTACTGGTTGGGAGCAAAAGGGAAGGAGAAAGGGGAATAATTGAGCAGGAGCAGATTGTGGAGGAGGGGAGAGATGGTACTCGAGGACTGTGGAAGATTAAAACAGCAGGTTGTGATTTCTGTGGCTTCAGGGTGAAGCTGAGGTACCAATGGGCAGGGGCAGAGGGCAGCCTCTGGGGGTGGGGGATGCAGCTCTGTACGCAGCACCTTGGTTCTGGGAAGGGAACAGAGGTGGGACCATGGAGCCTTCCAGAAACTCTAAGTGAGAAGGAGAGCCACACCCTAAGGTCCAGGGGAAGGGAATTGGGGCTCCAAGAGGTTGCAGGGCTGAGCCACTGGGCCCACTGATGAGGATGCAGAAAGGCCAGCAGGGACAGAAAGGGGGGGGTGGCCTAGGAGCTGCAGGAGGCCCCCAGGTGAGGGGTCACAGAATGACCCCAGCAAGCAGGGCCCCACCCCCCCTTCCCAGCAGCTCTGTTAGAGCCGGTCTGCACCTCAAGGGAGCCCAGCAGGCCCAGGTGTGGCCCAGAGACATCACCTGTGGAGGCTGTGGGGAAGCCGGGCCAGGCTGGGGTCCCTCCCCCAGGGGAAGGGCAGGGAGGAGAGGGAGGGAGGAGGGGCTGGATTCCAGTCCCCCAGGAGCCTGGCGCCTAGAAATCCAGAGTCAGAGCAGGAGACACACCCATGTAGGGTGAGCCTGAGGCATAAAGGGTAGAAGGAAGGAGCTGGTCACACAGCAAGAAAACACCCCTGCACCTGGGTCACTCAGCACTGCTCCAGAGGAAAGCAGGAGAATGGGGGAGAAAAATACACACACTTCTTTTTATTTAAAATTACATATTTTGGTCATGGATTCATAAATATGTAAATATTTTGTAGCTAATGGCCTTTCTTGTATTGTTTGATACTATCGACAAACTCTTCAAAGGGACAATCAACTGCTTCCCTTTCAAGGAGAAGAGATAAACCAGGGACACTGTGATTTCCTAAATCAATTCTTCCACTCCCATGCACATGCAGGGGCTATCTGCCCTGTGTTCTTTTGTCCTATCTTCAAGTTCACTGATCCTTTCTTCTACCTATCAAATGTGCAGTTAAACACCTCTAGTGTGGATTTCTCACTTCAGCTATTTGACTTTTCAGCCCTACAATTTCGTTTTGGTTCCTTTTGATATTTTCTATTTTTATGGACACATTCCCTGCAGTAATCCTCACTTCTTAAGTGTCTGCTCCAGCTTTCACAGCTGTATGCAGCTGAGCAGTTATCACCCAATCAAGACACAGAACATTCCCAGCACCCCACACAGCTCCCTTCTGCTCCTTCTAGTCCTTTCTCACCCACCCCATCAGGAGACAGGCACTCCATCCCAGGCTATATGTGACTCAAGTGAAGAATATATATGAGGGCACTTTGGAAAATAGAAGTAAAGGTTATACCACAAATGCAAAGGTGCTTTGATCAGTAATAATGTACCATATCAATAATCTAAATAAGGGAATGAAAGCATCTGATAGTCTCCATGGAAGGTGGAAAGACATTTGGTAAAATTAAGCACCAATTTTGAGTTTTTGAAACCATCTCAAAATTGGAGGCTGCATCCACAATGACAAGAATTTCTTCATGAAACCAAGACCCAACCTCATTCTTTTTTTTTTTTTTTTTTTTGTGGTACGCAAGCCTCCCACTGCTTCGGCCCCTCCCATTGTGGAGCACAGGCTCCGGACACGCAGGCTCAGCGGCCATGGCTCACGGGCCCAGCCGCTCCACGGCACGCGAGATCCTCGTGGACCGGGGCACGAACCCACGCCCCCTGCATCGGCAGGCGGACTCGCAACAACTGTGCCACCAGGGAAGCCCCAACCTCATTCTTTTTTAAAAATTTTAATTTAATTTTTACTGAAGTACAGTTGATTTACGTTGTGTTAATTTCTGCTGTACAGCAAAGTGATTCAGTTATTCATATATATAATTTTTTAATATTGTTTTCCATTATGGTTTATCATAGGATATTGAACACAGTTCTCTGTGCTATACAGTATGACCTTTTATCCCCAACCTTGTTCTTAATGGTTAAATACTAAGGGCCTCTCCAAGAAAGTCCATTCAATATGAAAACACCTGCCTTTTCTAAGGATAGTTGAACATTATTCTGAAAACTCTAGCCTATGAAGCATGTTGTGAAAAAAAAAATGAGGCAGATTCTTGGATGGAGCTGGTAAAACAGTCATTATTTTAGATATGACTGTAGAGTTTAAAAATGAATCAGAAAATTTATTACAAGAGGGTCCAACTTACAAAATGCTTAAAATACAAAGAAAACAGCCTTGACAAGAAAATGTAATAATTTATGTGAAGGAAAGCATGAATAGTAATTGAGTTATAATAAAATACAGTTGAACCTTGAACAACACAGATTTCAACTTTGTGAATCCACTTATATGTGGACTTTTTCAAAACATATACAGTCAGCTCTCCATATTTGCACATTTTGAAATTTCTATCTGTAGTTGGTTGAATCCACAGATGCAAAACCCATGGGTATGGAGGGCTGCCTTTACCATGCCATTTTATATCAGGGACTTGAGCATCTGCAGATTTTGGCATATGTGGGAACTCCTGGAACCAATTTCCTGCAGGTACCGAGGGACAACTGTACTTGACTTGAAATTCTATCTTCATAAGAAATATGTTGAATATTGACAATATCTCAATTCTTACTAGATTATTTTTTAAATTTTAAGATAAATTTAATAAAAACTTCAATGATTTTTTTGGGGGGGAGTTGGAGGAAATCTTGTGAAACAATTCTAAATTCTGCCTGGGTAAAATTATAAGTTTTTAAAAAGTAAGGAAAAGGTATTTGCTCTGTTACATAGAAAATTTCATTGGGAAGAGTGTATTACATAATATAATGTCTTGCATGTAAAAATATACAGCTATACATATGCATATGCATATATACATGGCATATACATAAAGATTCTGGCAAACAATCACAAGAAATTCCCTCTCCTAGTTACTTGAAATAAAAAGAGCCAGGGGGCTGGGAAAAGAGTGAAAGAGGTCTCACTATTGTCTGAGAACCTTTCTGTACTATTTAAATTTTCTCACTTTGAATGTGTATTGACCTCTTTTTTAAAATATCAAAGTAGTTAATCAGGATGGAGGGATAATTGACCTTTTAAATGTTTGTTTTCTTTCTTTTTTTTTTTACATTCACTTTATTAAGTTAAAATGTGTATTGAGCAAGAAAAGAGCAAAAAGGAACTGTCTAGGCAGAAAGAGACCAATGTCTGTATAAACATTTGAACTGTGATCAAGGACAGACCAAAAGCAGAGAGAAATAGGAGAATCCATTGCTAAATGGGGTTGGAAGAACCAGAAAGTGACTCAGAATAATTCAGGGAACACATCATATCAATCACAAAATAAATTCCATTTAGGTTATAGCTATACGCTAAAAAAAATTAAAATTCTCTATGGGATTAGAGAACTTCATCTTATACGGGGTCTCTCTAGCTTATAAGCAATTAAAAAGTGTTGTATCTACAAATTTCACTAGTCAAAAATGAAAATTTCTGTACACTAAAATATTAAACTAAATAAAATGATAACAAAAAATTAGGAACTTATTGTCTGTATGTGAGAAAATGCACAGGCATGATAGCTTGTCTTCTTGGAAAGACTCTAAGCAGAAAAGACCAAAATCATAAACAAAAATAATGAAAATAAAGAAATGCAAGTTTAAACCGATTAATTTTTTTGTAGTTAGCAAAAATGAAAAAAGGCCCACAACATCAGGTCAAAACTACTGAACTATATGAACCAAAACCAGATGCACATGTGCCCACATGAGAGTGTGTATGCAGGTCTATGGTAAAAATATACTTTTGCAGGTTGACCCAGATTCTATTCTTCTAGAAAGCCACCCTACTAACATGATCAGAAAAATATATATGGATTTATTTTCAAATATATTCAATGTAATAATAATTTTGAAAAAAATAAAAAATTCTTAGTGTTATGCAGATTATTACTAAATTATATAAAAACCACACAGTGGAATACTATGCAGCCTTTATTTAATCATTCAACAAACATGGGAGTACCCACTCTGTGCCTGCCTGTTTTAGGTTTTAGGAATATAGCTAGTGAAAACAAGACAGATAATAAGTAGCATAACATCTCACAGAGCTGCCGGTCTACCATAGCCGGGGGCAGGTTCCCTCCCCCTCCATGACCCTGATCTCCCTCCTTCACCACTTCCCCATGGCACAGGAGACCTGACCAGCATCGGCTTTTCCCTGTTTCTACCATGGTCATGGGTAAGCAGAAGGGCTAGGGCACCACAGGCCCATCACACACTCATCAGCACATACTCTGTTGTTTTTCTACTTTCAATTTCATTATTTTCTGCTCTAATCTGTATTATTTCCTTCCTCTGCTTACTTTACCTTTCGTTTGTTCTTCATTTTTCAGTGTCTTACAGTACAATATTGGGTTATTGATTTGAGATCTTTCTTCTTCCTTTAAAGTAGTCATTTACAGCTATAAATTTCTTTCTAAGTTTTCAGCTACTTTAGCTATATCCCATAAGTTTTGGTATGCTGTATCTTCAATCTCATTCATCTCAAAATATTTTCCAATTTCCTTTTTGATGTCTTCTTTGACTAATTGGTTATTTGGGAGTGTGGTTTAATTTTTACATAGCTGTGAACTTCCCCAATTTCTTCCTGTTATTGATTTCTAATTTCATTCCATTGTGGTGGGAGGGTATACTTTCTATTATTTCTCTCCTTTTAAATTTATTGATATTTGTTCTATGAGCTCACATATGGTCTAATCTGGAGAATGTTCCATGTGCACTTGAAAAGAATGTATATTTTGTTGTGGTTGACTGAAGTACTCTATACATGTCTGCTAGGTCTAGTTGGTTTATAGTATTGTTCAAGTCTACTATTTCCTTGTTGATCTTCTTTCCAGTTCATTATGAACTCTTTTTTTTTTTTTTTTTTTTTTTGCCACACTGTGCAGTGTGTGGGATCTTAGTTCCCTGACAAAGGATCGAACTTGTGCCCCTCGCAGTAGAAGCTCGGAGTTTTAACCACTGGACCACCAGAGAAGTCCCCATTATGAATTCTTATAGATAAAGGAAATTACACTTCTAAGTGTGCTTTGTATTCTGAGTATTTTTTTCTAATTTGTTTTTAACTTTGTCATGATTTCTTCCATGCAGCTTTCTTCTTAATTTTTATATAGTTGACTTTAGGCAAGTTTTATAGTTTCTTGTCATACTGAAGAAGTCTTTCCCCTCTCCAAACTTGTACGAATTTTTTTCTCATATTTTTGCAGTACTTTTTTGTTTCATATATTACAATTAATTAATTGATCCATCTAGTCTTAGTTTTCTAATATAAGAACAGCATAAGGAAGACACTATTATTTTTCGGAAGTCATCCTAGTTGCTCCATCACCATTATTGAATAGTCACTTTTTTATCATTGATAGGAAGTGTCATCATCATAACATATTATTAAGGAAAGGTTTTGAAAGTTGGTTTTTTTAGAGTATCTTTCATTACTGATAAATATGAATTAGATGAGAATGACAGATCCTGCAGGGAAGAGTGAGGTCACCTGAAGGAGGAAAGCCTGGAGGTGAAGGTCAAGCCTTGGGACATGGGCTCCCAGGTCGTGACGGCTCCTGCAAGTCTTCAGCTCAGTTCCTGGAGAATACCTTTGCATTCCAGAGCACAGAACCCCCTTTCTTTGGGTCACCGTTTGACTCTTTGAGGCTTAAATTTTTTCCTATTGTTTTCTTGCTGGGGCAGATGGCATGAGCTTTATCTGAAGGCTTTTCCCTCCTTATTGTATTACTTCTGTGCCTCTTTGAGTCTTCCATTGACTGGCAGCTCATTGAGGACAGGGATTAGGACTTTCTTCTCTCAGTTCTAGAGACCCAGGTGCTGCTGTCCAATACAGTAATCATTAGGCCCATGTGGGGATGGAGCACTTCAAATAGCTTCTCTGAATCAAGGTGTGTTGCAAGTGAAAAATACACTCTGAATTTCAAAGACAGTATTTAAAAAAAGAAAAAAGTATCCCAATGTTTTATATTTCTTATATTTTCCATCTCTTTGTTGAAGCTCTCACTGTGTTCATTCATTCTCCCCAGTTTGGCAAGCTTCTTTGTGACCATTACTTTGAACTCTTTATCAAGGAACTTACTTATCTCCATTTCATTAAGGGTTTTTCCTAAGGTTTTATCTTATTTTGTCATTTGGAACAGATTTCTTTGTTTCTTCATTTCGCTTGACTCTCTGTGTTTGTTTCTATTCAGTAGATGAAACAACCATCTCTCTCCCAGTCTTGAAGGAGTAGCCTTGTGTAGGAAATGAATTTTTTGTTCAGCCCTCCCCCAGCTCTTAGTCATCGCTCAAACTTTTGGGATTGCTGAAGCAGCCTATTATATTTTTTAAGTGTTCCCTGTAGTTGAGCATGTGCCAAGACATGTCCTATCCCAAAGGAGAAGATCTCAGTGCCTAGATTCAGGATGACTGGAAGCCAGCCACACACGCACAAAGAAAATTACAGGCTAATATCCTTGATGAACATAGATGCAAAAATCTTCAACAAAATATTAGAAAACTGAATTCAACAATACCTTAAAAGGACCATGCAACATGATCAAGTGGGATTTATTCTAAGGATGCAAACTATGGTTCAAAATCCACAAATCAGTCAATGTGATACACCACATTAACAAAATGAAGAATAAAAATCATATGATCATCTCAATAGATGCAGAAAAAGCATCTGACAAAATTCAACATTGATTTATGATAAAACTCTCAACAAAGCAGATATAGAGGGAATAGACCTCAACATAATAAAGGCCATATCTGACAAGGCCACAGCAAACATATTCAATGGTGGAAAGCTAAAATTACCTCTTCTAAGATCAGGAACAAGATAAGAACACTCACTCTTGTCACTTTTATTTAACATAGTATTGGAAGTCCCAGCCAGAGTGATTAGGTAAGAAAAAGGAACAAAAGACATCCAAATTGGAAAGGAGTAAGTAAAATTGTCACATGTCACAGATGACATGATATTATGTATAGAAAATCCTAAAAATGCCATCAAAAAAACTCTTAGAACTAATAAATGAATTCAGTAAAGTTACAGGATACAAAATCAATATGAAAACATCTGGTTGCATTTCTTTACACTAATAACAAACCAGCAGAAAGAGAAATTAAGAAAACAATCTAATTTACAATTGCATCTAAAAAAGAAAATTCCTATGAATACATTTAACCAAGGAGGTCAAAGTCCTGTATATTGAAAACTACATTGAAGAAGACACAAATCCATGGAAAGATAGTCCATGCCCATGGATTTAAAGAATCAATACTGTTAAAATGTTCATACACCTAAAACAATCTACAGATTCAATGCAATCCCTATCAAAATTTCAATGGCCTTTTTCACAGAAATAGAGCAAAGAATTAAAATTTGTACTGAACCACAGAAGACCCTGAATAGCCAAAGTAATCTTAAGAAAGGAAAGCAAAGCTGGAGGCATCTTGCTTCCTGATTTCAAACTATATTATAAAGCTATTTCAATTAAACAGTATGTTATTGGCATAAAAACAGACACATAAATCAGTGGAATAGAATAGACAGCCCCCAAATAAACCCATGCGTATATGGTCAATTAATTTATGCCAAGAGAGCCAAGAATATACAATAGGGAAAGGACATTCTCTTCAGTAAATGGTGTTGGGAAAACTGGACAGCAACATGCACAAGAATGAAACTGGACCACTATCTTATACCATACACACAATCAACCCAAAGTGGATTAAAGAGTTGAACGTAAGAACTGAAACCATAAAACTCCTAGAAAAAAACATAGACAGTAAGCAACTCGACACTGATCTTGGCAATGATTTTTTGAATCTGACACCAAAAGCAAAAGCAACAAAAGCAAACATAAACAAGTGGGACTACAAAGCTTCTGCACAGCAAAGGGAACTGTCAACAAAATGAAAAGGCAACATATTGAATGCGAGAAAACATTTGTAAATCATATATCTGATAAACAGGTAATATCCAAAATATATAAGGAGCTCATACAACTCAATAGCAAAAACCCCCCAAACAATCCAAGTTAAAAATTAGCAGAAGTTCTGAATAGACATTTTTCCAAAGAAGACACACAGATGGCCAACAGGTACATAAAAATATGGTCAACATCATTAATCATCAGGGAAATGCAAATCAAAACCACAATGAGATATTGCCTCACACCTGTTAGAATGGCTATTATCAAAAAGACAAAAAAAGAATAAGCGTTGGGGAGGATGTGAAGAAAAGGGGACCCTTGTGAACTGTTGGTGGGAATGCAAATTTGTGCAACCACCATAGAAAACAGTATGAAGATTTCTCAAAGAATTAAAAATATAACTACTATATGATTCTGCAATTTCACCTCTGTGTATTTATCCAAAGAAAATGAAAACGCTAACTAAAAAAGATATAAGCACCCCATGTTCACTGCAGTATTATTTACAATACTCAAGATATGGACACAACTGAAGTGTCCATTGATGGGTGAATGTATAAAGAAATTGTGGTATATATATATAAACACAGTGGAATATTATTCAGCCATAAAAAATTAAATCTCTCCATGCATGACAACATGGGTGGACCTTGAGGGCACTATGCTTGGTGAAAAAGTCAGACAAAGAAAAATACCATATGATCTCCTATATGCAGAATCTAAAAAAAAATTTAAAAAAAACTCATAGATACAGAGAACAGACTGATGGTTGCAAGAGGTGGGGTGGGAGTGCAGGATTGGTGAAATGGATGAACTGTTTTTTATGGTTTTGGTTTTCAGTTTAAATAAATTGAATAATATTTTTTATTTAAAAAATTAAATAAATTAAAGACCCCATCTACAAACATAGTCTTATTCTGAGCTACTGTTGGTTAGGATTTAAACATATGAATTTGGTGGTGGGGGAGCACAATTCAGCCCATAACAGGCACGTAGGAAAAATACAAAATCATCTAACATACATGTAAATAAGTAAATAAAATAAAAAGGAAGTTGACAACCTGTCCTCAAAAATAGTCTGTCAATTTCCCACTAAATATCAAGGAGTCACAGAAAAAGACGAAACAGCAATTCAGGATAGGATCTCTGTGCAGTAAATGATATCATAGAGACAACTGGAGAAATATGAATGGGGTCTGAGGATTAGCTGATAGTACCCTTTGGATGTTAATGTTCTGATTCTGAAGGCTGCATTTAACTATGGGGGTAGAATGTGCTCGTTTGTTGGAAACCCCCACTGAAGCGTTAAGGGGTGATGTGCATTCTGTCATTGACTTGTTCTCAGATGGTTCAAGGAAATGTGTTTAGTACGGTTTTTGCAATTTTCTGTAATTTGAGAGTGTTTTAAGTCAGGAAGTTAAATTTTAAAAAGAAGATTGAACCAAAAACAAGTTATGTGGAGCCCAGTTTGACTGGCTGGATCCAAATAAAACAAAATGCAGCCCTCTGACACATAAAATTCTTTCAAGAACTTAGAGACAGCTATGCTAATGTGTGTCCCTCTAGTCCTCCCTTTTCCAGGCTGGGCCTCCTCTGAATTTAGGTAATGGTTGTGTCCTCTTTTTCTGCTCACACAATCCTATTGCCTCCTATGCTCCCGGACTTGCATGCTATGACCTGCTAGATTCACTTAGTTCTAGCAGTTGTTCTCTGCAAATGAATACAGTTGGTTATTTCTTCCTTTCCGATCTTTATGCCTTTCTCCTCTGACTTAGAGCAATGTCCAGGACCTGAGTACAATCACCTTGTACCTGTTTTGCTAAGTAGTATTTTTCAAGGAATTTGTCCATTTTATTCAAGTTGTCGAATTTATCAGCATAAAATTATTATTCATAAGATCCCCTTATTATCCTTTTCATGGCTGCAGAGTTTGTAATAACATCCCATCATTAATTCTTGATATTGGTTTTTTTTTTTTTGATTTTCTTTCTTTTAAAATTCGGTTTATTGGTTTTATTTTATTCATTTTGTTGATTATTTCAAAGAATCAATGCTTGGTTTGTCAATTCCTTTAACTGTTTGTATTCTATTTCATTGATTTCTACTCATATTATTATTATTTCCTTCTTATTGAGTTTAATTTGCACTTATTTTATGGTGATTAATGTGGATCTTCCAGTCACTGATTTTATTTTATTTTTCATTTTTTAAAATTTCACTCCCCATTTCTCCCAACCCCCTATTCTTTTTTTTTTTTTTTTTTTTTTTTTTTGCTGTACGCGGGCCTCTCACTGCTGTGGCCTCTCCCGTTGCGGAGCACAGGCTCCGGACACACAGGCTCCGCGGCCATGGCTCGCGGGCCCAGCTGCTGTGCGGCATGTGGGATCTTCCGGGATAGGGGCACGAACCCGTGTCCCCTGCATCGGCAGGCGGACTCTCAACCACTGCGCCACCAGGGAAGCCCCCCCAACCCCCTATTCTTTTAATAGAAGGAAGGTCTTTAATTGCAAACTACACAGTTTACTCTAAGCACTGCTTTAGCAGCCTTCCACAAATATCCATGTGGTATATATTCATTATTATTTATTTTGAAATTTTAAAAAATTCTCTTGATTTCATCTAAGAACCATGAATGCTTTGGAGGTATGTCGCTTTAAGTTCAAATTTTGGAGTTTTTTTCTAGAGATCATTCTTGACTAGTAATGTAATTTCACTGAAGTCAGAGAACAGAGTCTATATGATTTCATTGCTTTTAAACTTATTTAGACTTTTTAAAATTGTCCAGAACGTGGTCTATGTTGATGAAAGTACCACGTTCGTCAAAAAGGAAAGAGACTTCATTAGATGTTGCAGTGTGCTCTCTGAATGTCAATTAAGTCAAGGTGGTTGATAGTTGTTTTTTAAGTTTGTTTTTAATTTGGTCGTGCCGCAGGGCTTCCGGAATCTTAGTTCCCCAACCAGGGAGTGAACAGGTGCCCTCCGCAGTGAAAGCACAGAGCCCTAGCCACTGGACTGTGGGAGAATTCCCATGGTGGTTGATAGTGTTACTACCCTTTTTTCATCTTCATTAACGGGTGAGATGATAGCCCTTTAATTCCATCAGTTTTTGCTTTATGTATGGATATTTTAAAGCTCTACTATTAGGCACATAATATTTATGGTTAAGATGTCTTCCTGATGAATTGACATTTTTAACACTACAGATGGTGCCTTTTTAAAAATCTTTGGTAACATCAAGTGAAAACTTGAAATTGACTCCATGGTGCCTTTGGACCTGGGCAGTCCCTCAACAGGACATTCAGTTACCTCTGTTCTGTTCCCAACCTGCCAGTCATATTTCCCAACACCCACGTAAATACCCCCCTAGAACAGGACAAGGACATCATACCAGCGTTAGTGCAGGCATCTTAGAACCCATGTGCGTTCAGGGGAGGCACGTCTGGAGCTTGCTGAGCAGCCCTGTGCAGGGACAGTTCCGGCCATAGGGAAATGAGGCAGAGACACAAAGATCCCCCGCACCCCCATAAACACCACCAAGGTCACCAAGGTGAAAAGAGCCTGGAGGGGCTGCAAGACAGAGGTGACAATGCTACGGGTGGCAGGGACACTGGTGGACATGGAGTGAAAAGTCCACACGGACAGGATCACAGACAAGAACGAAGTCAAAGTAAAAGGGGGAGGGGGTGGGCGAGGAGGAGGCTTCCTAGTGTGTAATCCCCACTGCACCCTGTTTCAGGGACCTGGGTGCGGTGGAGATCTGAGGCTTTGCCGACCCACAGACTTGTGTGTCTATGGGGGCGGTGTGTGTGTGTGTGTGTGTGTGTGTGTGTGTGTGAGAGAGAGAGAGACAGAGACAGAGACAGAGGAGGGAGACAGGAGGGCGGCACTGGAGCAGCATCGTGGGACAAAAGAGAGAAGGAAACGAGGGGACTTCCCTGGCAGGCCAGTGGTTATGACTCCCCGCTTCCCCTGCAGAGGTAAAGGGTTTGATCCCTGGTCAGGAAACTAAGATCCCACATGCTGCCGGCATGGCAAAAAAAAAAAAAAAAAAGAGGGAGGAAATGAGAAGGAAGGAGGAGATGTGGAAGTGTGTTAAAGTTGAGTCCTGTGTAGACTCTACTGACCCTGCTCTGCCCAGAGATGAATCATGAGCAGGGATTTCCCTCTCCTGCCTCCCGCCCCCGTCGCTTCCCGCCCTCCCCCCCCGCCCCCCCTTAGAATGCAGAACAGTTTAGTTTGATCTTCACTCTCTCTTTTTCCTGTTAAGAGTCAACCAAACAAACACTACTCTTTGCTTGCCGGGACAAACACACCCTAAAGCTGCACCGTTACTCTTTTTTTTTTTTTTTTTAAGATTCTTTAAAGATTCTTTAAATTCTCTAGTGCTTTACAATTTTCAAACGTTTCACACACGTGATTTCATATAATACCATAACAACCCTTCTTTTCCCCTTATCCCTATGTTGCCCCTCCCTGCTTCCCTCTCCCCACTGGTAACCACCAGGTTGTTCTCTATACGCGTGAGTCTGGTTCTTTCACTCTTAACCTGAGCAGCTGTGACATAGTGCGTCAGACTTGTTCTCAAGGTCTTCTTGTGGTCTGAGGTCTGTTTCTTCTGAGATTTTTGTGGGTTTGGATGGTTGTTGTATAGGTAAAAAGACAAGCTACGTTAACACTAAAGCCTTCCGCCTCCTAGCTCGGGGCAGCCATTAAATAGTTTTTCCAGGATGCACACCTTACCTGTTTCGATCTCAAAATGGAAATCAAAATAAAAGCTTCACACCCTTTCCTCCTAAACTAAAGACACAGCCCCTGGGGTCAGCTGTATGATTACTGGTGGTTTACCCTGTAAGCCCTGTATGTTGCTGTGGAAGAAAATGCCCGGAAGGAATTTGGCAAATTGCTCACAGCAGCCAAGAAGGGGTGCTGAATGCAAGGGAGGATGGGAAAGCTACTTATCTGTAAAAATCAATGGGAAGAATAGATGCAATGAGCATGTTTTAGAATTTAAACAGAGGCATAAAAGAGGGGAGGGGAGGGGCGAGGGGAGGAGGGAGGGGAGGGGCGAGGGGAGGGGAGGGGGGAGGGGAGGGGAGGGGAGGGGGAGGGGAGGGGAGGGGGAGGGGAGGGGAGGGGCGAGGGAGGAAGCTGGGAAGGAAAGGAAGGGAGAGGGAGGAGAGAGGGGGTGCGAAGTGGAGTATGGTAATGAGAGGGAAGGGCCGGGCCACATCAAGGCTTGCTAAGGAGTTTTCAACTCTTCTCTCTGGAATTTACTTCTGGGGCAGCCAGACAAGCCTAAGAACGCGGGCTTTTCTCCTTCTGGGCCCCGGTCGGTCCTGCCGGGTCATGCCTCTGCTCCTTCTCCCGACTCTGCCCACTGTTGGTCCCGCTCAGACAACCCGGGCCGCAGGTGACTCGGGCAGGCACCCCACCGCGTTCCCCACGCCCCGCCCCCCCCTTTCCCGGCCGCCAAACGCGCCTCCCGGAGCCAGGACCCGCGATAGGGACTCACCGACAGCAGGACACCCAAAAGGACGAAGATGAGAGCCCTGGGGCCCCGGAACGGAGGCCTGGGACTAGGAACCGAGGCCCGGGAGCCCGAGGCAGCCGGCGCGCTATGTCCCCGCTGCCTCGTGCGGTCGAGGAGCGCTCGCTGTTCAGGTCGCCGCGCGGTGACAGCCGGCAGAGCCATCAGGGATCGAGAGTGTCTTTTGCGGAACGCGGGAAAGTCCGCTTCTGATTGCTAGTTGCTGGAAATCTGCGGGATGCCTCAGTCCCGACCCACTGCTCTCGCGGGTTTGGACTGAATGAAGGGAGCGGGTGGCCCCGCCTAGTCTTACGCTGGTATTGCGCAGTCAGTGCCGGGCGAATAAGAAGCTCCGTCTGGAGCTGGGAAAAAACACAGAGTAGGCGTTAAAAACCCTTCCTGAAGCGGGTCCCTTACCAGGGCCAACGACGCTCTCGAGCTACCGCTCTGGGCTTCTGACCACAGCCTTCTGCTCACTCAGCTTCTGCTTCTTCCACCCTCATTGGCAGGGTGGGTGCATGGATATCACTGCCTTCAGAGTCACTTTGCAGCTCTGTCCCAGTGCCAAGCTTCTGAGCCAGAGGCTTGATCTTAGCATCTCAGTAACCAGGTGCTTGGCTGCAGCGGACACTCAATGAACACGTGGGTGGACAGAATGAGGGTCGCAGAGGCAGCAAGCGGTGGATCTAAATTCAGGTCACCATTAGGCTCCCGACCTCCCCCATCACCACCTTGCATGTTCCCGTAATTCCAGGTCTGTCATCTGACTTTCGCACTCAGGACTTCATGCCATCTCTTCTTAACCCTGCTGCTCCTGCAGTCAGGCAAGCTGGAGGAATCCACTTTATTAAGCCTTTCTTCGGGGTTTTCCTTCTCTGTAGATTCTTTAAAGCCCTTGGGAAACAAAACTGCTGGAGACTAATTGGCACGTGAAACCAAATGGGCCAAGACGGGGGTCCCTAGGTGGGTCAGGCCCTTCCAGCTGTCCCTACACACTGGGCACTCTGCTGGGCCCAAGTTATGTGGAGTCCAGTATTCAGAAAGCGGCACAAGGCTAGGTCCTGCTCACAGGGTGACTGAAGGGCTGGGGACTGCGTAGGAGAGAAGGGAACCTGGGAGCATCCAGCTCCACCCCTTGTATCAGTTTTGTGAGGCCAGAGTAGTAGGAATTAAAATTCATTTTTCTCCATATGTTTATCCAGTTGTTGCAACATCATTTATTGAAAAGACTTTCTTTTCCCATTGAATATTATTACTGCCTTTGTTGAAATTCAATTGATTATATATATGTTCCATTTCTGGACTCTATATTCTCTTCCATGGATCTATTAATTTTCTATCCTTATGCCAATACCATGTTGTCTTGATTACTGTAGCTCTATACAGTGTTGAAATCAGGTAGTTTAAGTCCTCCAACCGTTTTTTTCCCCCTGGAATTGTTTGCATTTCCATATAAGTTTTATATAAATTAAAATATTCAATTCAAAAATCCTCTTGTGAGACCTACTAGAGAATGGACTTGAGGACACGGGGAGGGGGAAGGGTAAGCTGGGTCGAAGTGAGATAGTGGCATGGACTTACATATACTACCAAATGTAAAATAGTTAGCTAGTGGGAAGCGGCTGCATAGCACAGGGAGATCAGCCCGGTGCTTTGTGACCACCTAGAGGGGTGCGATATGATAGGGAGGGTGGGAGGGAGGGAGACACAAGAGAGAAGAGATATGGGGATACAAGTATATGTATAGCTGATTCACTTTGTTATAAAGCAGAAACTAACACACCATTGTAAAGCAATTATACTCCAATAAAGATGTTAAAAAAAATAAAATCCTGCTGTGATTTTAAGTGGCATTGCATTGAATGTGGTGATTGATGAGAAGAACTGACATTTTAACAATATTGTTCTCCAATCAGTGAGATGGTTTTGTTTTAGATCTTTCTTACTTTATCTTGACAATATTTTGTAAGCTTTCTGTGTACAAATTGTACACATCTTTTGTAAATGTATTCCCAAATGTTTTTGATGCTATTTTCAGTGGAATTGGTTTAGATTATTTTATTTTCAAATTGTTTTTGTGCTGATGTTTAGAAACACAACTGATTTTTCTGCATTGATCGTGTATCCTATGATATTACTAAATTTATGCATTTCTAGTTGTTTTGTAGATTGTTTAGGATTTTCTACATAAGCAATCATATTGTCTGCAACTAAACGAGTCTTACTTCTCCTTTTCCAGTCTTTATTCCTTTTGTCTTTCTTGCTTAATTGCCCTGGCTAGGACTTCCAGTACAATGTTAAATAGAAATGGTGAAAACAGAATTGCTTGTTTTACTCTTAATTTTAGAGGGAAAGCATCCAGAATGTCACTGTTACATATGAGGTTAGTTGTAGCGTTTTCATAGATACCATTTATCAGATTAATTAACTTCTGTTCCAAGTTTGGTATAAATTTTTATCATGAATGAGTTTTGAATTTTGTCAAATGATATTTTTCTACATCTGTTGAGATGATCATATGGCTTTTCTCCTTTATTAAAATGATGAATCAAATCGATGGACTTTAATATGTTAAACCTACCTTAAATTTTTGGGCTAAATTTCACTTGTCATGATGTATTGTCCTTTTCACATATTTGCTAGATTTGATTTGCTAACACTTTTCTTAAGGATTTTTTGTGTCTGTATTCATGAGAGATAATAGTCTATAATTTTCTCCTTCTATGATGTCTTTGTAAGGTTTTGGTATCAGTCTCAAGCTGGCCTTATAAAATAAGCTCAATTTTCTTGAGACTTTTATAAGATTGGTATTATTTCTTCTGTAAGGGTTTGATAGCATTCACCAATAACACCACCTGGACCCGAAGGCTATCTGTTGTTGTTTTTGTTTGAGTATGTGTGTGGTTTTTGATAATAAATTCAAATCTTTTAATAGATATAGTGCTATTCAGATTTTCTATTTGTTCATGTATTTGTTTTGGCAAGTGACGTTTTTCAAGGAATTTGTCTCTTTTATCTAAGCTGTCAAATATACTGGCATAAAGTTGTTCACACTATTATTATCTTTAATGATCATAGTGATATCCTATTATTCTGACTTTGGTAATTTGAGTTCTCTCTCTTTTTCTTGATGAATTTTGCTAGGGATTTATAAATGTTATTAATCTTTTCAAATAACTATGTGATCTACATTTACTTTCTTTCTCTTTCAGTTTCATTTTCTGTTTCTGTTTCATAGATTTCTTCTCTTTGTTTTTATCTTTCTTCTACTTATTTTGGGTTTATTTTGACTTTGTCTAGCTTCTCAAATAGCAAACGAGATCATTGATTTTAACCTTCTCTTATTTACAAATATAAACATTTACACTCTCTAACCCTTGCTCTAGCTGCTTCCCATAAATTTTGATATGTTGCAGTATCATTATCATTCAGCTTGAAATATTTTCTAATTTATGTGTAGTTTCTCCTTTGATTCATGGATTATTTATAAGTATGCTCTTTAAATTCCAGATATGGAAGTTTTTAAAAAAATATCTTATTGTTTTTGGTTTCTAATTCAATTCCTTTGCAAACAGAAAACATACTCTGGTACAATTTCAAACCTTTTAAATTTATCGAAACTTGTTTTATGGCCCAAAATATGATCTACCTTTGTGAATATACCATGTGCATTCAAAAGGAATGAGTATTCTACAGTTGTTGGGTATAGTGCTCTATAAGTGTTAATTAGGTCAAAGTAGCTGAGGAATTTTTCAGAACTTCTATGACTTTACTGATTTTTTTTTCTCACTAGTTGTTCTATGAGTTGTTGAGCAAAGGGTGTTAAAAATTTCTATGACTGTAGATGTGTCTATTTCTCCCACTAATCATGTCCATTTCTGCTTCAAGTCTTTAAAGCTCTGTTATTAGGTATACACATATTTTTGAGCATTATGCAATTCTGATGAACTGACTCTTTCATCATTATGCATCCCTCTTTATCTTTGCTAATATGCCTAATATTGAATCTACTTTGTTTGAAATAATGAGAGGCACACCGGCTTTCTTATACTTACTGGTTGCATTGTATGCCTTTTCCCATCTTTTACTTTCATTCTATCTGGAATCAGGAATTTGGGATTAAAATATCCACACTACTATATATAAAGTAGATAACTAACAAGGACCTAATGTACAGCACAGGGAACTATACTCAAATTCTTGTAATAACCTATAATGGAATAGAATGTAAAAAAAGAATATGCATGTATATTTGTTAAAAAAAAATAAAGTCCCTATGCTTTAGACAGCTTATAATTTCAGCTGGCTTTTTTTCCAGTTGGAGGATCTCAGCCTTATAACTGGAATGTTTATTCTAGTTACATTTATCGTTGCAGCCTTATTTGGAATATAGGATCTGCCACAATTTCTTCATTTTGCCCTTGTTTTTAAAAAATATTTTCACTGGATATAAATGAATCATGACTCAGCAGGTTTCTTTCACAGCTTCAAAGATTCTGAGCTCCACTGTTTAAGTCAGTTGTCATTCAGTGGTCTTACAAATGCAAAAAAACCCTTTTTTCATGCACAAAGCCACTGACTATGCTGTGCCCAGGTGGTGTCTTCTTTATTTTTATCTTTCTTTGGCATTTTCTGAGCTTTTTGAATTTGTAACTTGGTGTTTTGCACTACACTTGAGAAAATTACAGCCATTTTTTTTTCTCATTTGTTCAGCCATTTCTTTTCAGTCTCCAATTCCAAATATATTCCATGGTATTGTCCCAAGGGTCACCAAGACTCTGTTCCTTGTTTCCTTTCAATTTTTTTTTAACCTCTGCTCTTCAGATGGAATGGTTTCTATCAAATCTCTCTTCAAGTTCACTCATTCTTTTTTCTGCAGTGTTCAAACTCTGTTAATAACATTCAAGTGAATTTATTTCAGATAATGGAATTTTCAGCTCGAGAATTTCCTTTTGGTTCTTGTTTTATAGTCATCACTTGTATGCTGAGATATCCTACCTTCCATTCATTTTAATAATATTTTCTATAAACCAAACGTATATTTTAAATCTCCATAAAAGAGACTGTATTATGAATTAGAGTTAAGAACCACTGGAAAGACATAAATTTTACCTGGAAGGAAGAGATATGTAATGGGAAGTATCAGTAGTAGACAATGTGAAAATGTTTTTTAGCCCCCGCATACTTAATCTTATAACTATTTATTGAGAATTGATTATGTACCAGACATAACACATACAAAGATTAAGATATGCAGTACCTCCTCCAAGAGACTTGCAGTCTAGTAAGGTTACAGTAAAACAATTGTAATAAAGTGTGGTATTGACAGGACATATTAAAAATGTTCACATCACCAAGGACTTGTATTTTTACTTTGGAGGGAAAAAACCTTGGGATAATCAGGAGAAAGAAGGTAGAGGAGGAGAAGAGAAAGGAAGAAAAATGAATAGAGAAGAATAAATAAATACCTTATTTACAAGGAAGGCTTGAGGGAAACCCAAAGATGACAGAGAATAGATAAACAAGCACAACAGATGAAATTATAGCCTCTGACAGCAACAGCTATGGCAAATAGTAAACACATTCTAACTCCTAGCCAGACAAAAATACAACCTCACAGTAAAGGCCTACTTAGCTCAGTTCTTTTAACAGGTACATCATGTCCAGCTTTCAACAAAAAATTACATGGCATACTAAAAGAAAAAAAAAAAAAAAAACCCCATAGAGTTTTAAGAGTTAGAGCCAGTACCAGAATAAGACACGGATATGGTGGAGATGTTGGAATTATCACACCAGGAATTTAAAACAACTATGAATAATATACTAATGATTCTAATAGAAAAGTGGACAACATTCAAGAACAGATAGGAAATGTAAGCAAGGGGATGGAAACTTCAAGAAAAAATTAAAAAGAAATGCTAGAAACAAACAAACAAAAAAACCCACTGTAACAGAAATGAAGAATGCTTTTCATGTGCTCATGAATAGACTGGGCATGACCAAGGAAAGAATCAGTGAGCTTGAATCAATGTCAACAGAAAGTTAGAAAACCAAAGTGCAAAGAGAAAAAAAAAGAACAAAAAGGGCAGAATAGAATATTCAAGAAGTGGGACAATTAAAAAAGGAGTAACATATACATAAGGGGAATACTGGAAGGAAAAGAAAAGAAAGGAAAAGAAGAAATATTTGAAGCAATAATGACTTCAAATTTCCCAAAATTAATGACAGACACCAAACTAGCAGAACACAGAGCAGGATAAATACCCCAAAAATTCTATACATAGGCATATCATTCTCAAGCTGCAGAATACCAAAGAAAAATAGAAAATCTTAAAAGAGGCCTGAGGGAAAAAGTACCTTACCTATAGAGGAAGAAGAAGAAGAATTATATTGAGCTTTTCTTCAGTAACCATGAAAGCAAGAAGGAAGTGGGGTAAAATATTTAAAGTGCGAAAGGAAAAAAATCCCACCAACCTAGATTTCTGTATCAAGCAAAATTATCCTTCAAAAGTAAAAGAGAAATAACAACTTTCTCAGACAAAAAAAAATTGAGGAAGCTTGTTGCTAGTAGACCTGCCTTGCAATATACGTTTTAAAAAAGTTTTTTTTTCAGAAAGAAGGAAAATGATATAGGTCAGAAACTCAGATTTGCATAAAGGAAGAGCTTTAGAGAAGGAATAAAACAAGGCAAATTAAAATCTTTTCTTTTACTTCTTTTTTTGTATAAACACCTTTCAATTTATTTAGATCTTTGTTATTGTTTTTTTTTGTTTTTGTTTTTTTTGTGTTTTTTTTGCGGTACGCGGACCTCTCACCACTGTGGCCTCTCCCGTTGTGGAGCACAGGCTCCAGACGTGCAGGCCCAGCGGCCATGGCTCACGGGCCCAGCCGCTCCGCGGCACGTGGGATCTTCCCAAACCGGGGCACGAACCCACGTCCCCTGCATCGGCAGGCGGACTCCCAACCACTGCGCCACCAGGGAAGCCCTGTTATTGTTTTAATATCTATTTATTTATTTGGTTGCTCTGGGTCTTAGTTGTGGCTCACAGGCTCCTTAGTTGTGGCATGCGAACTCTTAGTTGCGGCATGCATGTGGGATCTAGTTCCGTGACCAGGGATTGAACTCAGGCCCCCTCCATTGGGAGCATGGAGTCTTAACCACTGTGCCACCAGGGAAGTCCCTACTTCTTTTTTTTTTTTTTTTGAAAGAAAAGTTTTACATTCAGCTGTTCTTTATTGAACACTGACTATGGACCAGTAACTATTTAGACTCTGCACACCCAGGGAGAACAACAACAACAACAAAAGACTGTCATCATGCAGCTTATCCACTAGTAAATATAATTATAATACACTTTCTGATTCTGCAGTGACAACTGTTTTTTAGTTATATTGCTATAAAATTTAACTACCTCATTCAGATTAGAGACAAACTATATTCTAAGGTTACTTATTCTTATTTGATCTAACAGATAACAGTTTGTTCAAAATAATTCTAGCAAAGATGTATCTAGTGATTGTAACTTCTTGATAAGTGAAATGAATGAAAGCAGTGTTATAAGGGTTGGGAGGAAGGAATTGGGATGACACTGCTATAGGGCACTTGCACTACCTGTGAAGTGATATAGTGTTGCTAGAAAAAGGACTTGGATTACGTTTTTTTTTTTTTTTTTTTT
Source organism: Mesoplodon bidens (assembly GCF_964165515.1). Lineage (NCBI taxonomy): Eukaryota > Metazoa > Chordata > Mammalia > Artiodactyla > Ziphiidae > Mesoplodon > Mesoplodon bidens. The sequence goes on from NC_138162.1 coordinate 104,403,404, forward strand.
GGCTGCATTGGGTCTTCGTTGCTGCGCTCGGGCTTTCTCTAGCTGCGGCGAGCAGGGGCTACTCTTCATTGCGGTGCGCGGGCTTCTCATTGCGGTGGCTTCTCTTGTTGCAGAGCATGGGTTCTAGGCCCACGGGCTTCAGTAGTTGCGGCACTCAGTCTCAGTAGCTGTGGCTCACGGGCTATAGAGCTCAGGCTCAGTAGTTGTGGCGCATGGGCTTAGTTGCTCCACGGCATGTGGGATCTTCCCGGACCAGGGCTTGAACCCATGTCCCAAGCATTGGCAGGCAGATTATTAACCACTGTGTCATCAGGGAAGTCCAGCTGGATTCGTCTTAAGTGCATATTGTAAACCAAAGGACAACTACTCAGAAAGTTTAAAAAAAAATGTAAAACTTATATGCTAACAGAGGTTAAAAATGAAATCATATAAAATGTTCAATTAAACCCATAGAAGCCAGAAAAAGTGGAAGTCAATACAAGAAACAAAGAACAAGGCAATGAATAGAGAATAGTAACAAATATCATAGTATATAATTCAACTATATAAATAATAATTAAAAACATCAGTGGTCTAAATACCCCAACTAAAAGACAGAGACTGACAGAGTGGATAAAAACAAACAACACTCAACTGTATGATGTCTGCAAAAAAAGAAAAGAAAAGAAAAGAAAAAAAGCGATGTAGACACTGATAGACAAAAAGTAAAGCTGTAGAGAAAAATATAGTAGCATTAAAACTAGAATGGTGGAATGCCTATATTAATTTCAGACAAAGCAGACTTTGGAGTAAGGAAAATCATCAGGGATAAAGAGGGGCAACATGCAATGAAAAAAAAAAAATCAGTTCTCCAAGAAAACTTAGCAATCCTTAATGTGAATGCACCTAACAACATTTTGACACTTCAAAATATACGTGAGGCAAAAATGGACAGAAATGCAAGGAGAAATAAATGAATCTACTATTATAGCTGAAGACTTCAGCAGCCTCTATCAGTAACAGACAGATCCATCAGGCAGAGAATCAGTAAGGACCTAGCTGAGCTCAACAACACCATTAATCAACTGCATCTAATTGACATCTATAGTCTACTTTATCCAACAGTAGCAGAATACACATTCTTATCAAGCTGACATGGAACATTCACCAAGATAGATCACATTCTGGGCCATAAAACACCCCTTACCAAGTTTTAAGAAATAAAAATCCTACAATGTCTGCTCTCAAACCACAATGGAATAAAACTATAGAAATCTATAACAGAAACATCTAGAAAATCCCCAGATACTTGGAAATTAAACAATAATTGCTAAACCACACATGGTCGAATGAGAAAGGATTGAGAGAAATCAAATATTTTGAACTAACTGGAAATAATTAAACTTTGTGGGCTGCAGCACAAGCAGTGCATGGAGGGAAATTTATAGCAACGAATGCACATTTCAGAAAAGAAGGAAGATCTAAAATCAATAATCTAAGATTCCACCTTAGAAAACTAGGGGAAAAAAGAGCAAGTTAAATTCAAAGTAAGAGGAAGAAAAGAACAAATAAAAATTAGAGCAAAAATTAATACAACTGAAAACAGGAAATTAGTAAAGAATATCAACCAGACCAAGCTGGCTCTTTGAAAAGATCAGTAAACTTGAGAAATCTCTCGCAAGTTTGAGGGGACGGGGCGGAGGGGAGAGAGAGAGAAACAGAGACCATAACTATTGATCCCAGGGATGCTGACAGAATAATAAAGGAATAATTATGAACAAGTCTATGCCTATAAATTTGATAACCCAGATAAAATGGACAAATTCCTTGAAAGAAACAATCTACCAAAACTTACACAAGAAGAAACAGACAATCTGAATTGGCCTATATCTATTAAAGAAATCAAATCAGTAATTAATAAACTACCCAAACAGGAAGCATCAAGCCCAGATGGGTTCACAGGTGAGTTCTACCAACCATTTAAAGAAGAAATTATTCCAATTCTCCATAATCTCTTCCAGAAGATAAAAGCAGAGGGAATACTTCCTAACTTATTCTGAGGCCAGCATTACCCTAATATCAAAACCAGACAAAGACATTACAAGAAAAGACAACTACAGACCAATATCTCTCAAATATAGATGCAAAAATCCCCAACAAAGTATTAGCAAATCTAGCCAAGCATAAGAAGAATTATACACCATGACCAAGTGGGATTTATCCCAGGTATGCAAGGCTGGTTCAATATTTGAAAATCATTCAATGTAATCCACCACATCAACAAGCTAAAGAAAAAAACTGTATGTTTATATCAAACGATGCAGAAAAGCATTTGATAAGATCCAGCACCCATTCATGATAAAAACTCTCAGCAAACTAGGAATAGCGGGGAAGTTCATCAACTTGATAAACAACATCAACCAAAAACATACAGCTAACATCATACTAAATGGTGAGAAACTAGAAGCTTTCCCCCTAAGATCAGGAAAAAAACAAGCATGTCCCCTCTCACCACTCTTTTTCAACACCATGCTGGAAGTCATAGCTAATGCATTAAGAAATAAAAGGTATACAGATTGGGATGGAAGAAATAAAACTGTCTTTGTTTGCAGATGACATGATTGTTTATGTAGGAAATCCAGAAGATTCAAAAACAAACAAACAAACAAACAAAAAAAACCCTCAATGGAACTAATGAGCATTTATAGCAAGGTTGCAGGATACAACGTTAATATATAAAAGTTAATTGCCTTCTTACGTGCCAGTAATGAACAAGTGGATTTTGAAATGGAAAACACAATACAATTTACATTAGCACCCCCAAAATTGAAATTCTTAGGCATAAATCTAACAAAATATATTCAAATCTGCATGAGGAAGACTACAAAGCACTGATGAAAGAAGAGCTAAATAAATGGAGAGATGTTCTATTTTCATGGATAGGAAGACTCAATATTGTCAAGATGTCAATTCTTCCCAAATTGATCTATAGATTCAACATAATCCCAGTCAAAATCTTATTTTGTGGACATCAATGAACTGATTCTAAGGTTTATATCTTGGTATTTACCCCAAATGAGTTAAAAATGTATGTCCACACAAAAACGTGCACATGGATGTTTACAGAAGCTTTATTCATAATTGCCAAAACCTGGAAGCAACCAAGATGTCCTTCAGTAGGTGAATGGGTAAAATAAACTGTGGTACATTCAGATAAGAGCATGTTATTCAGCAATATGAAGAAATGAGCTGTCAAGACATGAAAAGATCCTGCTGATGAGACTCCCCTTCCCCCTCCAGTTCTCATATATCCAAAGACTGTACTGGCCAGTGTCATTTTATTTTTGCCCTCTTGACAAACATTCTAGAGGCTGAGGTAGGACTGTATAGGTAGATCCATACTGTATGATATTGTTTTAGGGGCTAAAGGGAGAAACTGAAAGTGTTCTACTCGTTTTTCTACAGTGTTGACGTCTTTCTAATGTATCTATTTTTCTTGTGAAGAGTAAGTAGTGACTTCTTTCAAACTGTTAGATGCCGAAACTTTTAAATCCCAATTTTGTCTAGATCTTACCAGATGCTATTGTACTTGAATGGTTAATAAAACTGTGTAGTGCTGGTGGGAAAAAAAAGTTTCTCTTGAAGGCAGGCCTTTAGAAAAATCTAACACTACTTCAAAATGATACTTTCCCCCTTTCCCTGCAGAAAGCAAGAGGTTTTTGTTTTTGTTTTTGTTTTTAATCTTCACTGTGAGAACCTGGTAGAGCTCCTGGAAGTAAAACTCACAATAGTTTGGGGATTCCCTCTAAGACTGGCCTTCCTTGTTGTCTTTAATTTTCAGATTTATCCACACATACAGTTCTGGTTTTCCTACTTTGATACTGATTCCCAAGGAGGATTTTGCCTGTAGGTTTCTGCTCTAGTAAGTTGTGATTCTCTGTATCTGCCTGTCTGTCTCTCCAATTTTTGTAGTAGAAGTTTGCCCTTTGATCTCAATTCTCTGATGGATCTAAGAGTTGTTAATTTATTGTTTTTTCAGCTCTTTTCTTGTTAGGACAAAGTGATGACTTCCAAGTTACTTACATGCTGGACTGGAAATATAGAACAATTTAGGAGGAGAGAGTGGAAGAGAAGACAGTGAGATTAAAAAGGGATAAATTCTTCAGAGTAAAACTGAATAGTTTCACAAATGGTCACTGAGGCATTCTAGAAGATCGTGGTTGTTAATGAGGAGATAGCAACTGTCTCCCGTGGTTTGCAAGCTTTGAAGAAAGAAGAAAGGGGATTTCCCACATCTGTGATTGCTCTAACCCCTCTGTCTAAACATGCAGGCAATTAAATTTAGAGGCATTTCAGCCCAAAACAGCTAAGAAACAAACAGTCATTCAAATAAATAAAAGATTCAGTTACTGTATTAGTACATTATACTTGGATAAATATTCTTATACTGTAAAGGATAGGCCTTGATGAAATTGTTTCTTTACTCGTAGTTTGATCAATTAAATTCATTCATTTATTCATTCAACAAACTGAGTCCTTAGGATGTGCCAGGCACTGTGCTAGAAACAAACATAATTAAGAACACTGTCCCTACCAGGAAGGCACTTAAGCTAGTCAGAGAGACAGGCACACAAATAGAAACTTAGAAAACAATGTGGCACTTTAAATAATAGAGAGGGACACAGGTTATAGAAAAATAAGGAGGGACACCCAATCCAGCCTGGAGCAGGAAGGAAGGAAGAGGAAACAAAGATCGGAGAAGTGTCCCATAACACAGCGGTGCCTGGCTTCTTCCCCTATAAACCTTGTGGGCTAAGAATAATGTATTTTCCTTCGCAGTCCTCTCTTAGCCAAGTCCTAATGGCTGTAAATCGTAGAGATAAGAACTAGAAATAACTGGATAATGCAACAGGGCATGCATACTGCTACAAAAATGATGAAGCATCCCCAATAAGCAGGTGAGATGACACGGAGCATCGTGCAGCATGGAGGCATTGTGGTAGCATCTGCAGAGTTTGTGCTTTATGGCTGAAGTGAGGCTGCTTCGGTGTCCGGCCAAAAACATATTGGAGCATCAGTAAATACATACCACTGCCATGATATGCTGATGTTTAGGTGGCATTTTGTTCTTCAGACTCCGCAGAACTAAAGAACTTCTGCAATCACACATCTACAGTAGATATTACATTCAGAAGCAGAAGGTGGGCGCTAGAAAAAAACTCAAGATCGTAACATAGAAACCTTTAATTCACAGAGGAGGAATCTGAGAGGAAACCTGCTTGTCTGAGGCCATGCAGCTCTTTACTAATAGAGATGAAACAAGAATGCAGGTCTAGGTGATTTCTTTATTTATTTTTAAAATGAATAATATCTAAGTGTCGAGCTATGTGCTGGGTACAAAATATGAAATTTATACTCAGATATTTCTCTACTGTCCTCCATTCAACCTCCTGCCACAGTATCATACAGTCTCACTCATAAATACTTTAGATATATCTATAAGATATACTTTTAATAAAACATAATCACCATATCATTGCACTCAATTTGCTAATATCATCAAATACCCAGTTTAATATTGAAAGTATCTAATGATCATAGATGGGTTTTTATGATTGTTTGTGTAAATTGGACCCAAATCAGATCTAATAACATTGCCCATTAAACGTCTCTTTGTTGCCATTATTTTTTTTGAAGAAACAAGGTCATTATCTAGTAGAATACCCCAGTCTGGATTTTGCTAATTGCAACCTCAGTTTTCACGAACATGTTCCTCTACCTTCTGATTTTTTTTTTTTAACCTCCATCAACTAGTACTTAGATCTAATGCCTTGATCAGATTAAGGTTCAATTTTTTGACAAAAATACTTCACAGGTGGTTCTGTGTACTTCCCATCACATTACTTCAGGAGGCAAGTAATGTTGGGTTGTCTTTCCTTTTGTGATGTTAAGATTAACCAGCAGGTGTTGTCAAACTGACCCATCCATTCTAAAATGCCAAGGGGCTTCCCTGGTGGCGCAGTGGTTGAGAGTCCGCCTGCTGATGCAGGGGACACGGGTTCGTGCCCCGGTCCGGGAAGATCCCACGTGCCACGGAGCGGCTGGGCCCGTGAGCCATGGCCGCTGAGCCTGCGCGTCCGGAGCCTGTGCTCCGCAACGGGAGAGGCCACAACAGTGAGAGGCCCGCGTACTGCAAACAAAAACAAAAACAAAAACAAGGATATCTAAAATGCCAAGGGTGCTATGTTAGATGGGGTGTTCAGACAAGGCCTTTCTGATGAAGTGACCTTTAAGCTGTGACCTAAGGATGAAAAAGAGCCAGTCCTGCAGAGCAGAGGAAGAGTGTAGCCGTTGGAAGCCCGGCAGTGTGAAAGAGCTTGCCATATACCCAGTCGCCCCCTCAAGATCAGCAGAGCTTTCTTTCCATTCTCCACCACTCCCAGTAGCTCTTCCAATCTCCAACAGGTGGAAGCAGAGAACTCTGCGCCCAGAGGTGTCAGGAACCCAGTGGCTCTTTGAGATACAGATGGTCACAGGTGCACAACTTTGGTCTCCTGAAAACGCTTAGGAGCAGGACTTTTATCAGACTCAGAGACCTAGGGGACAAAACCTGGTCTCTCTCATGACACAAACCAACCGGCCATTTTATAGGACATGAGAGCATGGCCAAAATATGGCTCTCAGGGTACAACTCATTTGCTCACATTACATACTATTCTTCTTTTCTGGAATGTTCTCCACCAGACTCAAAATAGTCATGGTTCAAGTTTCTCTTCTGAAAAATGGAAAAAGTGCCAAAACATCTCACAGGGTTGTGTCAAAGTCTGGTCTTTGTTTACAAAGCCAGACACCAGTTAAAGTGCTCAGGATAGATTTTAATCAGTAATATACTACTGCAATAGAGAAGAGAGTCCAGGGTGAACTGTACTCAACTTTCATTTGTACAGAGGTGACTGGGCTCTTTAAAGGGAGAACGAGGGAAGAGGGTGAGGGTGTCTCAGTAGGGTTAGGGCACTGAAAAATTACAAACTACAGGAAGGGAGGGTTGATCCCTGTAAAACTCATCTGGGTTTGCTAACTAGGGCTTATCAAAGTAAGACTCCTCCCCTCCCACAGAGGCCAGGAGACAGGAGCCCTGTCTTCGGGTGTTGGCTGGGACATACAGTAAATTTTTTGACAACCTTGAGTTTTCCCAGGTAGGCATGTTAAGGGGGGCTAGGGTCATCCAATGAATATGCTTCGAGCTGCCAGAAACTATGTTAGTGTTTGTTCATGTCTTTATGGGCCAAGGTGGACAGGTATAGTTAAGAAGAGGCTTCAGAGGAGCCTGTCCAGAGCGGGGTCGAGGAAAATTTTTGTCAGTTGTTACGAGTATTAAATGAGGTACTGACTGTGAAAGTACTTGTAATACTATAACACAACACATTAGTATCAATGGACACATTCATTCATGTAACCAATCATATCCCTTCCCCTCCTTCAAAATGCTTATTAAAATTCTTCCTTACACTGAGTCCCAACTACTAAACATCCTGCCTCTCAGTGAGAGCACCTACTACATTATGTGCCAGGTATTTTACATACATCGTAACATTTCCTTCAAACAACCCTATTAGGAAATATTATTTTACAAAAGAGGCTCAGAAAGTTTAAGCACTTGATCAAGGTCATACAGCCAGTAAGAAGCAGAAGCCAAATTTACATTCAACTCTGATGACTGTTACCTGGTTCCATTAAACAAGAAACTCCTTTCACTCTTTTTTTTTTTTTATTTGCATTTCATCACTTATTTAATGTTTAAGCTCTCACACTAGATTTTTACAAGCTGGTGAACAATAACAAATTATTTCTCCCACAGAACTATAACCACATGTTCCCAGACAGTATAAATATATGGTTGAGCTAACGTTAATACACATCACCATTTTATCCATTACATAATAAAACAAATTGTCAGGTATCCAAATATTAAGTTACAGAGCTCAAAAGGCATATAAAATATTAAACGTCTGCTCAATTCGTTAGCAGAGACCCACTCCTTTTTTTTTTTTTTTTTGCAAGAGAGGTTGGGAATCACACTTCAAACAAAAATAAGTTGGTAAACAACTTCAAGTAAGTATGAAAAAAATTACAAGAATTTCAGAAATTTTATGATTAAGAATTGTTTTAGCTGCAATAACAAAGTATTTCTACCCCCAGAGTGCAAACATTAAAATTAACTATAAGGCTTTTTTGTCTGGAGACCTTAAAAAACATGTGCTTCTGTACAATGCAGATTTTCAAAATGGAGGTGTTCTATAACAGCACAAAATGAGATTTATAGACAGACATTAAATAATCATTGTTTTTAAGCACTCTTATGGGGGCATCTTTGTGGAGTATAATGAATTTCTACAGTTCACTTGTCTGCATAGAGGTCGTGCTGTGCCTGGCAGTAATCTCCACTGCCCTTCAGAAACTCCATAAACGTGTGACCAAGAACACCACAGAACTGAGGAATATGTCTACTCATTGAAGACTGTGGCCTTCATACAGCTGGTCCCGAGGCGGCGGCGGCAGGGCAGGGGCGGCGGTGGTCGTCGCGGGGCGGCGGCAGCTTCGCAGGCTTGGGCCGGGGCACCGGACTCGCTCCTGCAGCGAGCGGCTCCGAGAAGAGCGCGCAGCCTCGCCGCCCCGCAGTCCCGAGAGCCAGTAGGCGTGCGGAGGCCTCCTTTCGCCTTTTAAGTGGTTCAGTTAAAAAGAAAACCAATTTATTCTTAACACACTGGACGTGTTCCTTGCTCATGAGATTTTTTTTGTGAGACTCGAACAAGATCCTAAGATATTAGAAGGGCAAGAGTGAAGTTACTCACCTTTCAGTTTATGAAATATTTCTACGGAACCACTATGCGTGGTAGATATTTAAGCCATTGCTTAAATATCAGGACACAGACTAGTAAATGCTAAATTGTTCAGTCCAGGAAAGAGATCATCAGGACAGTCGGAAACGGTTCCAAGGAAGATTGGGAGAGGGGGAGGGGGGGCGCCGCGTGGTATGTGGGATCTTAGTTCCCTCACCGGGGATGGAACGCATGCCCCCTGCAGTGGAATCGCGGAGTCTTAACCACTGGACCGCCAGGGAAGTCCCTCAAGGACGATCAGAATTGAGCTGGATCTTAAGGGATCCACAGGATATTGATTCTGAGAAGGAAACAGAGGGACACTCCAGAAGGTGGGGAGCAAGTAGAACCTTATATATCCCTGTAATTCGGCGTATATACTGTCACAGAGCTTGAGTGACCAAGAGTTTCGTTTATCCGCGGAGATTACCGTAAACGGAAGCTAACTTGGAGGTTTAAATTATATGTCCGAAGTAAGAACGCCTGGTCGAGGAGCACTAAACGGTGAACCACGCGGGCGATCCTGGCGCCTTTGGCGCCCCTTAGCGGGACTCTCCAGTCCTACTACCTGAAACCACCGCAAGTCTGAGCGTAATCGTTTGCCTCTCTACAACACCATGCCAAACTCCACGATTGCCAGGGGGTCGCGACACGCACTTACCCGCCGCGCAAGCGCTACGTCCTCCTTTCCGCACAAAAGCTGCGGGAGGGGTCGGCGCAAGCGCTCTGAGTTTCTCGGAAAATAGGGTCATCATCCCGCCTCCTGGCGCAAGCCGGTAGAGAAACGCATGCGCTGTGAGGAGGCAGGGACTTATTTCACGCGGCGGTGACGTAATGACAGAGGAGGAGGCGGCCCAGGAACGGAAGCCGGGAAGGAACCAGAGCGGAAGGGGACTAGGGCCAGGGCTGTGTTCGGAACCTCGGCTGGCCTGGGGTTCCAATGTGGTCCCCGGAGCGGGAGGCCGAGGCCCCGGCCGGGGGAGACCCGGCGGGCCTACTGCCCCCCGAGTGGGAGGAGGATGAGGAGCGCATGTCCTTCCTGTTCTCCGCTTTCAAAAGGAGTCGCGAAGTGAACAGCACCGACTGGGACAGCAAGATGGGCTTCTGGGCGCCGTTGGTGCTGAGCCACAGCCGCCGCCAGGGGGTGGTGCGCCTGCGTCTGCGGGACTTGCAGGAGGCCTTTCAGCGCAAGGGCAGCGTCCCGCTGGGGCTGGCCACCGTGCTGCAGGACCTGCTGCGGTGAGGGCGGGCCCGTTCCGGGGGCGGGGCGGCCCCCCGCGGGCAGGGACCCAGGTCGTTCTCCGTAGCGCAGCGCGACCAGCCCGGGGTCTGGCCTCCAGGAGCCGTCTGTGTCTGCTCACTGGGCGAAGAAGGAGGCCGGGTTAGGGGTGTTCGGAGGGAGAGGGAGGCGGGGTATGGGGGGAGATTGAGGGGCCAGGATAGCCCCTCAGTTAGAGGGAGAGATTAGATGAGATCCAGACGGTAAGAGGAGAAGCCAGCCTGGCGGAGGTGACAGTGATTTGTCTGGACTGGAATCCCGTTATGTAGTTATTTCATCGGGGCTTCCACATTTGAATAACCCCGGAACAGAAGGTCTGTGAGACAGGATTTATTGAACTAAGGAAGGGCAGAGCTAAGAAGAAGGTAGTGGTGGGGAAGAGGCCTGTACGGGTTTTGCCAGCAGCCTCCATCCCATCCCCGCCACAGGTCATGTGTCTGGCCTCTCTTGGCGACCCGAGAAGGTCCTGTAGGTGCTACCTGTACGACAGGTGCAGGGTTTTGGAGGTTCCTGGGGTGGTAGCATGCACGTGAAGCAGACGTACTGCACTTCGCAGCGTGCAGGTATTATGCGTACACCATCTGGCTCCCTCAGCAGTCCTGTGTGTGAGGTGGTAGAATTATCCTCAGCAGACAGAAGAGGAAGCTGAGCCACAGAGAGATCGAGCGACTTGCTGGGGGTTACACAGCTAGATAGAGGCCATGCCGGGGCTGGACGCCGGGTCTTCTGATTCTAAAGCATTTGCAATTCACGTTGTATATGTCATACCCAGAGCAGCCTCCCTAGCACAGTGACTCCCTCCGTGACTGAAGACGAAAGTCAACTTTGATATGTTGCTTTTAGCTCTCTGCTCTTCCTGGCTAAGAGATCTCCCTTCTCCCCAGCCCCCTGCCCTTGGCTGACATTAATGGGGCAAGCCATTTCTGGAACTTCACCTTTCGAGGAAAGTGTACTGTGGACAGTTTCAGTTCATGCCCAGTGTGGGGAAACAGTAGCTGAAAAAGTCCGTGAGGGGCAGGAAGAGTCTGGGCTTCCTTATTACAACAGGACCATCCTCGGCCACTTCCCACCCAGAGACCTTTAGTGCCTCGATTTCTCCTCTCCTGACTGCTGGCACTCCACTGATGCCCCTTGGGGCTTGATGGGGTCTAGGACCTGAAGAATTTCTCAGGGAGATATTTTTCCATAGAAGCAGCATAGCAGAGTAGTTAACAGCTTTGCACGAGGACCAGATGGCCTGGGTGCAAATCTTGGCTCTGCCACGTGCAAAATTACGTGACAGAGGAAAAATTATATGCCCCTCCATAAGCCTCAGTCTGACCAGTTATAAAATGTGATGATAACTGTACTTAGGTTTATTGTGAGTATTTGAAGAGATACTCCTTATGTAGCCCTTAGCATAGTGACTGGCCCAGGGGAAGCATTCAGGAAATTTAGCTACTTAACACTAGTACCGTGAAATGCTTATGTCGTATCTCCACCCAAGCTTAGGAATAGCAGAAAACCCTTTCTCTGAATGTCTTTGTATTCTTCCTCATGTCTTGCTCTTGACATTAATCCATTATCGTTGTTTTCATTTTATCGTTTTGAGCTCCGTTTGTAACGGGAAGTCTCAACATAGGCTGTGTGACCTCCGGTGCCTCTCTGTACTCTTAGTGGAGAGCTTGCATTTTGGAGCCAACTCATAGTTTAGCTTTGGCCTCTGTCATCTTCTCAGTCCCTCAATTGTTTCTTGCAGAAAATTTTGAGGCTTAGAGCTGGAGCGTAGACAGTACCGCTCACAGTAGCCGGCACGGAGTAGGTGCCCGGTAAATGATGTTTATGATGATGACCAAATTCCTCTTTGGGGGTAAGGAGGGAGGTGGGGACACTGCAGTAATCCTACTACATGCCTTTTTCTTTCTTTGCCTGCAGTCGAGGGGAGCTGCAGCGGGAGTCAGACTTCATGGCCAGTGTAGACAGCAGCTGGATCTCCTGGGGGGTCGGAGTCTTCCTGCTGAAGCCCCTCAAGTGGACTCTTTCCAATATGCTAGGGGATAATAAGGTTCCTGCCGAGGAGGTGCTCGTGGCCTTGGAGCTTCTTAAGGTGGGTGCTCAGAAGCAAGAGGTCTGGGTGTCATCTGGGGTGATGGCAGGACCCTCCATGTTCCTTGAGTTGCTTGGGTGAATGGTTAGAAAAAGAACGGATCTTTTTTACACAGTGACAGAGTTGATAACTGAGTTTATCTAACCTCCCTTTTGCTGTACTTTGTAGTATTTAGTTGTTAGTGGGACCTGTACATTTCAAGGGTGAGCCTCTGTCTAGGAATTGTCAGTTAACACACAATTGATTCTTTTCTGTATTTGTAGGGCTTAATGATAAACTAAAGTTTAGAAAATGCTTTGCCTTCTGTAGTTTATGTACAAAAATTTCTTTCTGAGGACCTTAGACTTTCAGCTTTGCCTTCCCCTAAATCAGTGAACTGGGCTCAGAGGTCCTCCTTTTGTACTTACGTACCTCCATCAAAGAAGCCACCAGGCCCTTGATCCCTTCATGCTCTCCTAATCAGTCAGCTTCCTCCTGGCCTGCCTTCTGTCCGCAGCCCAGAGCATGCAGCTGATGCTTGACTGCTTCCCTTATCAACACCCTGGGGCGCCTCTGCAGTTTTCGGGCCACACCAGAGACACCAGCAAATCAGCCACCTTAGATCAGCCCCATGGTCCACCATCCCTGCCAGAGAAAATCGCTGTATCGCCAAGCCTGGGGCCCCTTTCAAGGTCCTCAGCTTTAGGAGGGCCCTGGGAGCCACTCTGCAGCCCAGTGTTCTTGTCCCCTCCCCGGCCCTCCCACACGCCTTGCATTCTCTGCAGTCACTGCACTGAGAAGGTAGAATCCCCTTAGTCGTGCCTTCAGCTGTCCGTCCTCCCACCTCCAGTTTGACTTCCTCTGAGCCCTGCTTTCTCCCCAAGCTCAGAGGATGAAGTGTCCTTCCTGTGTTCCATGTGTGCTCTCGAGCCTCTCCCTCCCCTTTGTGGCACCTGTGACCCTCCAGGTCTGTATATTCCTTTCCCTTCTCTGTCGGTGCTCTCCTTCTTGAGCCTCTAAACCCACTCTGGTTTTCCCATCTCAGGATGACTCCTTGTGGGACCTGGGGCCCCTGCTAGTCACCACTCTGTCTCTCCTTCTCGGCCAAGCTTTGTCGTCCCCACGTCCTCACCTCCACACACCCTTTAACCCAGGGCAGACCTGCTTCACCCCCATCATTCCACCCGATTGCTGTGGGCGAGGTTACAGTAACCTTAAGTGTGTGCGTGTGTGTGTTTGTAAAGTTCACTGAACACCAGGTGGCAGGAGTAGACTCGGAGACAGTGGTTATTTTTGAAACTCACAGACCAAGCCCAACCTCAGGGCCCTTGCATAGCCCTGGAGGCTTCCACACCGCCGGACGCAGGTCAGAATCCCCCGCCTCCGCCCCATGAGAAGCTCCAGTTTCTCCTCACCTCCACAGACACCCCCCAGCACCACCCTTCGGCCTGGGGAGCAGGTCTCCAAAATCTACCAGCTCTCTGTCCCCCCCAGGAGTTTTGACTGAGCACCATGCATTTTCTTCAGGGGAACACCTCTCCCCCTTTGCACTGCACCCCCTCCCTTCCCAGGGCCCTGACCTCCAGGACCTCCGGGGCTCAGCCAATACCCCACAGAAACCGTGGGGTGTTTTAGGTGGTTCTGGGCCAGCTCCATCCCTCCTAGCGGTCTTTTACCTCCGGTGTTCTCCAGTCTGGAGCAAAGAGAGGTAGACCCATTTATCCCCACAGATGTGATTTTGGACTCAGTCTTTTGAGAGCAAACGCAGAGATGGGGGTGGGAGTGGAATTACATAGATCTTCTAAGAACCAGCAATAATTTCTAACAGCAAAGTAGTCTAATCCTATTTAGGTAGAAAAATAAATTTAGCTCTTCAGGGGCATGGACTGTTAAATCTGTACCCAGCTTACATCACTAAATAGAACACTTAACACCTATTCCCTTTCGGTGACATCTGCTATCAAATATATGGTGACTTCAAAGATATGGTTTTCTCCTGGTTAGAGACTTGTTTTCATGTGTGAAAATTAAGGGTCTTATCTGGATATTTTTATAAAACAAAAAAGCCTGTTTCTGCGGTAAATTGATTTTCCCAAGTCTAAACACAGAAAGCAGCCAGCAACTTTTAATTTTATTTGAAAAAAATACCAAAAAGTAAAAATTGCCCATAGATTTTGCTATTTAAAAATTTAAAGAAAGAAATTGAAGTTTCCTTTCTATTCATCCCATTTCCATCTCTTTGGGTCCATTCCCTTCCTGCTTGTGTCTGTAGAAACACACACATCTTTTCTTATTGAGCCTATTATATTATTTTCCATTGTATCTTCTTGTTGGCATTTACTACTTCCTGGAAATCTTATTTACTTGTTTACTTGTCTACTATATAAGCTGTCTCCCCTACCAGAAGGAGAAGTTCCATGGGCTCTGGGAACAGTGCCTGGTACATAGTAGAGAGTCAGTAAATATTAGTTAAGTAAATAAATGAATATACACATACATACATATGTATATACATATACTCCATTTTTTTCCAGAAATGGAATCTGCTTTCACCTATTGGTCTGCAACCTCCTTTTTTTTTATTTTTCACCTTAGTATATCATGAGCATCTTTCCAGGTCCCTACACAATATAGATCTACTTCATTCCTTTGGATGGCTGCAGAATAATCTATAAACACGCCACAGTTTATGCAATAGTTACCAAATGGATATTTGAGTCATTCCAATTTCTCCCTACTACAAAAAGATACTTCTCTGACAGCCTCGTGCCTACATGTATGTACTTCTACTTTTATTTTTATGGAGTTGATTTCTAGAAATGCATATGTAATTTTAAATTGTAACAGAAATTGCCAAATTACTTTTCAAAAGTTGGTATAAATTTACACTTTCATGAAGATTGCATTAAAGTGTCCAGTCTCTTCACATCCTTGCCAGTGCTGGATAACAGCAATCTTTCAAATTTTGCCAATTTGATGAACAAAAATGATACTTACTACTTGTGATTTGAGCGTCTTTTCACCTATCTACTGGCCATTTACATATTCCTTTCTGTGAATTGCCTCTTTATATCCTTTGCCTGTTTTTATTTTGGATTCTTTGTCTTATATATTAATTTGTAGGAGTTCTTCATTAGGGATAGATAGATATATAATATATTTAGTATTAGGGATGTTAATATTGTTTCCCAGTCTCTTGTTTGCTTTTCTTTTTTATTTATGATGTCTTTTACTATATAAACGTTTTTATATTTCTACAGAGTTCTCAAATTTTCCTTTATGGCTCTTGAATTTCTGCTCTTGCTTAGGAAGGCATCCTCTACTTCAAGGTTATCAGATTTTTAAAATATTTTCTTCGAAGTATTTTATACTTTCATTTTCTCAATTTAAGTTTTAATAATTCGGTATGTATTTTTGTATATGTGGTAGAGAAAAACTGTTTTCTTCTAAATGAGTAGCCAGTTGTCTTAACATCATTTGTTACTGTGTGTACCATTAATGTATGTGTGTGTGGACAACACACTGTTCTTACTACAGTAGCTTTGTAGTAAATGTTTTTATTTGACAGCACAGTCAGATCTAATGAAAGCTCTAGTTTCTGTCTTATTAGACTCTTCTGCTGCCTTGGAAACTGTTGACCACTCACTCCTTAAAATTTTCCGTTACCTTGACTTTGTTGTCACTACAGTGCAGGTTCTCCTTGGTTCTCCCCAAGCAGTTTCTGGATTGCTTTTTTTTTTTTTTTTTTGCGGTACGCGGGCCTCTCACTGTTGTGGCCTCTCCCCTTGCGGAGCACAGGCTCCGGACGCGCAGGCTCAGCGGCCATGGCATGTGGGATCTTCCCGGACCGGGGCACGAACCCGTGTCCCCTGCATCGGCAGGCGGACTCTCAACCACTGCGCCACCAGGGAAGTCAGCCCTCTGGATCGCTTTTGTGAGTTCCTTCATCTCCTGAACGTTTTGAACGTTGGTCTTCCTTCAGCTTATTACTTTGCTATCTGCATTTTCTTGGGTAACTCATTTATACTTGCGATTTTAATTACCTTCTATATGCTGAGGACTTTCAGATTAATATATCTCCTGTCCTGGCGTCTCCTTCGAGCTTCAGATTTTTTTTTTTTTTTTTTTTTTTTTTTGTGGTACGTGGGCCTCTCACTGTTGTGGCCTCTCCCGCTGCGGAGCACAGGCTCCGGATGCACAGGCCCAGCGGCCACGGCCCACGGGCCCAGCCGCTCCGCGGCACATGGGATCCTCCCGGACCGGGGCACGAACCCGCACCCCCTGCATCGGCAGGCGGACTCTCAACCACTGCACCACCAGGGAGGCCCGCTTCAGATTTTTATATCCAGTTATCTCCTGTACAATCTTAAGCATCCCAAACCAACATGTCCAAAATGGAATGTTTTGTCTTGCCTTTAAAGTATGCTTTTCCTCCTGACTTCTTGCCGTTAATCCACCCAGTCACTCAAGCCAGAACCCAGGAGTCATCCCAGATTCCTCTTTTGCCTTTCCCCCCAGACCCAGTTACCATGGACTGCCAGTTTTATCTTTTAACTTTTGCTTGAATCCCTGCCTCTTTGTCCCTATTCCCATTGCCCTGTTCAGTCCCTCGTATTCTCTTGCATCAGTGGTCTCCCTGCCTCTGAGCCTAACTGCTACAATCCAACCTTTCCCCGTTGTCAGCTACATCTCTGTTAATCTGGCCATGGCCTTCCCTTCAGGGACTACCCACCATCTGCAGAGTAAGGACAGCATAGAAGATACATTACACTTTGTATGAGGTAGAAGGGCTTCTGCTGTCTCAGCCCTTCCCACCCGCATCCGCAAACACCACGCTGGACTCAGACTCCCGGCCGTTGAGGGACTCGTGACCATCCCTCTTCCCACGATGCCTTTCCCACCGACTTCACCTAATGACTTATTCAGCCTACAGGATTCTGCTCAACAATCTTTTTTTTTTTCTGAGCCATTGCTGAACTCCTTGGGTATTCCTTCCCTGTATTTTCGTAGCATTCTGTGCATACTTCAGTAAATATTTCTTGTCTACAGAAGACCGAGAGAGTAATTTCCGTGAAAGAGGAAGACAGTGGTATTGTTTTTTGGAACTTGTATTTCTTAGACTTCTCACCAAAATCCTATCCCACCCATCTGTCACATAAGACTCTTTATAGACTCAATAATTTTCCAGTTTGCAGGATTGCCATTTGGCATAAAAATGGAGAGCCCAGGATTGGCAGGGAATTTAAATCTCATCTCATCCACCTTCTCCAGTTGGTGAGTGGGATGCTGAGGACCAGTGAGACTGACCGGTCCAGGGTCACACAGGCTAGGCCAACCACCAGGCCTTGGCTCTCATTCCTGGCCATTGCACCCCACCACACCACCTCATTCTCCCCTTGGGGGACCACGGGCCAGGGAGCTGCAGAGACATGAAGTCCTAGCTGGAAGGGCAAGCACACATCTGGCTCCCAGTATATTACGTACCTCATTTCATCCATGTTCCCCAGACTTGCCTCCGAGGTTTTAAAAAACACAAATCCTTTTTCCTTTTCCAAAGGAAAGGAAAGGGTCAGTGCTCCCCTGCTCTTGCCTTTTGTGATCGTGGATCTGAAGCACGGGGTCAGGGCTCTCCGGGTTCCGTGGGCAGCGATCAGGGCCCGCAAGCACCTTTCACTTTCCCTGCAGGAGAAGGCTGAGGAGGTGTATCGTCTGTATCAGAACTCCCCTCTCTCCTCGCACCCCGTGGTGGCCCTGTCGGAGCTGAGCACCCTCTGTGCGGGCTCCTGTCTGGATGAGAGGACCTTCTACTTGGTGTTGCTGCAGCTGCAGAAAGAGAAGCGAGTCACCGTCCTTGAGCAGAATGGGGAGAAGGTATGGAAACTCGCTGTTCCTTCCCTGACTCACCGAGGACTTGTTCAGTGTGTACTGACATGCCCACCAGCATCCCTGCCTGGTGATTCCTCAGCATTTGGGGTCAGGGCACCAGTAATTTGTCCCTGTCCCTCAGATTGTGAAGTTTGCCCGGGGCCCACATGCCAAGGTCTCTCCTGTCAACGACGTAGATGTCGGGGTTTACCAGCTGATGCAGAGCGAACAGCTGCTGTCGCGCAAGGTGGAGTCCTTATCCCAGGAAGCAGAGAGGTAACTCCCCCTGAGCTGAGCACCCCTGACCTCCACCCTGGCCCTTAGAGCTGGTGTCTGTGGGTGCTTAAAAAAAAAAGGTTATTATTATTATTTTTTTTACTAATTGTGAAAGTACTGACTGTTCAGTGCAGCCATCATGGAAAGCACAGACTATCACAAAGGAGAAAAAAATGAATTCCTCCCCAAAGAGTACAGCTTTTAACACTATGTTTATGCTCTTCCGTGCCAGTATCCATTTAACCAGTGTTTATTCAGCTAGGCCTTGTCTTGGGGACTTGGGGATAGAGTAGTGAACGAGACAGGTCTCTGCCTTCCAGGGGTCTTGCTGAGGGACCTCTGCTTTTCCCCTCCAATGACTATGCAAGGCGTCCGTGCTAAAGGCACATTACCACGTCTCCAAAAAGTAGGGTATGTAGACATGGAATTAGAATGTGCTTGTTCACACCCTCTCACAGTGGGAGAAACCTCATGTTGTGGGAAGGCCAGCGTCATTGGTGGTGTTAGGAAGTCATTCCCTACCTCCTGGCTCCCAGGATGGGAATTTGTCTTCAGGGTGCCTCGTCAGCATGTTTGCACACCCCCACGCCCGCCCCTCCCCCGCTGTGGGTTGAAACAGCTTTTCCTTGGTCCTTTGCCTTTCCCACGGGCAGACCCGCCTAGCCCGCATCTCAGCTTGCTGCAGGGGTTTGGCGGTGGGCTG
Organism: Mesoplodon bidens; assembly: GCF_964165515.1. Classification (NCBI taxonomy): domain Eukaryota; kingdom Metazoa; phylum Chordata; class Mammalia; order Artiodactyla; family Ziphiidae; genus Mesoplodon; species Mesoplodon bidens. Next base: position 104,422,450 of record NC_138162.1, read on the forward strand.
TTGGGCATCGTTTTTCTGGCCATTGGGTAGTACGAATTTGATCTTCAGATTTGAAAGTACCTTCACTAAAAGTGCTAGTCTTGGGGACACTTCAGGACCATGCCACCCGCATCCTCTGGCCTCATCATCTTGAGCTGTCCCTTTGTTTGTAGGTATAAAGAAGAAGCCCGCCGGGCATGCCGAGCAGGAAAGAAGCAGCTGGTGAGTTCTCTCTCTTCTCCCCACAGCTGTGTACCTGTGCCCACAGCGAGAGGAGCCCCAGTTCAGGGAGTGACCTTCTCGAGGGGAACAGTCTGCGGGTGGCCCAGACACCACAGCTTGTTTTACAAACCTGGGATGGTCTTATCATCTGGGAAGGGCTCTCTTCCTCTAGCCCTTTTGCCTACCCGGTCTGACCCTGACTATGACCATGTCTCCACACCCCGCTCCCCCCCCCCCCAGGCCCTGAGGTCTCTCAAGGCCAAGCAGCGGACGGAGAAGCGCATCGAAGCCCTGCATGCCAAGCTGGACACTGTTCAAGGCATCCTGGACCGGATCTATGCCTCGCAGACAGATCAGATGGTAGCCACTGCCCCTCTGCCCCAGTGCTTGGCTGGTCTCTGCGGTGTCCACCGCTCATCCCCTCCGCTGTGGCTTTGCTGTTTGGAGGAGGCCTGGGTTCTTTCAGGATATGCTTGGGACTGCCTTTGCCTCTTCCATTGGGCAGTTTTGGCCTCAGTGGACATGGGGTGAATCATGCATGGGTGGGGGAAAAAAACCACAAAGCTTTCTTTTGGAGATGAAACAATATTGTCTGTATTTTGCCCAGTGTTCTTTATCTGCACTGATAACTTTGCTTTCTCTTTAGGTTTTCAATGCATATCAGGCCGGGGTAGGAGCACTGAAACTCTCCATGAAGGATGTCACCGTGGAGAAGGCAGAGAGCCTTGTGGATCAGATCCAAGAGGTACAGGAGTGGGTGGGAGGACACACCTACACAAGGCGGTTCCTGAGGACAGAAGTGACGTTGTCGTACTTCCTTCTTTTGCAAACTGTTTACCTTGTGGACTTGAGGACGCTTTCCTTGATTCTCCAGTGGGGCAGCATTACTCTGTAACCCTGAACACTGAGACCCAAAGACCATTCAGAGTTCAAGGCGTTGTGCTTTTCTCTTACAGCTGTGTGACACCCAGGACGAAATTTCTCAGACTCTGGCTGGTGGGGTAACCAATGGCTTAGGTGAGTTGACATGGTGATTCCATCTTCTTTCCTCTCTAAGGTGACTTCAGCTCCTTGTGCTGTGATAGGTTTGGCCGTGGATCTGTTTTTTTTGGTGCAGGCAGGGCTGGCCCACCGTCCGCTCTCTCTGGGGCTTCTCCACAGGAGTAAGGAGAAGGAATTGGCATTTCCCCCTTGATAGGCTATGCTAACGACCCCTTGGTGCTCCGGCGTCCCTTACTCCCTAGGCCTCTTCAAGGGCAAGGAGAAGCAGGGTCCATTCCATGGTGTCAGCAAAATACACCTCCTTGGTGACTTAGCTCTGTGTATGGAAAAAGCATATCTGCTTGAAGGTGTCCTCTGCCTCCCAACTCACACGATTTTTTTAAATAAACCTCCAAGGAGGCCTGGGCATCTTTTGTAAAGCCGAGCTGGGTTTGCAGTCCTCAATCCTTGACTCATTAATGCGTTTCCTCCCTGGACTTTATGTGTCCTTATGTCGTCTTTTCTTTCCAGACTTTGACAGTGAGGAACTGGAGAAGGAATTGGACATCCTCCTTCAGGACACCACCAAAGAACATTTGGATCTGCCCGACAACCCCCAGGAGACGTTTTATACCAACAGTGTGCCTCACCCTAGGATCTCGGACGCTGAACTTGAAGCTGAACTTGAGAAACTGTCCTTATCAGAGGGAGGTACGGAGCTGTATTCCCAGGGCTGCTGGTGGGCTTGTGGTCCTCTGGCTGACAGTAGCGAGGCTCAGGGTTAACGTGTCCCAGCCCCATTGCCCAATCTCCCAGGGTACCGAAGTCGGGTGAGGGAGTTGTGGGCTCATTATTGAGACCCGGTCCCTTAAACACTGGGATGCTTTCATCTCAAAGATCTACCTGGGGGGCTTCCCTGGTGGCGCCGTGGTTGAGAGTCCGCCTGCCGATGCAGGGGACGCGGGTTCGTGCCCCGGTCCGGGAGGATCCCACATGCCGCGGAGCGGCTGGGCCCGTGAGCCATGGCCGCTGAGCCTGCGTGTCCGGAGCCTGTGCTCCGTAACGGGAGAGGCCACAGCAGTGAGAGGCCCGCGTACCAAAAAAAAAAAAAAAAGATCTGCCTGGTATAGAGTTCAGTCATTTCTTCTCCTTGCAGGTTTGGTCCCAAGCAGTAAATCTCCAAAAAGACAATTGGAACCGACTCTATAAAGCCATTGTAGGACCCTCAAGTGAAGGACCCTCGTGTCAAAGAGAGACCAGGCTTGTGTGTGTGTACATAGTTATTTAAACGAGAAACTCTCGGAATGTGTTGGAAAGAGGAGGAAGGACCACCACTCTGATGTATCTGGATGCTACCACTTACTACGGGACAGATAGAATTTCTGGAAGCGTGCTCGCGAGGCGTGCTGCCAGCTGGGCTCGTGGCCCTGCCTTCTCATCTTTATAGTGCCACAGTTTATACAGTTCTGTGTTTGCCCTGTCGTCTCTCAGAGCCTGCGGCTTCTGCCACGGGCTCAGTTAGGTTTGTCTTCCCCCACCAGCTTCGTTCCAGCCAGCGAAGGCGAAAGATTCGTGCAGCTTTGCCAAATCAAAAGCTGTCCTCGTCCCCCACCCTCACTGTGTTCAGAGGAGTTGATTCTGTCAGTAGGTCCGTTACACAGCTCTTCCCAGCCCCTCTCTGTTTCCACTGGTAGCAAGAAGAAGGAGAATCAAACAGCAGCCACGTTATGGAGAAACACACAGTGTGAAAGGTTCTCCTCTGGGGTTCAGATTCTCCAGGTGTTCAGAAAGAGGGGTAACCCCCGAGTGGCTCAGAGTCGTGAAAGTTGGAGAGGGGCCTTGTGGGGTTGGTGGCCACTGCCGCCTCTTCCATCTTATGCAAAAGAAGATCTGCTGACTGGAGAAATGGTTACACTTGGTCTTTTGAACTTGACGAGGAGAAGCCCAGGGGACTACAGGGCCCCGGGTGTCCAAACCCCATATGCTTTCTTAAAACGGCATCATCTTTGCCTTGCCCCCGTGGTGAATAAATTAAATATAACTTAAATACATAAATCAGAAGAAGCCACACAACAGCACACCTCCCCTTCTTGAGCCTGGCAGACAACAGCAGGTTGTTTGAATTTCAGAAGCATGTTACGTTGTAGCCCGCCACTCGGGGCAGGGGATCTGAGCCAGGATGTGCAATAGATGCAGAAGACGGTGGCCTCAGCCACGTCTGCTGTGTGCTTCCCCGGTCCTGCGCTGCGCCCGGCCCCGCCTCTTGAAGGGCCGTCCTTCTACTTCCTTTGACGAATGGGGGAGGATGGTGGAGGGGGACAGGCAGGAGAGGGCCTGAGTGCGCTGGCAGCAGGGAGAAGAGAGACAGCTGCCATACTGCCGCTCTGCTGCGCAGTCCCAGACACCTGCCTGGCCCTTGGCCCTGCCCCTCCTGCTTAGGGTGACGGAGAACAGAGGGGAGGAATTTGCTCCAGGCCAGGAGCACAAATCACTGTTCAACAAGTTTCTCTCCCACTAGGCCTTGGGAAACTGAAATGTTGGGGGTGAAGAGAAACAATCACTATTTTTTCTTTTTTTATCTGGTAAATAATTAAAAGAAAAACCCTGAGCGCCTCGTCCTCGTCTCTTTTTTAGGTTGTATAAAGTGCCTTGTTCCTTCCTGCATCCCCACCCTCACCTCCAGCACACACACACGGGTTCTTTCACTGACACCACAGGAGAAGGCTGACTGGCTTCCTAGCGGGAGTTCCTAGCTGCTGGGAAAGTGGGCAGCCTACCTGATCGCTCTCACGCCGATGCTGTTATTAAATGGCCTCTTTTGTTTAAGAATGCGTCATCACTTTCCTTACTCTTTTCCTTTCCCTCTTCCCTCTAGATGACCCACTTTCCTCGGCCCGTGTGATCGTACCATATTTTAGTCTGGCACCAGTATTTACTCAGTGCCTGTTACATGCGTGGGGTTTGCCGTCCACGGCGGGAGACAGGTTTTGAGACTGCGAGCAGAGCTAGAAGAGGCTAGAAGATCTGCTGCAGGACTTGGTACGTTAGCAGGTGAACCAACCATGAAAAGGCAACTGGAGGAGCCAAGGGCAGAGACGGTTTGAACAGAACAGAGTGAAGATAGGCCGGGGTGGGGTGGGGGGGCGGCAGGGGGAGGGGGGATGTAGTAGGGAACCCTCTCCGCCCCAAAAAGTGTTAAGTGCCTGGACTTGGAGCCTCTTATCTGCTCTCTTGTTACTCTTTCTCTCGCTGACCTGAGCTGATAAGGAGTCCTTGCTCCAATGTTCCGTCCTGGTTCTTTGCTGTGCAACAGGAAATTAAGAGGTTGATCCAGGGCTTGGATCAGAGTGAAGACAAGCCGCCGTCTGGTGGTGGCTGCATTTTCGGCATTGGATTCCCGTGGGGGGCCTGGGTCTGGCCTCAGAATTCTCTCCTCTTGAAGGAGTTGACTCGGTTTAATAAGGGAGCTGCTGAGTTTTCTTCTATGTGCAGAGAGATCAGGCCCAGATGAATCAGGTTCAGATGCTGTCCTATTGGGAGTGAAGTTCCCTATGGGGTCCAGATACACAGCAAGGACATTCAGGGAACAACTCTTTCAAGTTAAGGGCTCGGGGGGGCGTCATTGAAGAGACGACGGCCAAGCTCTCATTCCCCTTGAATATTTCCTTGGGGTTTTTAAATCTTGTCAAGCAATCTACAAGTTTTAGAATATCATCATATATCCTTAATTCCACTGAGATCAAGTAGGGAGAGAAAGTGTAGCTCATCAGGTAGGGACTGGTCCTGATGTGGATCAGGAAACTTGGTTCCAGTTCTCAACTCCACCACTAACTGGTGGCTTTGGAAACACGGGGCCTCTTGTTTCTCATTCATAAAGAGATGCAGACAGACAGGGTGATCCAGAAATTCTGATGGTCTTAGGGTCCTTCTGAGCAGTCTGCTTCTCCCTTCTCTTGAACCCTTGCTGCCTCGTGACAGGAGTCAGGGCAGTGCCACAGCAAAGCCACGCCTGGGAAGGTGGCTGGAGAGTCCCCAGTCCCTGCCCGCTGGGGACATGAATGTGGTGTGCGGAGGGCAGGTGGGGGTGGGAGGAAGGGGACGGGCTCAGCCTCAGAGTCTGCTGGGCCTCCCAGAAAGCAGCTCTTAGCCAGAGCCCTGTGGCTGCGTGGGCTCCGAGGTGGGGCACCCTGTTATGAGAGGGCCCAGGAAGGGTGAAACTGCTGTGATGATCACTGCCTGCCCAAAGGGCAGAGAGAGTGTCCAAGGTTGAGCAGACCCCGGGAAGAGGTCAGGATATGCTGGTTCAATCTGCTGGCAATGTCATCAAGGCCATCGGAAAAGAGAGAGAGCTACCAAAGCCGTTCAGAGGGGCGAGGCCACTGGCAGAGCTGCTGACGCACAGGAATCCAAAAGCAGCCTGGCTTTGGGGTTGACGGGGGAGTTCGGCAACTCTCTTGTCTTTTGAAGTATTTCACTGTTTTCTCCACCAATGTTTCATTTTACTCAAGTTGCAGCTACCCTTTGGGGAAAGTGTGGCTGCTTTCCTCCTCCTGCACAGAAACAATAGACACCCAAGCATGAGAGCTGGAAGGAGTCTCAGCAACTGGTGGCAAAGCCTCCGTTTCACAGATGAAGACATGGAAGCTTTGGTGACTTGCCCAAGGCACAGAGTTCACATGGGAACTTAGGACTGCTGTCTTCCGGGCTGGTAGTGTCTCAGTACACCAGGCTCCTCTAAAGGCAGGCTCTCAGAAACCATGTAACTCCAAAGTACACTACTTCCCATGGTCGGTGGTGGGTGGGTGGTAGTCGGGCGTGTCAGTGCTTTGATCTGGCAGCTCAGCTTCCTCTGGCTGTCACTGCTGTTGCACAGACTTCTGTGTGTTGAAAACCACCTCCTAACTGGCTGGCCAGTTTCCAGCTTTTAGGGAAACCAGGACAGTCTTCACACTGTTCCTTTGCTGATATGCACCATAATGGTAATCTTTCTTTTTTTTTTTTTGCGGTACGCGGGCCTCTCACCGTTGTGGCCTCTCGCGTTGCGGAGCACAGGCTCCGGACGCGCAGGCTCAGTGGCCACGGCTCACGGGCCCAGCCGCTCTGCGGCACGTGGGATCTTCCCGGACCGGGGCACGAACCTGCGTCCCCTGCATCGGCAGGCAGACTCCCAACCACTGTGTTACTACCAGGGAAGCCCATGGTAATCTTTCTTGACTGGTATTTTATAGCAGGTACATCAACTGTGCAGAAAAAAGTTGCAGCTCTGGGCTGCCTTGAACTTCCTGAAGGAGCCAGACTTAGGGCCCTTGTGAGATAACCAGTGCTGTGATTAGGTGACATGATACCCCCAAGGGACCCCCAAAGCATTTTATGAACTGCAGGGCAGATCAAACCTCAGCTAGTGGATTCCCATCCTTCTGCACAGTGTAATGAGTGTAGGCCTGCTTATTGGGCTAGCCTAGGATAATAATGGGCTAGCCTAGGATAATAGAAATGTATTTAGATTATACATGTTGGAAGAGAATTCAGCCACACAAAAATACCATGCTGAAGTTCTCGACCCAGGAAAGTTAAAAATTAACAAACTCAAGGGACTTGCCTGGTGGTGCAGTGGTTAAGACTCCTAGCTCCCAGTGCAGGGGGCCTGGGTTCGATCCCTGGTCAGGGAACTAGATCCCACATGCATACTGCAACTGAGAGTTCACATGCCACAACTAAGGAGCCAGTGAGCCGCAACTAAGGAGCCCGCCTGCTGCAACTAAGACCGGTGCAACCAAATAAATAAATAAATAAAATTTAAAAACAAAACACAAACTCAAGTGATGTGCCTATTACATGTGAGCTAACAAATCAGAGGAGGAAAGAAGGAAGCTTTAGTTTGGGGCCCTGCCTTTCAGGAACTTAAAGTCAGAGGAAGGGTGTCTTAGTCAGTGCAGGCTGCTATACCAAAATGCCATAGACTGAGCGACTTACAAGCAACTGCAATTTATTTCTTATAGTTCTGGAGGCTGGAAGTCGGATATCAGAGTGCCAGCATGGTCTGGTTCTGGTGAGGGCCAGCCCTCTTCTGGGTTGCAAATGGCCCCCTTCTCATATTCTCACATGATGGAAAGAGGGCAAGGGAGCTGTCTGGCATCTCCTTTATAAGGGCGCTAATCCCATTCATGAGGGCTCCACCCTAACGGCCTGATTACTGCCCCCCAAAGGCCTTACCTCCTAATACCATTACATTGGGGGTTAGGATTTCAACATATGAATTTGGGGAAGACACAAACGTTCAGTCTATAGCAAAGGGTCATTCCAAGGTATTGGCACAATGAAGGTTTAGTATAGTACTAGGAATTTGTAGAGCAGGGGTTGGATGGGTTGGGAGGAGAATGCCCAATCTTGGACTATGGTTCCTATTTTAATGCAATAATAAAAAAAATGAACAGTGGCTAACATTTATTGGGTGCTTACTGTCTGCTGGACACTACAGGTTGGGCTCTTCAGAAGCAGGCCTGGAGACAGAGTTTGGGGTATCAGGGTCACCACCTGCGAAGGAAAATGGGAAGAAGCACGATTAGGGAGAAGAGGTCAATCTACAGTGCAGGCCCCCTAAACTCTTGGTCACACTGGTGGAAAATTCTAGAGCAAGTATTGTCCATGAATATCTCATATCAAGCAGAAACAGCTAGGCCTTTATCCATCCCTACCCTTCTCCCTCAGTCATCAGATACTCCTGGCAAGGGCCTGACCTCAGCTTGGTGGCTCTCTGCAGCTGGGGCAGCCTAGAAGGAGCTGACAGCTGGCTGGGAGGCTGTTGACCACACTCCCTGCAGCTGGGCAGCAAATCCTTGAAGGGCGCCCTGGACAGTGCATCTCCATGACTCTCTGGCTGTGCTAAGATCTTTGAATGTATTTAATCTTCCCAATGAGCCAGGTACTGTTACTTCACAAATGAGTTAACAGAGGCTTAGAAATGGTAAATAATTTGTCCAGGGTTACCAGTGGATGACTGTGATTGTGATTTATAACAAGAAATATATATGTGGTCTTTGTCCCTGTTTCTGGCACAGAGCTCCTAAAACCCTTGGAATTTCGTAAGCGATGAGAACAAAAAAGATGTCTTGATGTTTATAAAAACTTCTTTCAGCCATACCTGAGTTTATGTTAATGAGGTCACCAACCACGTGATAAGAGGTTGGAACATTCATTCTCCCCCACCCCTGCCCCAACCCCCAGAGAAGGGAGAGGGGCTAGAGGTTGAGTTCCATCAGCAATGGCCAATGATCTAATCAATACTGCCTAGGTAATGAAGCCTCCATAAAATCCCAAAAAGGTTCAGAGAGCTTCCAGGTTGGGTAACCAAAATGTCTTCACATGCCACCACATGGGGCCCCAAATTCCACAAGGATAGAAGCGCCTTTGTTTGAGACCTCACCCTATGTATCTCTCCATCTGGCTCTTGATTCATATTCTTTAATAGCCTTTTGTAATAAACCAGAGCAGGTTTTCTGAGTTCTGTGAGCTGCCCTAGCAAATTAATTGAACCCAAAGAGGGGGTGTGGGAATCTCTGACTTATAGCCAGTCTGTCAGAAGTATAGGTAACAACCTGGACTTGTGATTGCCATCTGAAGCTGGGTAGGGGAGGTTATTCTTGTGGGACTGAGCCCTTAACCTCTGGGATCTGATGCTATCTCCCAGCACTGAGTTGAATTGTAGGAAACCCAGCAGGTGTCCAAGAATTGCTTGATGGTGTGGGGAAAACTCCCCACATCCCTACACAGTGTAGTTGGGTAAAGAATCCCTTTTAATGATGGAGAGAGGCTTTAGCTGGGTGAATCTAATTTTTGCATTCTTCTTTTCCTTTCCTCTTTTTCTGCTCTAGTCCCAATTAGGGCAAGAGTTGGCTGTGATTCTGATCATCCTACCAGATTTATGAAGCGCACACACATACCATGTTGTTTCTTGAAAACTGCAGCTTTTCTGCAAGTTTCATATGAATAATTCCCTTTGATTGTAGGAGAGGACTGGAAGAGAAACTTCCAGAAACCAGAACCGAATTTGTTTTTGTTTTTGTTTACCAGGAGCACCAACTAGAGCTTCTGGGGGTGGGGCCCTTTATAGAATGGACCCAAATCTCAGCTGTCTTTACCAGTTTCCAGGATTAGAAGCGAGCTGCAGGCATCGTCCTGGGCATTAATGAGAGGATGATGGGGAAGAGGTGAGATTCCTTAGCGCCCTGTTCTGATTCTCTGTCACTGATACTGCATACGGGGTTCTCTGGCGTCAGGCTCCCCCAGGCCCCTCCGTCGTCTCAAAACACCGCTATAGCAAGAGAACATTTCTTCTGGTCCTCCAGAGTCCAGAAAGGAGCCATGGTGGGAAGAGGTGATCCTTCCAGAAAAAAAGCCTCCAAAGTCGGAATTATGTTCAGAGTCGCTCTTGTCCAGTCTCTACTCGGTGGGGTGCCCGTAAGGCTGGTAGGGGGCGGGCACTTGGGGAGGCGGGAAAGGGGCGGGGAGGCGGGGAGGGGTCGCGGAGGGGCCTGGAGCGCGCGCAGTAAG